>NC_090657.1:180714589-181014589 GCF_040937935.1 Hyperolius riggenbachi
TCAACTCATTTTCCCCCGACCCCCCCTACAGTATTCCTTTAAATAATAAGAGCACATAGAATTCCATATTATAAACAGTACTTATGATATACAGTAATGTAGAAAAGTGCTTGTTTAGTTTAAAATGGTGGTATGTTGAAATCTGTACACTTAAAGTGTACCAGAGCTGACACCTACTAAAAGTTTTATACATACCAAAGGCTTCCTCCAGCCCCATCCGCACGGATCGCTCCCACGCTGCCGTCCCATCATTTCAGCCAGTCGGGGCAAGTCTACGCAGGAGACGTGCGTCGTTTACGTATCTCTCCGGAGGCGGTTGCTGGAGAGATACGTAGAAGGCGCACTTCTCTTACGTCAGACTGGAGCCGACTGGCTGAAGTGACAGTACCGAAGCTGCAGGCAGCGGAGGATGGGAGCGATCCGAGCGGATGGGGTTGGAGTAAGCCCCTGGTATGTATAAAACTTTTAGTAAGTATCAGCTCTGGTTTCCTTTAAAAATGCCTTTCTGTATCACAAATTACCACTTAATAAAATGTTTTGAAAACAAAATTACATACTTGCCTAAGAAGAGCGAAGCCTCTGGATCCTATAGAGGCTTCCCACTGCATGCTCTGACCGCTGGCTGGCCCTCCAAAGATTACTGGAAAGGGACTTTTTGAAATCTAATCGGGACCGTGCTCCTCATCAAGTACCTGTGCGAGTCCCGCCGCGTCTGCAAGGTGGGGGGGGGGGGGGGGCACAACACAGGGGAAACACAGATCTGGCCAGAGCTGGAAGGGGCAGAGGGGGGAACGACACCAGGTGCGGTTGTGCTCGCTCGGCTGCAGCATGGCCACGCTAATGCCCGAAGATGTAGGGTCCTGGGCAGTGGCAGAGGACCGGCGGACAGCGTGGTGAAACCTCTATATAGGATCCAGAGGCTTCCCCCACTTTAGGTAAGTACTGTGTATACTTGCATATAAGCTGTCCCACATATAAGCCAAGGTACCCACTTTTCCCTCAGAAACCAGAAACAAAGTTATTGAATCGTGTATAAGACACCCCCCTCCACAGGCATAGCTCCCTCCACAGTAGCCAGATGTGCCCCCAGTTCAAGTCAGACCCCCTCCCCATAGCCAGATGTGCCCCAAGGATGATACAGCCTTATCTCAAGATGCCACTAGATGGCATCATAGATATGAGACACAGCGATTGCCACACAGGAAAAATCCCCAATCATTGCACCGCTGACAAGTAGCTTGCACACTCTGCTCCACAAGCCAGGGGACACAGGTAGTCTTGAGGAGCGCACTCTTCACACCATACTGCAGGGGATGGGGGGCACAGCCACAGCAGGGAGACAGATGGCAAGAGATCACCAGTGCAAGATCCTTAAGCTCCTCTGCCAGTAACAAAACCTGCTCCACCACCCATTCTGCTCCATTGACTCGCATGTAAGCTGAGGGGTTAACTTTTCAGCACATTTGTCGAGCTGAAAAATTAGGCTTATACGTGAGTATATAAGGTATGTGTTTCTGATCAGCTGATCATGTTAATTTAGGCATTTAGCAGTTCTCTTTAGCAGCATAGACTTTCAGAGATGCAGGCTGTGATATTCCCTGTGAACTCTTTGTGCCCCACCCCTCTGCATTCTGAGTAGAGTGGGGCCGAACCTCCGATTTTAGGTTCGCGAACCGGGTTCGCAAACTTCCGCGTAAGGTTCGGTTCGCGTAAAAGTTCGTGAACCGCAATAGACTTCAATGGGGATGCGAACTTTGAAAAAAAAAATTATGCTGGCCACAAAAGTGATGGAAAAGATGTTTCAAGGGGTCTAACACCTGGACCCCCAGGTGGAGGAGTGGGATACATGCCAAAAGTCCCCGGGAAAAATCTGGATTTGACGCAAAGCAGCGTTTTAAGGGCAGAAATCACATTGAATGCTAAATGACAGGCCTAAAGTGCTTTAAAACATCTTGCATGTGTATACATCAATCAGGGAGTGTAATTAAGGTACTGCTTCACACTGACACACCAAACTCACCATGTAACGCACCGCAAACAGCTGTTTGTGTAGTGACGGCCGTGCTGGACTGGTGCGCACCATGCCGAGAACAGGTATGCAGTGGCGGGTTCACTGAACAGAACAGGTATACAGTGGCGGGTTCACAGAACAGGTATGCAGTGGCAGGTTCACTGAACAGGTATACAGTGGCGGGTTCAGTGAACACAACAGGTATGCAGTGGCGGGTTCACTGAACAGGAATACAGTGGCGGATTTACTGAACAGAACAGGTATGCAGTAGCGGGTTCACTGAACAGTACAGGTATGCAGTGGTGGGTTCACTGAACAGGTATGCAGTGGTGGGTTCACAGAACAGGTATGCAGTGGTGGGTTCACAGAACAGGTATGCAGTGGTGGGTTCACAGAACAGGTATGCAGTGGCAGGTTCACTGAACAGGTATGCAGTGGCAGGTTCACTGAACAGGTATGCAGTGGTGGGTTCACTGAACAGAACTGAACATTTTCAGAATCTTCAGCATAAGCTGCTATTCTATGCTTGCACAGATCATAAACTGACTGCAGTGTGTGCTGATCTCTGCTACCTCCAGCAGGTGCAGTATAAGCTGTCACTTTGTGCCTGAACTTATAGTAACCTAGTTGCAGTATGTGCTAATCTCTGCTACCTCTAGTATGTACAATAGAAGCTGTTACTATGTTCCTATACTGATAGTAAACTTGCTGCATTATCTCCTGATCCCTTCTCTGTGCCTATACTGTTAGTAAACTAGCTGCAATTGGTGCTGACCTCTGTTACGTCCAGTATGTACAGTATAAGATGTTACTCTGTGTCTGTACTGATAGTAAACTAGCTGCAGTTGGTGCTGACCTCTGCTACCTTCTGTATATGCATTAAAAGGTGTTACTCTGTGGCTGTACTCATGGGCGTCTGCCAAAAATTTTCCAGGGGAGGGCAAAAAGAAGGGGGGGGGGGAGTAAAATTGGGGGTACGTTGTGCGCCAAAAAATGGGTGTGGTCATGGACCAGAATGTGGGTGTGGTCACGGGTGGAGTTAAATTTACATGAACTTAGCAATGGTGGGACATTAGACTAGGACAGTGGTGGCGAACCTTTGGAATGCCGAGTGCCCAAATTGCAACCCAAAAGTCACTTATCTATCGCAAAGCGCCAACACGGCAATTTAAACTAAATACAAACGTTTTACCTCATACATAAACCTTATGGAAAATGTATTCATTTTTTTTTAGAACCTCCCAGTTTTAATTTTCTGTTTTAAAAAGCTAAAAAAGTAGGTTTAATGCTATTGTCTCATATGATGAGATCAGCTTTTCCCATAGTCTCGCAGTTAGCAATCATGTGACCCCCAACAAGACAAATTCAGCAATCATGAGGCCCCCAACAAGACAAATTCAGCAATCATGAGGCCCCCAACAAGACACATTCAGCAATCATGAGGCCCCCAACAAGACAAATTCAGCAGTCATGAGGCACATAAATAGACATCATTTCACATAAATAGGCAGAATGCCCCCTTAATATGGTAGACACCTCTCACCTGGCTTCTGAATTATCCTCTACTGGCTGCTGTGCTTGGCTAGCCTGGCAATACTGGCGGTGATGCTAGGCTGGCCTGGCTGGTGGTGATGCTGGGCTGGCCTGGCTGGATGGAGTAGATGCTGGCCTGACTGGTGGTGATGCTGTGGCCTTTTTGGCAGTGATTCTGGGCTGGTTGGCTGGTGGTGATGCTGGGCAGGCTGGCCTGGATAGTTTAGGTAGTGACAGGTGCTCCCTAGATTAGGTAGTGCCAGGAGCCCTCCAGTTAAGGTAGTGACAAGGTCCCCCCAGTTCAGGTAGTGACAGGAGCCCCCCAGTTTAGGTAGTGTCAGGGACCCTCCAGTTTAGGTAGTGACAGGAGCCCCCCAGTTCAGGTAGTGACAGGGTCCCCCCAGTTCAGGTAGTGACAGGGTCCCCCCAGTTCAGGTAGTGACGGGGACCCCCAGTTCAGGAAGTGACGGGGATCCCCCCAATTCAGGTAGTGACGGGGATCCCCCAGTTCAGGTAGTGACGGGGACCCCCCAGTTTAGGTAGTGACGGGGACCCCCAGTTTAGGTAGTGACGGGGACCCCCCAGTTTAGGTAGTGACGGGGACCCCCCAGTTTAGGTAGTGATAGGAGCCCACCAGTTTAGGTAGTGATAGGAGCCCACCAGTTTAGGTAGTGATAGGAGCCCACCAGTTTAGGTAGTGATAGGAGCCCACCAGTTTAGGTAGTGATAGGAGCCCACCAGTTTAGGTAGTGATAGGAGCCCACCAGTTTAGGTAGTGATAGGAGCCCACCAGTTCAGGTAATGACAGGAACCGTACAGTTCAGGTAGTGACAGGTGTGGCCAGTAGGGACAGTGGCGGGGAAGGGGGGGTGTCCCTGTCGCCCCCCCCCCCCTTCCATCACCCTGGGGCTCACACTTCCTTGTTCCCCCCCTCCATAATTAAGCAGCTGGCAGTGGAGCGGAACACTTCCTCTATTCCCTGCACGAGAGGGAGATCTGTGCGTCGCTGGTCTGACGTCACTGACTAGACCAGACCAGCTGCGCGCAGAATCTTCCTTGCGTGCAGAAAATAGAGGAAGTGTTCCACTCCGCTACCAATGAATTATGGAGGGGGGAGCGAGTAAGGGGGAGCCCCAAGGTGAGGGAAGGGGGGGGGACTTCCCCCTTCTCCGCCGCTGTGCCTGCTGCTCCTCCTTTACTGCGGTGAGTTGGGGGAGGGGGGGCAGCGGGCGGCCAGGGGGAGGCAGCCCCCCATTTGCCCAACGTGCACACGCCCGTGGCTGTACTGATAGTAAGCTAGCAGCAGCATGTGCTGATCTCTGCTACCTTTAGTATGTACAGTATAAGCTTTCATTTGTACCTGTACTGATAGAAAACCAGCTGCAGTGTGTGCTGATCTCTGCTACCTCCAGTATGTACAGTTTAAGCTGTTACTCTGTGTCTATATTGATAGTAAACTAGCTGCAGTGTGTGCTGTTCTCTGCTACCCCCAGAATGTACAGTATAAGCTGATACTCTGTCTGTACTGATAGTAAACTAGCTACAGTGTGTACTGTTCTCTGCTACCCCCAGTATGTACATCAGGGGTATCAAACTTTATCATGTAATCTAAAGCATAGTCTATGTTGTGAGTTATCAGGCATTCCTTATCAAAATAAGGGCTACTTACCCGGGGCTTCGTCCAGCCCCAAGCTCCCAGCTCGTCCCTCGCCGCAGCTCTCCCCAGCCATTCGCCCACTCTGCCTCCCGGTCCGCGGTGATGACGTCAGGACCTGGAGGTCGGCCTGTACTGCACCTGCGCGAGCGGCGCTGTCAATCACCGCCACGTGGACCAGAGCTTACTGCGCAAGACGCAGTAGTTCTGCGCCAATGCAGTACGCTCGCGCAGGCGCAGTACAGGCCTTCCTCCTGGTCGGCCTGACATAATCACTGCGGACCGGGAGGCAGAGTGGGCGAACGGCTGCGGGGAGAGCTGCGGCAAGAGACATGCTGGGAGCTTGGGGCTGGATGAAGCAGCTTTTATTTTGATAAGGAATTCCTGATAACTCCTTTAAGATTTAACATTTATTGAACAATCTCAAAGTGGTATAACTAGATTGACCGTGGGGGGTCAGTTTAAGTGGAGCAGTTTAATATTTACCTGCTCCAGTGCTGCTTCAGTTCTCCTCTAATCTTGATAGACACACATTCTATGCTGCATACCTCTGGCTCTGAATGCATGCCACGTGATTGGGAGCTGGAGGTAAGTATAGAACATGCAGTGGTCAAGAAGAACAGAAGAGACGCAGCATTTTGCTGGAGCAGGTGAATATTACACTGCTCTACTCTGCTATGTGGGGAGAGGGCACCAGCAGGAAAAGTATGTAGGTGTGTACACACTGAAGCTTTTGAGAGCCACATAAAATGGCGAGGAGGGCCGTATTTGGCCCGTGGGCCTTGTGTCTGACACCTGTGATGTACAGTGTATTATTATCATTATTGTTATACAATAAAATGCAAGTGTCCCTGCGTCATCAACTGAATGGTTGTGTGTCCCTGGCTTTTTTGTACTGAGCATGTGCGCAGCCAGGGCAGTTAGGACACAGGGCCGGATCTCAGTTTGCTGTGTGTGGTTCGCAGAGGTTCTCATTGCATTGTGGGAAATAACAGCTTTTTCTAACTGCCAAGCAAGAAGCTCCCTGTGTGCATATACTTCAAGCAGGACACATATGTGCGAGCATTGCGGGGGTAGCGGCTGTGACCTAGTGCCCGTTTTTTTTACGGGCGGGCCTTTTTACTTGTTGTTATTAATTTATAAAGCATAAGCTGTTTGTCTGTGCCTATACTGATAGTAAATTATCTGTAGTGTGTGCTGATCTCTGCTGCCCCCAGTGTGTATACGCGGGTGCTTATCACTACTTTATTTCCCCACGAATTACTCCAAAATGTAAATCACTTGAGTGTAGTTGCGGATCAAAACCCATGCAAATTTTAATAAGCGTGAATGCTGTCTGAACGCTGCTTCGGTGTTCTGAAGTAGAGTGACCAGACGTCCCGGATTGCACGGGACGCGTCCTGGATTTGGGGTCCGCTGTCCCAGGCTGCATGCTTTCAGCAGCGGGACGTCCCGGCCTCGGGACTCTGGCCACTGTTTCTGCATGAACTGGCAGCGGCGTCTATAGAAGCCGTGCCAGTTCATTGCCTGCAGCCCCGCTCCAGCCTCCTTAGGCCTCGATTCATAAAGCATTTCCGCATGCGGAAATGCTGAAAACGGCTCACTTTACCGACCACACAGCAAATTCTGTATTCATAAAGTCTTTTTCAGCATGAAAAGCCGACATTCGCGAGCAGAGTGATAAATCACCGCCTTGCGCGGTGATTATCTTAACAAAAGTAACAAATGTCAATTCATAAAGGTTAGAGGAAGCGGTATGCAGACGGGGATTTCCGCCACCTCTGATGTGGCGAGAAGCGTGCGGAATACATTGCAGTGAATGGGACAGACCTCCCAAGCAGCAGCAGAGAGAACACCGCACGGAGGGACTAAGCTTCTCTTGTTTCCGCATGCCTACCGACAGCTTAACGCTAGCCTACAGCGGAATATCTCCGCACTCCTATCACAACTAGAAACCATTTTATGAATTACCACCCTGAAGGCTGAAATACCGACAGCGGTGTTTCCCCGCTCGAATTTACCTTACCGACAGCACTTTTATGAATCGAGGCCTTAGTCTTCCGGTGTTCCGACACCGGCAGTCGAGCAGGGCTACGGCAAGATGGCTGCCGAAGCCCTGTACTGGAGACTATTTGTGTCTCCAGTACAGGGCTTCGGGCGCCATCTTGCCGTAGTTCTGTCAGTGCGGGAAACCAGATCAGGAGCAGGAGCAAGATGGTCCCGGGAGCAGCGCACCAGAGGCCGGAGACTTTTGCCAGGTGAGTAAATGCTTTCTTTTCCAGGTGAAATGTGCTCCCATTGCGTTTATTTTCTGGTGAAATGTTTCTCACATTGCGTTTATTTTGTACTGACATATTTGCCCACATTGCGTTTATTTAGGGGTAGAAAGTAACCTGCGCTGTGCTGGTACTAAGAAGGTGTAAGGGTGCTGCTCCTTTTAGCTGGGTGGCGCCAGTAATCCTAGGTAACAGAAGAAGAAACAACGGAGCGCTCCTTGGTGCATTAACTTTTTAATCTTGAAAAACACGCAACATAAATACACTTACAGTGTGTTGATGAAAAGTGCGCTTGTCAGGCCTGCGGGCGGTCCTCTCTCTGCTCCTGTGCCTGGCCGGGACAGCAAGAGCGGTGGTATCGGCGGGAGTGACACGCGGTGAGCGGAGCCTGGTGCGCTGGAGCCGTATGACGTCACGACGCATTTCGGCGTAACCACGCCTTCGTCAGGTGACGCTATGGTCCATACGGCTCTTATTTATACTACCCAAAGTGGGAGTGTTTGGGAGTATTGAATTGAAGGACCCCGCCTATATGGCGTGTCCTATTATTAAGCAGGTGTGCTTTTTTGAAACAGGGAAACTTTATTAGTTTAAGGACAATTATAAGGGGCAATAAAACGCCTTTATTAAAATAAAACGAAAATTAAAATTACGGGCGGTGACAGCAAGAGCGGTGGTATCGGCGGGAGTGACACGCGGTGAGAAATAAACGCAATGTGGGCAACATGTCAGCACAAAATAAACACAATAGGGACCCAGACACTTCGCTAAATGTCATCAATCAGATCCGAATAACCTGAGGATACTTGGCCTAGAGCAAATCCCTGCCACCATCCCTAGAGGCCTAAGATATAAGAAACTCTGTGAACAAGAGGTGTACTGGATCTTCAAGTTAGATTGTCTATCACCAAAAGGCCTAAATGAGGACCTGGAAGTCCGCAGCTTTTTGTAACGATTATAACCTCTTGGCATTTCCACCTTTCTGGGGCCCAATAGGCCTTATTCTTCCTCCCCCCCTGCCGCGGTCCCCCTCCCTTTCCCCCCTTCCAAAACAACCCTCCCCTTTCCCCCCTCCTTTTGCCTCCCCCCCCCCCCTCACCCATTCCCCCCCCCCTCACCCATTCCCCCCCCCCCTTTTCCTCTTCCCCCTTTCTCCCCGCCCCCCTTTCCCCTTTACCCCCCCCCCCTACCCCTCCCCTCTAAAAGGACTGTCTACGCATCCCGGGAATTATTGGATTATTAAGAAAGCCAGTTGTTCTTATACTAATTTAACATGTGTTTTTCCCATTATGGTTTGTGATTTTTATAATTTTTATAACTTTTATGCAATGTTTAGGCATTTTTTAGACATTTTTAGAGCATTTTTGTGCATTTTTAGGGCAGTTGTTGCAAGCAAGTCCATAAAACACACACCCTTAGGGGGCACCTCTTAGCCCAATTTATACTTAACGAGTACTGTCTGACAGTTACCCCACCCTGCAACAGCATCACTGGAACACCTGATGTTTTAGTAACATATATCTTCACGCCTAAGCCCTTAACCACGGCAACCCAGTCGCATAATGATTACACTAGCTTTGCATTTATGCATCTGTTAGCCACATACCCCTCCAGCGCTGGACACCGATGCGACTTTATTGTCGCATCTGCAGCCGCACCTTTGCTGTACATCTAGCAGATATGCACTTCTCCCGTCGCATCAATTAATTTGATTGAGGACACCGGGGAGCCATTGTATAGCCCATTGAGGCGGCATCACACCCAGACCCCGCATCCAATGGTTTGAGACACCACTACTTGGGACATAAATGTTGCCCGAGCAACACACACGTATTACTTATATTTATCACTTATATTTACAGCACAGTGGGCAGAGTGCAATGTCACCGCCCGTAATTTTAATTTTCGTTTTATTTTAATAAAGGCGTTTTATTGCCCCTTATAATTGTCCTTAAACTAATAAAGTTTCCCTGTTTCAAAAAAGCACACCTGCTTAATAATAGGACACGCCATATAGGCGGGGTCCTTCAATTCAATACTCCCAAACACCCCCACTTTGGGTAGTATAAATGAGAGCCGTATGGACCGTAGCGTCACCTGACGAAGGCGTGGTTACGCCGAAACGCGTCGTGACGTCATACGGCTCCAGCGCACCAGGCTCCGCTCACCGCGTGTCACTCCCGCCGATACCACCGCTCTTGCTGTCCCGGCCAGGCACAGGAGCAGAGAGAGGACCGCCCGCAGGCCTGACAAGCGCACTTTTCATCAACACACTGTAAGTGTATTTATGTTGCGTGTTTTTCAAGATTAAAAAGTTATTGCATTTAGTACTGACATGTTGCCCGCATTGCGTTTATTTTGTACTGACATGTTTGCCCACATTGCGTTTAATATGTACTGACATGTTTGCCCGCATTGCGTTTATTTTGTACTGACATGTTTGCCCGCATTGCGTTTTATTTTGTACTGACATGTTTGCCCGCATTGCGTTTATTTTGTACTGACATGTTGCCCGCATTGCGTTTATTTTGTGCTGACATGTTTGCCCCTATTGCGTTTATTTTGTGCTGACATGTTGCCCACATTGCGTTTATTTTGTGCTGACATGTTGCCCATTGCGTTTATTTTCTGGTGTCTGGGGTAACTGTTACTGCATTTATTATTTAATGGTCATAGATTGCTATGTTTGCTGCTTTGTGGTTACGGTATACTATTAGCATCACACAGTTTCTGCACACCCATGATGCAAAGTCTCGTTTGACCACATTATGGCGTAAACACTGCTTTCTTATGCCTCGCTGTTGCATCATTACGTTAGCTCCGCCCATACAATGTCATGGCCACGCCCCCTCCACCCCCAGTCTTTGTCGCTCCAGCTCCTCAGTCCCCCCCCCCCTGCCCCCCCCCCCCCCCCCCCCAGGTTGGACCCACAAAAATTTGGTCACTCTATCTGAAGCCAGTAGAAATAATGATTGGTATCCCAGAATGCTCTGGGAGAAGAATTCCTCATAGCTGAGCAGCCTAGGCTAAGCATCACTGGGAGGGTGGAGCTACATACCAACATACAGCAGTACATAGATCTAGGACGTGTTTCAGATGCTAAACCAGAAAAAAATAATCACTGTAAAAGGGAGTGTCCTCAATAATTTACTGCATTCTACTATATTTTATTACAGCCTCTTTAAAGTGGACCTGAACTCTTGCACAGAATAGAAGGAAAACAGAGAGAAATACACCCTGCATGTATTAAGAGAGTTTAGCCCGTCTAATTCCCCTTCATCTGTGACTAATCACCACAAAGCAGAGCAGCTAATTTGTAAACACAGGATGTTAACCCTATGTCTGCTTCCATGAAAACAGGAAGTGGACACACTGCAGATGTATTGCAGGCTTTGTATCAGCTGTAACAAAGAAATGTTTTTCTGTAAATGTTATTATGCTGTTGCTTATGTTCTAGAGCAGAGAGGAAGCTCTGAGTTGCGGTCCGCTTTAAGGCGAGTTGTCTTGTTGCTAGGGATCTGGTGACAGCAGCAGATAATAGGAACACGTGGAGACAAATTGCCTATAAGCCTGCGCTGCCGTCCCAGCAGCCCTCTCTCCGGCTGAGCTTCTGGCGACCTCAGACTCCGGGGATGTTTCAGCGATTTGCTCTCTGTAGGGAACATGATCCTGCAGAGAGGCAGTGGCGGGGATTGTGGCTGTCCGCGGCTCTTATCTCTGCTCAGCACAGACAGCGAGCCAATTTGTCCCGGGCAGAGCCAGCGAGATGCGCCTTTCTGTTAAATCCCACTTTTTATCGGAACATCTATCTCAGCCTAAGATAAATGCGAAGACCTCGGGGTCTGCAACGGTTAAGAGATGACTCTCTTGTATCTTGATTTCTTCGAGATTATAAAGGTTCATGTTGGTAAACAGTCTTCCTGCAGTCAATCTGCATTTTCCCAACTGCAGCATGAAACGGATGCACTAGGGATGCCCAATGCGTTCCGAGCGTGAAACAGACGCACTAGGAATGCCATGTGCTCATATGTTCTATTCTGCTGCATTGACACCATGGTTTATGAACTAGAGATGGGAAGTCCGGATCTTTTCAAGGATTCGGATGATTTGAATCGGATCATTGAAAGATCCGGATCTTTGAACCGAATCTTTGAGTCATTTTACTAGGGAAGCAGACTGCCCCCAGTGTAGGTAGTATTGCCCCCAGACAGGTAGTAATGCCCCCAGTGTAGGTAGTATTGCCCCCAGACAGGTAGTAATGCCCCCAGTGTAGGTAGTATTGCCCCCAGACCGTTATTAATGCCCCCAGTGTAGGTAGTATTGCCCCCAGTGTAGGTAGTATTGTCCCCAGACAGGTAGTAATGCCCCCAGTGTAGGTAGTATTGCCCCCAGACAGGTAGTAATGCCCCCAGCAGAGGTAGTAATGCCCCAGTGTAGGTAGTAATGCCCCCAGTCAATCCCCCCCCCCCTTCTGCGGCAGCGGGCAGGGCAGAGACTGACTCACCTGACTTCCAGCTCCAGCGCAGACGTCACTCTTCTCCCACCGCCTCCACTCCATCTGTAGTTAGAGCAGGGCTACAAGAAAATAGCCGCCGATTGTCCGCATTTGTGGACATCGGCGACCATGTTCTTTTAGTACTCTAATTACAGACAGAGAGGACGCAGGGAGAGACAGCGGGGCGGCAAGGGGCGACAGGGAGCATGCGCCCTTGACAGCTGGCCTGTAAACCGAACCGTTCATTGTGGTGATCCGGATGATTCGACTCACAAAAAAGATCCGGATCAAAGATCCGAATCGTTCATGATCCGGACATCACTATTATGTACGCAAGCGCTGACATGGATCGGACCAGTCATTTACTCTCATTATTTTGTTGCCGCCTCAGTGTCTTGTTAAAGTGTACCAGAGACAAACTAAAAAAAAAAAAGTTTTATACATACCTGGGGCTTCCTCCAGCCCCCTCCACTCAGATCGCTCCCACGCTGCCTCCCTCCACTTCTTCGCTTGCTCGGTACAAGCCCTGTTAGCTTGTCAAGTCGCAGGCAGTTGGCGCAGTTCGCTCACTCGCGCACCCCCATCTTGCTCTGTGCAGGGGCAGAGCACTCCTAGGCCACGCATGCGTAGGGTCAGGAAGCCTTTCTAGAACATTTTAAGCACATTTAGGTAAAATAATCCTTTCAGCCTACATGGATCTGAACTCAGAATGTCCTCTCTGCTCTAAAAGATACACAGCAGCATAATAACCTTTAAACAAAGAACATTTCTTTGTTACAGCTGATACAAATCCTAAAATAAAGCCACACAGTTTATACTTCCTGATTCTTGGAAGCAGACATATTGTTTACAGCCTGTGCTTTAAAATGGACTTATCTGCTATGGGCAGTCATGTGACACAGGGGAGGATCAAATTACAACTAGTGATTAGACACAAATGAGGGGGAATTAGACAGGCTAAAACTCTCTAAATACATACAGGGTGCATTACTCTGTTTTCCTTTTGTCCAGTGAAAGAGTTCAGGTCCACTTTTAAAAAAAAGTTTAACTTTAGGAATTGTTGCTGCGCTCAGACATAAAAGATTTTAGAGGTGTAGAACAATACGGGGCAGTTTCCACTTGTGCCGACATGCTGGCATCCCAACACTCTGCGTTAAAGGGGAACTGAAGAGAGAGGTATATGGAGGCTGTCATGTTTATTTCCTTTTAATCAATACCAGTTGCCTGGCAGCCCTGCTGGTCTATTTCTCTGCAGTAGTATCTGATTAAAACCAGAAACAAGCATGCAGCTAGTCTTGTCAGATCAGACTTATAAGTCTGAACCACTGAAACACCTGATCTGCTGCATGCTTGTTCAGGGGCTATGGCTAATAGTATTAGAGGCAGAGGATCAGCAGGGCTGCCAGGCAACTGGTATTGTTTAAAAGAAAATAAACATGACAGCCTCCATATACCTCTCTCTTCAGTTCCCCTTTAATGCTAAAATTACCTTCTGCCATTTGCATGCTGGCGACTGTTTTTTTGTTTTTGTTTTTTTTGCCCCTCCTGCAATTTTGGAAACAGCCATTTTTGGAGGGAAGGAACAGTCTCTCTTTGGGAACCAAATTCCTTGGTCCCTCTTTCTTCCTCATGTGTCCCTCTTTCAGGAACAGATCGATGTAAATATATGTATTTTCCTGTAGAAAAAAATATTTAACCACTTCACCTCCAAGGGTATTTCCCCCTTAAAGGGAACCAAATGTTTTCACTTACCTGGGGCTTCTGCCAGCCCCCTGAAGCAGTCCTGTGCCCATGCCGGTCCTCAACGATCCTCCGGTCTCCCGCCCCGGCTACGTTTCATTTTCGCTCAACTGTGAGTCGGCGGGCCACTACGCCTGCACAGCCCTGGCCATCCGTATATTTGTCCGCGTTGCCGTATGCTATTGCAGACGGCATAGCAGACAAGTATACAGATGGCCAGGGCTGCGCAGACGCAGTGGCCCCCTGGCGAAAAGCCGAAAACGAAACTCAGCCGCAGCGGGGGAACGGAGGATCATTGAGGATCGGCGTGGGCACAGGATGGCGTCAGGGGGCTGGTGGAAGCCCAAGGTAAGTGAAACTCATTTTTTTCCATTTGGTTTAGGTACTCTAAAAAACCAGAGCAATTTTCATCTGTCAGTGCTCCTTCCATTCAGTCACCTATAACTTTATTTCTTCTTATAACAACGAAAACATCTATATCTTTTTTATTTCCGCCACCAATTAGGCTTTCTTTGAGGGGTACTTTTTGCTAAGAATTATTTTATCCTAGCTGCATTTTAACAGGAAAAATAAGAAAAAAATGGCAAAAAAATCATTTTCTCAGTTTTATTATAGTTTTAAAATAATACATGCTACCGTAAATTAAACCCACACATTTTATTTGCCTATTTGTCCCGGTTATTGCAACGTTTAAAATTTTCCCCTAGTACAATGTATGATGCTAATATTTTATTTGGAAAATAAAGGTGAATTTTTTAAGTTTCCATCAATATTTACAGGCCCATAGTTTAAAAATTAAAGAACAAATGACACCCATGCTAACCTTTTAATAAAAAACACGTATATAAGTAGATAGATACTAGGTCTACATACATAACACATGTATTGCACTGTCCACGTTATGATTCCTGCAAATTTTATAAACCCTATTCTAGACTTTTCAATCTTGATAAACTTTGAATGAAGCTAATCCTGACATTTCCTCTCTCACTTTTTTTTTCTCCTTTTGCTAATTGTGTATTTGTTACCTGCCCTCCTCCCATAGTCTTCAGACACTCCCACTGAGGTCTATACTAGGAGGAAATGCACTGTCTTATGTCATTAGAAGGAGGGGGAAATAAAGGCAAGAGGATGAATATATTTTAGATAAAAAGATCCCCCAGCATGCAACTGTTTGGCAATTAAAGGGTCAGTGCTCCTAAGGTATCAGAATCATGTTTATTTCGCCAAGTACAATGAGAGTTGTACCCGGAATTGATTTTGGCACAAAGCAGGGTCGGTGATGGTACAGTAGCAGAAAGGTGCATTTACAGTAAAAAACATACAGTGCATACAGATACATACAGCAGTAGGTATATACAGTAGGTGCAGTGCATATACATAAAATAACGGTGACCATACGTTCCGCTTTACCTGGGACGCATCCCACCTTCGGGGGGCGCTGTCCCAGGCTGCATGAGGTCCCGGGAAACGTCCCGCTTTTAGCAGTGGGACGTCCCGGCCTCGGGACTCTGGCCACCGTAATGAATGAACTAGCCGCAGCGTCTTATAGACGCTGCGCTAGTTCATTCCCCGAAACCCCGCACCAGCAGCCTGCATTGTCCTCCGGCAGGCACAGGCAGAGCAGGGCTACGGGAAGATGGCGTCCGGAGGCGGAGCCCTGTACTGGAGACTATTTGTGTCTCAAGTACAGGGCTTCGGGCGCCATCTTCCCGTAGCCCTGCTCTGCCTGTGAGCGCGGGAGATTGAAGGAGGATCGTCCGGGGGAGCTTCACACACCAGAGGCCGGCTGCGTGAGGGGACTTCTGCCAGGTGAGTAAATGCTTTTTTTCCCAGGTGAAATGTGCCCACATTGCATTTATTTTGTACTAACATGTTTGCCCCCATTGCGTTTATTTTGTACTGAAATGTTGCCCGCAGTGCGTTTATTTTGTGCTGATATGTTGCCCGCAATGCGTTTATTTTGTGCTGAATTAAATGTTGCCCGCAATGCGTTTATTTTGTGCTGACATGTTGCCCGCAATGCGTTTATTTTGTGCCGACATGTTGCCCGCAATGCGTTTATTTTGTGCTGAAATGTTGCCCGCAATGCGTTTATTTTGTGCTGACATGTTGCCCGCAATGCGTTTATTTTGTGCTGACATGTTGCCCGCAATACGTTTATTTTGTGCTGACATGTTGCCCATTGCGTTTATTTTCTGGTGTCCGGGGTAACTGTTGCTACATTTATTATTTAATGGTCATAGTTGGCTATGTTTGCTGCTTTGGGGTTATGGTATACTATTAAATAGCATCACACAGTTTCTGCACACCCATGATGCGAATCCTCGTTTGACCACATCATGGCGTAAACACTGCTTTCTTATGCCTCGCTGTTACATCATTACGTTAGCTCCGCCCATAGAATGGCATGGCAACGCCCATTTTTTGGCGCAGCCACCACATTTTACGGCGCGGGACAGCCCCCCATTTTTCGGCGTGCGCCCCCCACAGCCCTGTCCCAGATTGAGCCTACAAAAATCTGGTCACTGTAATAAAATAAAAGGCATAGATAGTGAGATACAGAAGGAGGACTCAGGAGAAGGACCAGAGCGGTAATCCGCTGCCATCCAGGCACTCAAAACGCTTCTTCAGCGATATTTTGAATCAGATGCCTTGCGGTCTATCCTGGGGAAGAGAGATAGAGGAGAAAAAAATACAAGATAAAGAGAGAGAGAGAGAGAGAGGATGGAGAGCAGTGAGTCCCCCATAGCAATCCCCAGCGGTAAGTATGAGTCCGTAGCAGTAGTTGCACAGTCCATAGTAAAAATTGTAGTGTGGCCCTACCAATTATTGTAGGAGTAGCAGTGGGTAGAGCAGTAAAAGTAGCAGGCCATAGCTGTAGAAGTAGCAAGGCCATAGCTGTAAAAGTAGCAGGCCATAGCAGAGATGTGGGGCAGTCTATGACCATAATTATGAACAGTCTATGCCTTATGTTCTAGTCAGAGAGAGGTTGCATCAGTAGCAACACTTACAGTTTTAGTGACCGCCGGTCCTCTGTTTGGAGATTGGAACAGAGAGGAGCAGGCCAGTGATGGTTTTGCCTGACCTGCGGTGCAGCAGCCAGGTGATCCAGTGGTGGCTAGGTGGAGATGGGGATCCCGGGAGCCAGGTGTCGTAGCCTCTTTTGGTGCGTGTTGCCGTGTGGGGGGACGTGGCATTAGAGGTGTAGCAGCGGCAGGTCGGCGGGAGCAGGAGCCTGGACTACATGCCAGAGAGCATGGCTGTGCTGGAGATGGCCATTGCACACCTGAACCTGCGGAATGCTTCCATGGGGAGTGAATCTGTGGTGTTGGCAGCAGGCAGCAGTGATCTGGCTGGGGGGATCGGCAGTACTGACCTCCCTGGCCCCGTCGGTGAAATGCTCCATCATTGGCGGGTGTGACTCGCGGGTGCCTTGCTAGCAGCGTCTGGTCTCCCAGGCAGCGGCGTGTTGTCTCCCTGGCAGCGGTGGTGAGCGTCCACGTGGTGAGGACCACGTGGACGCTGAGATCGGGCTGGCGTTCTTCCTTCAGCCTTCCTGCCACTCAGATAGCAACGGTGAGCTGGCCACGTGCAGCACATGGACTGTAGGAATAGACTGCCGGGGTGAATGATACCCGCGCAGCAGCCTAGGATTGGGTGGATACAGTGCTGCCCATCCATAGGTGCAATCGGGGGAACAAGGGGGAGAGTGGTGAGTAAAAAAGAGAGTTGTTGATAAATCCAAACCATGACAGCAGAAATAAGGCTTGATTCACAAAGCAGTGCTAACAGTTAGCACCCTGGTGAAAAGCCCCTTATCACGCCTAAACTCAGTTTAGGCGTGATAAGTTTAGGCATGATAAGTTTAGGCGTGATAAGTTTAACCACTTCAGGACCACAGTCTTTTCGCCCCTTAAGGACCAGAGCCTTTTTCTCCATTCAGACCACTGCAGCTTTCACGGTTTAATGCTCGGTCATACAACCTACCACCTAAATGAATTTTACCTCCTTTTCTTGTCACTAATACAGCTTTCTTTTGATGCTATTTGATTGCTCCTGCGAGTTTTACTTTTTATTATATTCATCAAAAAAGACATGAATTTTGGCAAAAAAATGATTTTTTTAACTTTCTGTGCTGACCTTTTGTCAAATAAAGTAAAATTTCTGTATACATGCAGCGCGAAAAATGTGGACAAACATGTTTTTGATAAAAAAAAACCCATTCAGTGTATATTTATTGGTTTGGGTAAAAGTTATAGCGTTTACAAACTATGGTGCCAAAAGTGAATTTTCCCATTTTCAAGCATCTCTGACTTTTCTGCGCACCTGTCAGGTTTCATGAGGGGCTAAAATTCCAGGATAGTACAAATACCCCCCAAATGACCCCATTTTGGAAAGAAGACATCCCAAAGTATTCAGTGAGAGGCATGGTGAGTTCATAGAAGATTTTATTTTTTGTCACAAGTTAGCGGAAAATGACACTTTCTGACAAAAAAAAGAAAAAAAAAAGTTTCCATTTCTTCTAACTTGCAACAAAAAAAAATGAAATCTGCCACGGACTCACTATGCTCCTCTCTGAATACCTTGAAGTGTCTACTTTCCAAAATGGGGTCATTTGTGGGGTGTGTTCACTGTCCTGGCATTTTGGGGGGTGCCTAATTGTAAGCACCCCTGTAAAGCCTAAAGATGCTCATTGGACTTTTGGCCCCTTAGCGCAGTTAGGCTGCAAAAAAGTGCCACACATGTGGTATTGCCGTACTCAGGAGAAGTAGTATAATGTGTTTTGGGGTGTATTTTTACACATACCCATGCTGGGTGGGAGAAATATCTCCATAAATGACAATTGTTTTATTTTTTTTACACACAATTGTCTATTTATAGAGATATTTCTGC
Organism: Hyperolius riggenbachi; assembly: GCF_040937935.1. Classification (NCBI taxonomy): domain Eukaryota; kingdom Metazoa; phylum Chordata; class Amphibia; order Anura; family Hyperoliidae; genus Hyperolius; species Hyperolius riggenbachi. Next base: position 180,733,195 of record NC_090657.1, read on the forward strand.
CACTCAGCATGGGTATGTGGAAAAATACACCCCAAAACACATTATACTACTTCTCCTGAGTACGGCGATACCACATGTGTGGCACTTTTTTGCACCCTAACTGCGCTAAGGGGCCCAAAGTCCAATGAGTACCTTTAGGATTTCACAGGTCATTTTGAGAAATTTCGTTTCAAGACTACTCCTCGCGGTTTAGGGCCCCTAAAATGCCAGGACAGTATAGGAACCCCACAAATTACCCCATTTTAGAAAGAAGACACCCCAAGGTATTCCGTTAGGAGGATGGTGAGTTCATAGAAGATTTTTTTTTTTTGTCACAAGTTAGCGGAAATTGATTTTAATTGTTTTTTTTCACAAAGTGTCATTTTCTGCTAACTTATGACAAAAAATAAAATCTTCTATGAACTCACCATACTCCTAACGGAATACCTTGGGGTGTCTTCTTTCTAAAATGGGGTCATTTGTGGGGTTCCTATACTGCCCTGGCATTTTAGGGGCCCTAAACCGTGAGGAGTAGTCTTGAAACCAAATGTTGCAAAATGACCTGTGAAATCCTAAAGGTACTCATTGGACTTTGGGCCTCTTAGCGCACTTAGGGTGCAAAAAAGTGCCACACATGTGGTACCGCCGTACTCAGGAGAAGTAGTATAATGTGTTTTGGGGTGTATTTTTACACATACCCATGCTGGGTGGGAGAAATATCTCTGTAAATGACAATTGTTTGATTTTTTTTTACACACAATAGTCCTTTTACAGAGAGATTTCTCCCACCCAGCATGGGTATGTGTAAAAATACACCCCAAAACACAATATACTACTTCTTCTGAGTACGGCGATACCACATGTGACACTTTTTTGCAACCTAGGTGTGCTAAGGGGCCTAACGTCCTATTCACAGGTCATTTTGAGGCCTTTGGATTCTAGACTACTGCTCACGGTTTAGGGCCCCTTAAATGCCAGGGCAGTATAGGAACCCCACAAGTGACCCCATTTTAGAAAGAAGACACCCCAAGGTATTCTGTTAGGAGTATGGTGAGTTCATAGAAGATTTTTTTTTTGTCACAAGTTAGCGGAAAATGACACTTTGTGAAAAAAAAAACAATACATATCAATTTCCGCTAACTTGTGACAAAAAATAAAATCTTCTATGAACTCATCATACACCTAACAGAATACCTTGGGGTGTCTTCTTTTTAAAATGGGGTCACTTGTGGGGTTCCTATACTGCCCTGGCATTTTACGGGCCCAAAACTGTGAGTAGTCTGGAAACCAAATTTCTCAAAATGACTGATCAGGGGTATAAGCATCTGCAAATTTTGATGACAGGTGGTCTATGAGGGGGCAAATTTTGTGGAACCGGTCATAAGCAGGGTGGCCTCTTAGATGACAGGATGTTTTGGGCCTGATCTGATGGATAGGAGTGCTAGGGGGTGACAGGAGGTGATTGATGGGTGTCTCAGGGGGCGGTTAGAGGGGAAAATAGATGCAATCAATGCACTGGGGAGGTGATCGGAAGGGGGTCTGAGGGGGACCTGAGGGTTTGGCCGAGTGATCAGGAGCCCACACGGGGCAAATTAGGGCCTGATCTGATGGGTAGGTGTGCTAGGGGGTGACAGGAGGTGATTGATGGGTGTCTCAAGGTGTGATTGGAGGGGGGAAATAGATGCAAGCAATGCACTAGCGAGGTGATCAGGGCTGGGGTCTGAGGACGTTCTGAGGTGTGGGCGGGTGATTGGGTGCCCGCAAGGGGCAGATTAGGGTCTAATCTGATGGGTAACCGTGACAGGTGGTGATAGGGGGTGATTGATGGGTAATTAGTGGGTGTTTAGAGGAGAGAAGAGATGTAAACACTGCACTTGGGAGGTGATCTGATGTCGGATCTGCGGGCGATCTATTGGTGTGGGTGGGTGATCAGATTGCCCGCAAGGGGCAGGTTAGGGGCTGATTGATGGGTGGCAGTGACAGGGGGTGATTGATGGGTGGCAGTGACAGGGGATGATTGATGGGTGGCAGTGACAGGGGGTGATTGATGGGTGGCAGTGACAGGGGGTGATTGATAGGTGATTGACAGGTGATCAGTGGGTTATTACAGGGAATAACAGATGTAAATATTGCACTGGCGAATTGATAAAGGGGGGGTCTGAGGGCAATCTGAGCGTGTGGGCGGGTGATTGGGTGCCCGCAAGGGGTAGATTAGGGTCTAATCTGATGGGTAACAGTGACAGGTGGTGATAGGGGGTAATTGATAGGTGATTGATGGGTAATTAGTGGGTGTTTAGAGGAGAGAATAGATGTAAACAATGGATTTGGGAGGTGATCTGATGTCGGATCTGCGGGCGATCTATTGGTGTGGGTGGGTGATCAGATTGCCCGCAAGGGGCAGGTTAGGGGCTGATTGATGGGTGGCAGTGACAGGGGGTGATTGATGGGTGGCAGTGACAGGGGGTGATTGATAGGTGATTGACAGGAGATCAGTGGGTTATTACAGGGAATAACAGATGTAAATATTGCACTGGCGAATTGATAAAGGGGGGTCTGAGGGCAATCTGAGCGTGTGGGCGGGTGATTGGGTGCCCGCAAGGGGTAGATTAGGGTCTAATCTGATGGGTAACAGTGACAGGTGGTGATTGATAGGTGATTGATGGGTAATTAGTGGGTGTTTAGAGGAGAGAATAGATGTAAACAATGGATTTGGGAGGTGATCTGATGTCGGATCTGCGGGCGATCTATTGGTGTGGGTGGGTGATCAGATTGCCCGCAAGGGGCAGGTTAGGGGCTGATTGATGGGTGGCAGTGACAGGGGGTGATTGATGGGTGGCAGTGACAGGGGGTGATTGATAGGTGATTGACAGGAGATCAGTGGGTTATTACAGGGAATAACAGATGTAAATATTGCACTGGCGAATTGATAAAGGGGGGTCTGAGGGCAATCTGAGCGTTGTGGGCGGGTGATTGGGTGCCCGCAAGGGGTAGATTAGGGTCTAATCTGATGGGTAACAGTGACAGGTGGTGATAGGGGGTGATTGATAGGTGATTGATGGGTAATTAGTGGGTGTTTAGAGGAGAGAATAGATGTAAACAATGGATTTGGGAGGTGATCTGATGTCGGATCTGCGGGCGATCTATTGGTGTGGGTGGGTGATCAGATTGCCCGCAAGGGGCAGGTTAGGGGCTGATTGATGGGTAGCAGAGACAGGGGGTGATTGACTGGTGATTGACGGGTGATTGACAGGTGATCAGGGGGGATAGATGCATACAGTACACGGGGGGAGGGGTCTGGGGGGGGGTCTGGGGAGAATCTGAGGGGTGGGGGGGTGATCAGGAGGGGGCAGTGGGCAGGGGGGGGGGGGATAAAAAAAAAATAGCGTTGACAGATAGTGACAGGGAGTGATTGATGGGTGATTAGGGGGGTGACTGGGTGCAAACAGTGGTCTGGGGGGTGGGCAGGGGGGGGGGTCTGAGGGGTGCTGTGGGCGATCAGGGGGCAGGGGGGGGGAATCAGTGTGCTTGGGTGCAGACTAGGGTGGCTGCAGCCTGCCCTGGTGGTCCCTCGGACACTGGGACCACCAGGGCAGGAGGCAGCCAGTATAATAGGCTTTGTATACATTACAAAGCCTATTATACTATTTCCATGCGGCGATCCGGGTGCTAGTAACCCGCCGGCGCTTCCGAACGGCCGGCGGGTTACTACGAGCGGTGGGGGGAGCCAGTCCCCGGCGGCTGATCGCGTCACGAATGACGCGATCGCCGCATAGCCACCCACGCAGCCGCCCCCGCCGATGGGCGTATTGCGGTCGTTTGGGCCCGGACTTTGCCGCCGCCCATCGGCTGGGGGCGGTCCTCAAGTGGTTAAGCACCAACTGGGTTAGCACCGCAGTGCACAGCTGATCAAATGTTTTGCGCTAGCAAAGTCTGGTGCACTTCGCATAGAGTGTAATGGCGCTGCTTTGCGCGTGAGACTTTGCGCGCGAGACTTTGCGCGCGATCTAAACTTATCACGCCTAAACTTTATCACGCCTAAACTGGCTTTTCACCAGCATGGTGCAATGGTTATCACGCCTAAAGTCTCTAACTGGGTTAGCACCGCTTTGTGAATCAAGCCCATAGAGTTTTGAATGCAAGGTTAGCATCTTTATCACTTAATACATTCAGACCAGTTGCAGTTGAAATGTGATTCTTATGGTCACAATCCCGCTTTAGCAATAATATCATCTCTTGATATACATATTAAAAAAGTTCAGTCCCTAAAGCAACTATTTATGTAATTTTTTTTTTAATTTGTAAAATTTTTTTTTTAAATGCCAAAAAAATATTTGGGTAATTATGGGATAGTGTGGGAGATAAAGTGTTAATTTTAAATGTATTTGTGGGTCTTTTTAAAAAAAATGTGTATAGGTGTAATTTTACTATTTGGCCACAAGATGTCCTCACACATTACTTCCTATTGCGTACCTATAGTACCCTAAATAAGAAGTAATGCGTGGATACGTTCTGTCAAAAGTAAACAAATGATTGCGGCATCTCACTAATGCATGCGATCATTGATACCGCGTTCCCATTCATCTCCCATCTAACGATTGGCGATGTGAACAAGTGCGGGAGCGCATGGGGGAACAAGCGGGAGTGCGCGGTGACAAGTGATGTAGTAGTTATGTCCCTGCAAGGTGAAGAGGGAATTTGTAAAGACGTAGTTACTCTTCCGGGAAGGGAAGTGGTTAACTGAATCTAAACGTTACTCCCATCAATCAAATTGATATATATCTTACTTTCAAATGTTAAAATGAAGAAAAACTAATGATGATCGATAGGACCAGTGTGGTTTAATGATAAAAATACATGTTCTGGTTCTGAATTGTATGATATGCATGGCGAGGGGTGTGGTGGGGAGTGGTTAGAGGTGTGGCAAGGGCATGTCTTAAATGGTCCCTCTTTCTTATCTCAAAAAGTTGGGAGGTACGGGTAATCCATTATTAGGGTACCCAAATTTATGTTAATTATCCTGGTTTCAGCATCAGAAACACTTCCTATACCTATATATTGCTGAATATAGGAATGTAGCCCCGCCCTCCCAGTGATGCTTGATGTCACTAAGCCGCCTCCTCCCAGCGCACTCTGGGGGATCATGTGTTGTTTCTGCTGACTTCAGAACTGGTGATGGTCAATGAGATGCAAATCATTTGGATCAGGATGATACCATTTATTGGCTAACTACAAATGAATAAGAATAAACAAGCTTTCGGCCTTGCAGCCTTCGTCAGGTTTACATCCTGTTAGTTTGCAAGCTGGTGGTACAGACAGCTTACCACCAGCTTGCAAACTAACAGGATGTAAACCTGACGAAGGCTGCAAGGCCGAAAGCTTGTTTATTCTTATTCATTTGTAGTTAGCCAATAAATGGTATCATCCTGATTTAAAACTTCTTGCTTTTACTGATGGCTAACACGGTACAATACCCTACTGCTAAATCATTTGGAGTGATGCAAATGTATGCACATTTTAATGCTAATTTCTGCAGCTTGAAAATGAACCAATCAAATCCTGCTGAGGTAAAATGTAATTGATTTATTTTAATCTGTAAATTTGCATACATTTGCATCAACTCAAAATTATTTGCCTCTCATTGACCATCACTATGGAATAAGAACACACAACTAGCACTGCTGCCTGTGATACATTTCATAATGTAAAGCAGAATAAGGCCAGAAACCCACTAGGAGCGATTTTCTGAGTGCTTCGTGATTTGAAAGCTCTTGCTAATGTAATGCTATAGTTGTGATCCCATTTTAGTGATTTGATTTTATAAAAATCCCCCATAGCATTGCATTAGCAAGACCTTTTTCAAATCACTAGCGATTAGAAATCGATCCTAGTGGGTTTCTAGCCTAAGGGCTTGTTCCCACTATGTCCCATATGCAATTCACTCCAATTTCTCCTGAGATTTCTCCTAGGAAATTATTATTCATCTTTGATATATGATAACTTTTTAGCACTTGGAAAAAATACCAAAAAGTAGATGAAGTACTATCATTATTTTGAGTGTTTGTTTTCTTGCTGGTGGTTTAGAAGGCATTTTATTTACAAGTTTGAAAATTTCCTCTAGGAGAAAACTCAGGTGAAAAAAGTGAATTGCATATGGGCCTATTTTTTTGTTTTTTGTTTTTGTTTTAAGCACTGGCGATTTTTAACCTCCTTGGCGGTAGCCCCGTGTGTGACACGGGGTAAGCCACCGGTGGGTGCCGCTCAGGCCCTGCTGGGCAGATTTACATATTTTTTTTTTTTCAACAAGCAGCTAGCACTTTGCTAGCTGCGTGTTTGCTCTGATCGCCGCTGCCCGCCGCCGATGCGCCGCTACCCGCCGCGGAAACAGGCCCCCCCCCGCATACCCCCTTGCGCAGCCTGGGCCAATCGCTGCCAGGCTGCGCTATGGGGTGGATTGGGACTCCCTGTGACGTTACGACGTCCGTGACGTCGATGACGTCACTCCATTCGTCGCCATGGCGACGGGGAAAGCCCTCAAGGAAATCCCGTTCAGAATGTGATTTCCTTATGGGCAAGTGCGCCAGCGGCGATCGGAGGGGACGGGCGGACACCGCGGGGAGGGGGGAAGCATGTAGCTAGCGCTAGACTAGCTACATGCTAAAAAAAAAAAAAAAAAAAAAAATGCGCTTGTGCAATGATTTTCTATGTGAATGTTTTCACATGAGCTTTGAGCTTTCTTTCCTATCGCAATTGCGGCTCCTGCATCATTTTCTGAGAGTTTGCGCTTCAATGCAAGGTATAGGAACATTGTTAAGTACTTGGAAAAGAGATTTTGTGAGCGCCTTTCAAAAGAAAGTACATTACAGAGATTCAGTTCAAGGTCAAAGAGTTCACTTCCTGCTTGTCTGCAGGAAGAAAAGCTCAAATCAGCAAACAAAAGCGTGTAGAAAAAATGCAAATTGCTCACAAAGCGCAGGAAAAATGGCTTTAACCACTTGCCGACCGCCCACAGCCAATTGGCGCGGCAAAGTGGCACCCCCAGGACCACGTAACGCCAATTGGCGGCGGCACCTGGGGGACTGAATTTCCCGGGGATCACACGCAGTGATGCGCGCGCATCAGCTGGCATTAGGCTCCGCCCACCCGCGACGTCCAGGGCAGGAGGCAGCCCCCCTGGTAAGCACACACAAACACTACCCCTGCCCCCTGATCGCCCACAGCACCCCTCAGACCCCCCCCCCCCCTGATCACCCCTTCAGACCACTGTTTGCACCTAATCACCCATCAATCACTACCTGTCACTATCTGTCAGAGCTATTTTTTAGATTAGGTCCTAAACTGCCCCTGGGGGCTCCTGATCACCCCCCCCCCTCCCCCCACACACCCTTAGATCCTCCCTAGACCCCCCCCCCCCCCCCCCCCCCTGTGTACTGTATACATCTATTCTCCTCTGTAATCATCCACTGATCACCTGTCAATCACTCCCTGTCCCCACCTGTCACTGCCACCCATCAGATCAGACCCTAATCTGCCCCTTGCGGGCACCTGATCACTCGCCCACACCCTCAGATCACCTGCAGACCTTCCTCCCTCAGATCGCCTACCAAGTGCATTGTTTACATCTTTTTCCCCCTCTAATCACCCTCTGATCACCCATCAATCACCCATCAATCACCCCCTGTCACTGCTACCCATCAGATCAGATCAGACCCTAATCTGCCCCTTGCGGGCACCCAATTACCCGCCCACACACACCCTCAAATCGCCCTCAGACCCCCAACACCCCCCCCCCCCCCCCGATCACCTCTCCAGTGCATTGCTTGCATCTATTCTCCCCTCTAATCACACCTTGATCACCTATCAATCACCCCGTCACCACCTGTCACTGCCACCCATCAGATCAGACCCTAATCTGCCCCTTGAGGGCACACAAACACCCACCCACACCCTCAGATTGCCCTCAGACCCCCCCCTTATCACCTCCCCAGTGCATTATTTACATCTGTTCTCCCCTCTAATCACCCACTGATCACCCATCAATCACCCCTGTCACCACCTGTCACTGCTACCGATCATACCCATCAGATCAGACCCTCATCTGCCCCTTTCGGGCACCCAATCACCCGCCCACACCCTCAGATCGCCCTCAGACCCCCCCCCCCCTTAATCACCTCCCCAGTGCATTGATTGCATCTATTCCCCCCTCTAATCACACCCTGAGACACCCATCAATCACCTCCTGTCACCACCTGCCACCCCTAGCACACCTACCCATCAGATCAGGCCCTAATTTGCCCCGTGTGGGCTCCTGATCACTCGGCCAAACCATCAGATCCTCCTCAGACCCCCTTCCGATCACCTCCCCAGTGCATTGATTGCATCTATTCTCCCCTCTAATCACCCCCTGAGACACCCATCAATCACCTCCTGTCACCCCCTAGCACTCCTATCCATCAGATCAGGCCTAATCTGCCCCCTGCAGGCTTCTGATCACCCGGCCAAACCCTCACCGGCCCCACCGCAGTGACAGAATTTTTTTTCCCCCTGATCACTGCTGGTCTCTACGACTTAATTGTGGCTGAGACCAACCGTTATGCCACACAATACGCAATCCAAGAAGCCCAGCCATTTCGATGGAAACCACTCCAAGTTTCCGAACGTAACATTTTTTGGGGCCTTCTCCTTAACATGGGTCTAGTCAAAAAGAATGTATTGCAGTGTTATTGGTCTACGCACCCAATACATCACATCATGGGCGTCCGCAGAAAATTTTCCAGGGGGGGGCAAAAAGTGGGAAGCAAAAAGCGGGGTGGCGCGCCGCAAATCTGGTTTGGTGTTGTGTGGCGCGCCAAAAAATGGAGCTACGAGCCGAAAAATGGGTGTGGTCATGAACCAGAATGTGGGTGGAGACAAGTTTACATGAACTAAGCAATGGTGGGACATTAGATTAGGACAGTGGTGGCGAACCTTTTGGAGGTCGAGTGTCCAAACTGCAAAGTCACTTTACTGTCACAAAGTGCCAACAGCAATTTAAACTAAATACAAACGTTTTAACTCATACATGAACATTATGGAAAATTAAGTTGAAAATAAACTGTGAAGATAAACAATTTCATCCATTGTACTCCTGAAAAAAATTATTCATTTTTTTTAGAACCTCCCAGTTTCATTTTCTGTTTTAAAAGCGGAAAAAGTAGGTTTAATGCTATTGTCTCATATGATGATGATTCAGCTTTTTCCATAGTCTCGCAGTTAGCAGTCATGTGACCCCCAACAAGACAAATTCAGCAATCATGACCCCCCCCCCCCCATCAAGACAAATTCAGCAATCATGAGGCCCCCAACATGACCAACTCAGCAATCATGAGGCCCCCAACAAGACAAATTCAGCAATCATGAGGCCCCCAACAAGACAAATTCAGCAATCATGAGGCCCCCAACAAGACAAATTCAGCAATCTTGAGGCCCCCAATAAATCATGAGGCCCCCAACAAGACAAAGTCAGTAACCATGAGGCCCGCAACAAGACAAATTCAGCAGTCATGAGGCACATAAATAGACAGCTTTTCACATAAATAGGCAGAATGCCCCCTTAATATGTAGACACCTCTCACCTGGCAGCAGTTCCCCAAAATACACTCAATCTGACAGCAGTGGTTCCCCAAAAATAGGTAGCCCCAGGTCTATAGGTGTCCCCAGAATAGGTGGCCAGCGGTATAGGTGTCCCCAGAACTGGTAGCCAGGGGTAGAGATGTCCCCAGAACAGGTAGCCAGGGGTATATGTGCCCAGTATATGTAGGCAGGGGTATATGTCCCCAGTATATGTAGGCAGGGGTATATGTCCCCAGTATATGTAGGCAGGGGTATATGTCCCCAGTATATGTAGGCAGGGGGATATGTCCCAGTATATGTAGCCAGGGGGATATGTCCCAGTATATGTAGCCAGGGGGATATGTCCCAGTATATGTAGCCAGGGGGATATGTCCCAGTGTATGTAGGCAGGGGGTATATGTCCCAGTATATGTAGGCAGGGGGTATATGTCCCAGTATATGTAGCCAGGGGGATATGTCCCAGTATATGTAGGCAGGGGTATATGTCCCAGTATATGTAGGCAGGGGGGATATGTCCCAGTATATGTAGCAGGGGGATATGTCCCAGTATATGTAGCCAGGGGGATATGTCCCAGTATATGTAGCCGGGGGGATATGTCCCAGTATATGTAGGCAGGTGTATATGTCCCAGTATATGTAGGCAGGGGTATATGTCCCAGTATATGTAGGCAGGGGTATATGTCCCAGTATATGTAGGCAGGGGGATATGTCCCAGTATATGTAGGCAGGGGTATATGTCCCAGTATATGTAGGCAGGGTATATGTCCCAGTATATGTAGGCAGGGGTATATGTCCCAGTATATGTAGGCAGGGGTATATGTCCCAGTATATGTAGGCAGGGGGTATATGTCCCAGTATATGTAGGCAGGGGGTATATGTCCCAGTATATGTAGGCAGGGGGTATATGTCCCAGTATATGTAGGCAGGGGGTATATGTCCCAGTATATGTAGGCAGGGGGTATATGTCCCAGTATATGTAGGCAGGGGTATATGTCCCAGTATATGTAGGCAGGGGGTATATGTCCCAGTATATGTAGCCAGGGGGATATGTCCCAGTATATGTAGCCAGGGGGATATGTCCCAGTATATGTAGGCAGGTGTATATGTCCCAGTATATGTAGGCAGTATATGTAGGCAGGGGTATATGTCCCAGTATATGTAGCCAGGGGGATATGTCCCAGTATATGTAGGCAGGGGTATATGTCCCAGTATATGTAGACAGGGGTATATGTCCCAGTATATGTAGCCAGGGGGATATGTCCCCAGAAAAAGTGGCCATGTGTGCAGGAAGAGGGGAGCAGCGCAGAGAACAGGTAGAGCTATGGGCACTCACCTTAGGGGGCTCTCCCTCCCTCTCTCGCTCTCCCCTCCGGAGTCCGGAATGAAGTGTGCAGCGGCTGGCAGCGGGCGGAACTTACCTCTTCTCGTCGCACGCGCCGGATGAATTAGCCGCTACTCTGGTCTGATCCAGACCAGAGTGCAGCACCAGAACTTCCGGCGCAGGAGCGAGAGGAGGTAAGTTCCGCCCGCTGCCAGCCGCTGCACACTTCATTCCGGAGGGGACAGCGAGGGAGAGAGAACCCCCTAAGGTGAGCGAAGGGGGGGGGGGGAGAGGTCCGCCCTTCCCAACTGTGCCCATAGCTCTCTCTCTTCTCTGCGCTGTTCCCCTCCTTCTGGATGCACAGGCACGCGGCCAGGGGGGGGGGGGGGCAGCGGGCGGCCAGGCTCGGGCAGATGCCCGGTTTTGCCGTATGTGCGGACGCCCATGCATCACATGCCCATGTTCTCTGCTGCCATGTCCAGGTCACCAAAATTCTGCCTCTCATAGACCACCTGTCATCAAAATTTGCAGATGCTTATAACCCCTGAACAGTCATTTTGACACATTTGGTTTCCAGACTACTCCTCACGGTTTTGGGCCCCTAAAATGCCAGGGCAGTATAGGAACCCCACAAGTGACCCCATTTTAGAAAGAAGACACCCCAAGGTATTCTGTTAGGAGTATGGTGAGTTCCTGGTTCACAAGTTAAAATCAATTTCCGCTAACTTGTGACAAAAAATTAAATCTTCTATAAACTCACCATACTCCTAACAGAATAACTTGGGGTGTCTTCTTTCTAAAAATGGGGTCACTTGTGGGGTTCCTATACTGCCCTGGCATTTTAGGGGCCCTAAACCGTGAGGAGTAGTCTAGAAACCAAATGCCTCAAAATGGCCTGTGAAATCCTAAAGGTACTCATAGGACGTTCGGCCCCTTAGCGCACCTAGGCTGCAACAATAGTATAATGTGTTTTGGGGTGTATTTTTACACATACCCATGCTGGGTGGGAGAAATTTTTCTGTAAATGGACAATTGTGTGTAAAAAAACAAATATAAAAAAAATCTCATTTACAGAGCTAATTCTGCCACCCAGCATGGGTATGTGTAAAAATAAACCCCAAAACACATTATACTATTTCTCCTGAGTACGGCGATACCATATGTGTGACACTTTTTTGCAGCCTAGGTGCGCTAAGGGACCCAAAGTCCTATGAGCACCTTTAGGCTTTACAGGGTTGCTTACAATTTAGCACCCACCAAACAGGGCCGCCATCACAGCGTGATGTGGCAAAAAGTGGAGGTAAAGGTAGCCAAGTATAGGTGGTGCCCCAGTATAGGTAGCTTAGGTGGTTCCAGCCCCAGTATAGGTAGCCAGGTATAGGTGGTGGCCAAGTATAGGTAGCCTATAGCCAGATATAGGTGGTGGCCCAGTATAGAAAGTCTGCTGTAGCGTGCTCACTCTTCTGTTCCCCACGTTCAAGAGCTGATGTCCTTCTTCTCTCAGTGCTGGGACATGGTTTGCTGGGTAGTGAGCCACAGGCCCACATCCAGCACATGCGGCCCTTCCAGCGTTTTCGGGGGGCCCAGGGCCCCCAGAAACTCTGTGCCCCTCACTAAAGTGTCAGTTGTCCCCCCCTCCCCCCGATGGTGACTGGCTGCCCTGCCCCCAAAATGCCAGGACAGTAAATACACACCACAAATGACCCCATTTTGGAAAGTAGACACCCCAAAGTATTCAGAGAGGGGCATGGTGAGTCCGTGGCAGATTTCATTTTTTTTTTTTTTTGTCACAAGTTAGCAGAAATGGAAACTTTTTTTGGGGGGGTCACAAAGTGTCATTTTCTGATAACTTGTGAAAAAAAAAATCTTCTATGAACTCACCATGCCTCTTAGGGCTGGTGCACACCAAAACCCGCTAGCAGATCCGCAAAATGCTAGCAGATTTTTAAACGCTTTTTTTTATTTTTATGAGGCGTTTTGCTAGCGTTTTGCGGATTGCTGCTGCGGTTTTCAGTATAGTAGATTTCATATATTGTTACAGTAAAGCTGTTACTGAACAGCTTCTGTAACAAAAACGCCTGCAAAACCGCTCTGAACAGGCGTTTTTCAGAGCGGTTTGCGTTTTTCCTATACTTAACATTGAGGCAGAAACGCATCCGCAATCCAAAAAATGCCTCACCCAGGCATTTTTCGTTTCTGCAAAACGCCTGCCGCTCTGGTGTGCACCACCCCATTGAGATACATTGACCAAGCAGATCCGCAGCCGCAAGCGGATCTGAAAACGCCCAAAAAGCCGCTCGGTGTGCACCAGCCCTTAGTGAATACTTTGGGATGTCTTCTTTCCAAAATGGGGTCATTTGGGGGGTATTTATATTATCCTAGAATTCTAGCACCTTATGAAACATGACAGGTGCTCAGAAAAGTCAGAATGGGAAAATTCACTTTTGGCACCATAGTTTGTAAACGCTATAACTTTTACCCAAACCAATAAATATACACTTATTGGATTTTTTTTTTTATCAAAGACATGTAGTACAATAAATTTTGGACAAAAATGTATATAGAAATTTTACTTTATTTGAAAAATGTCAGCACAGAAAGTTAAATTTTTTTTTTTACAAAATTCATGTCTTTTTTGATGAATATAATAAAAACTAAAATTTACAGCAGAAATCAAATAGCACCAAAAGAAAGCTGTATTAGTGACAAGAAAAGGAGGTAAAATTCATTTAGATAGTATTGAATAGCGGAAGTAATAGAGGCGCCAAAAAAGTATAAAATAAGTTAAAAACCGTCTAAAAGGAGGGAAATGGGTGGATTCACCTCCCCCAAATGTACAAATAACAAGGCTGATATAGCCGTAAGATTTTATAATTCTATTTATTAACACAATTCTCCAATAGTGATGCAACGCGTTTCACGGGCAAACATCCTGCTTCATCAGGCAATATAATAAGGAGAATACATTTGTCGGTCAGTCTGTAGCCAGAGCGCCTCTAATACTCTCATTTAGATAGTAGGTTGTATGACCGAGCAATAAACCATTAAAGCTGCAGTGGTCTGAATGGAAAAAAAGTGTCTGGTCCTTAAGGGGTTTTATGAATGCAGTCCTTAAGGGGTTAAAGAGTGCTCAGTGCTCAGCGCTTGCGATTTATAATGTGAACTAGGCCTAAGAAAGATTTTACAATGGGAAAACACTGACTAAATGTATAAATTAATACTGTATAACAAAAGCAATTTTAATAGTTGTTACATTCAGTTGCAGGCCTGTCCTTGCCTGACAGCGGTGAGCAGGTTTGTACTGAGCCCATAGACATGACATATTCCGTTCCTGTGTGCATGGGCGGCCGTGCTGGATGTGTCATTATCTGCGCTCTACAAGCCATTCTTGTGATCTAGCTTTAGGAAGTGCCCATTAATCTTCATGCCAAGCTGCTTTACGGCAGGGAAAGGGGTAGTTTAGCAGCCTCTTTACATTTGACTCGCCGCTGACCCCGTCCCAAGTGCTGCCAGCCGCGCCTCTGTGCCGTGGGGACAATAAGGTGTTTTGTTGTGGCTGCGCGACTCATTATTGCTTCCCTCGGGAGAGACGGATTTTACCCAACACTTTAGTTCCAGCGTGGAGACACAATAGCCCTCCATTATGGGGGGATAGGAGCTTTCAAGTGCTCGGTCAGTTAGAGTCACTGTCACGTTTCATACACGGCGAGCTGAAGTGTGTTTAGTTGTCCAAGAGATTTTAGAAAGAACTTAAGTAAAAATAACATAATGGCTTTTTTTTTTTATTTTTTTTTTTAGAATATTAATTTCATAAATTATTTAGCCAGTGTTTGCCCATTGAAAAATCTTTCCTCACCCCGATTTACATTCTGACATTAATCACAGGTGGCGACGTCTTTAGTCCTGCCAGGTGCAGCTCTGCAGAATGTTTGTTTCTGAGAATTCTGAAGCCAGTGAAAGCAAAGCATGGTCTCCCAGAATGCTCTAGGAGGCAAATTCCACATAGCTAAACAGCTTAGGCTGTGACATCACTGGGAGGGCGGAGCTACATACCAATATACAGTAATAATGAATAGGAAGTGTTTCTGGTGATGAAACCAAAAATATTACAGTAACCCCTGTATCTATGCCAATCACTTACCAAGCAGATAGCCAAGCACCGCCCGTAGTTGACTTGCTGTTTGACTATATGATAGAGTAACTCCGGACACAAATTGTCCACCTTCACTAAACATGAGTGCCGATATCTGGGGTTCGTTTTTTCATGGCTAACTCTGGTTGCCCGTTACGCTCCCTCGTCACTTGCCTCACTGGTATCCGGATTACAGCTACGTAAAAGTTGATCTTCGGCACCCAATTCACCGTATTTTGTGGGCTATAAGACGCAGTGTAGTGTTAGTGCACTGTATTGCTGGTGCGAAGGGGAGAGGAGTGGGTCAGCGGGATGGGACTGCACACTCTGCACTTATTTTTGCTGTATCTTCTGAATATAAGTGCATCTTATGCTCCGAAAAATCCGGTACTCAGTTGGTGCCTCCATAGCCACAAATTTCATGGTGGTCTATTGCATCACCTAATTTAGCGATCAGGCCCTGCACGCAAATTACCTGTTTGAGGTAATATCTCCTTCTGGGCGTCTTCCGCCACCAGATGAACTGATGGACCTTATCTGATGTCACAGCAAATGCACGGTAAATGTCGATGCACTGCCACCAATCTGGCCTTAGTTTGTGTATTTCTGATCTGCAGTTTTCATATAAATGAATAGGGTGAGAGCCTTCATTTTCTGTCAGTGGCTCTGCCCCTGGCTAATGGCCATCTATATGCAAAGTGAAGCCAGGCTGCTGACAGCTTCTGAACTCGTACTGACATTCCTCCCAACTGCTTGAAATGGGAAAGAGGGACGTCGTTAAATAATGCAAAATATTTAGGCAAAGAACAGCCCTCGGTGCCCCCTCCAGGCAGGAGAACTGTGAGGAATTATTAAGCCAAATACAGGGGATTTCTCACACTTTGGAAGAGATCTGCAGTAGTTATGAAAGAATGGAACAGTACAATGATTTTTTTTCTCTTTTTTTAGAGCTATACAAAACACCCGAAGGAGGGATAGTTAAATCAGACTATTTAGTCAGTGTTTGCCCATTGTAAAATCTTTCCTTTTCCCGATTTACAGTCTTAAATTTATCAATGGCTGGCGACATCTTTACTGCTGGCAAGGTCCATCACTGCAGAATGTTTGTTTTCTATGTATCGCGAAGTCTGGAGAAATAACATTAAGTCTCCCAGAATCTCAGAATGCACTGGGAGGTCATTCTGCACGTCTAAATAGTGTAGCCGAAGCATCACTGGTAGGGTGGGGCTTCATACCAATATATAGAGATAGGATGTATTTATGATACTAACTGAAACCAGAATAATTAACAGAGATGGAGGGGATAAACGATTGTAGCTATCCTCCTACTAGTGAGGAGCTCCGGATGATATCCAAATGGGTTTCATTCGGATTTCATCCGGATAATTAGTGCACCTGAGCGTGTGTGCCATGGGACGGGTTAAAGAAGACTGCTTCTGGGTAAGTTTAATCACAATCTATGAACTAATGACCTTTATTATCTATCCCCTCCACTTCCTGGCTGTAATTTCCGATCAGTGGGGGTTACTATAGTCTGACTAGGTCCCAAATGGAGCAAAGCTGTCACTTGCATACATGAATGTTTAACCCTTTCAAGCAGTAAAAAAAAAAAGGAGCACGGCCTAGTTATCTGCACGCTTGGCACTGTGCATACACCCGTCTATCTTGTCATGTCACATGACAGCTCAGGTGACCCCCTGGGTGGCTCTATATTCTCCTATATTGGGGCAGATATTTGTTATAGAAGGTCCCAAAGAGCCATCCTGTCCAGGTAATCCAGTCTGCAGTGCTTTGGTTTCCGCCATTGCTGCTTCTCCTTTGCACACGCGGCACTCGGAGCTGAAAGGAACCGCAGGAGTGCCCAGGCAGGTAGCCACAGGCCCATCAATCAATTCCCCGCCACCTCTGATTCTTTTTACTGAACTTGCCAAATATCAATTAATTTCCTTGAGATTGATTGATCGTTTTCGATCTATGCTGAGGGCTTGAAGTGCGTCTGAAATCGAATTGGCGGTCGGTGTGATTTTGTTTTTACGCTGTGGGAAAACCATTAGAAGGCAGTTTGTCTTAATCAAATTTAAAGGGGAACTTCAGACTCCTAGAAAATCTCCTGTAAAATTCCCTCAGCCTCCTCAGATATAATAAAACGTAAAGCGGACTGAACTCAGAACTTCCACTCTGCTCTAAAATATATGCAACAGCATGGTAACCTTTACAGAAAAACATTTCTCTGTTACAGCTGATACAAATCCTGCAATAAATCTGCACTGTCTACTTCCTGCTTTCATGGAAGCAGACATATTGTTAACATCCTGTGTTTACTGATTAGCTACTTTGCAGAGGCAGCCAGCTGACACAGCTGAGAGATCAAATTACAGTGGTGATTAGTAACAGATGAGGGGGAATTAGACAGGCTAAACTCTCTATGTACATACAGGTTGTATTTCTCTGTTTTCCTTCTGTCTTGTGCAAGAGCTCTGGTCCTCTGTAGTCTGATATTTAAGGTTTGCAACAGTGATTGCCACACTTCACCAAACCTCACCTTTATCCCCACCTTGATGCCAAACCTTAACCTTCTAAGCCTGATACCGCTTCCGATCCGATTCTCATTTCTGCAGTACAATGATAGAACTACATTGTTCAATCACTACTAGTACTGAGCCATGGAGCCCATTCCGTATTGCATTGAATTCAATATGATTGGAAATCCGATCGGAATCGGTATCAGTTGACAGTTCAGTTTTTCTGCAGAATCATTCTGAGTTTCCAAATGTACAGTCTGATTCTCTGATTGGCTTATTCATTCCGAATGCTGTGATTGGCCTAAAATGACCGACTATCTGTATCTCGGATTTTCGATGGAATTCCGCACAATCCGAACGAGCGTCCCTATTTGACATCCCTGCCATAACGCAACACATTGTGCCGTAACAGGAACGTGGCATAGGCTTATCATTGCAGTGTGTCGTTCCACATTGTAATGCCTCCCCAATGTCGCTCCAAAACGCCCCGCTGTCCACGAGCCCTGAATTGAGCTGATTCAACATTCACATTTACTAGAAGGATATCAAATCACATTTCATTGGCCAGATTCCAGTTCAATTTGCATGAAATTTACATGAAGGATAGTTTTTAGAATCTCATTGGCCATCTCTAACGAAGCAAAGGAAAACAGCACTGGAGATTTCGGTGCAGCCAGAGCCACCGTAGGCCATAATAGGAATTACGGTTAAAGTTGCGCTCAGACAGTAATTTGAGCACCTTCTGAAGCGGGAGCGTGGCCCGCGTGGTGCACTAAGGCCCCATTTACACTCGGCAAAATGCTCAAACGCTAGCGCTTTTGAAAGCGCTAGTGTAATAAAACCCTATGGGCCTGTTCTTACTTGGGCGATTTGCACTTATCGCCACAAATCGCCCAACATTGTGAACCGCAAACGCGTAGCCTGCACCATTTTCAGGCAATTTCCCGGCGATCGCGTTTCAGTGCTGTAGTAGCATTAAACGTGATCGCGGAGAAATCTCTGCACTGTCCAGTGATTTTTTTTTTTCCCCACGTGAAATCGCAGAAAAATCACTCCCGCAAAACTCCGGCGATTTGTTTTGCGCTTCTAAGTGTGAATGGGGCCTAATGCTTTTCTGCGGTGTTGTCCCTCGGCCATCCTTGACATAGCCGGCCTTTGACCTGAGCGCCCGGAGCGGTCGCTCAGGGCGCCGGCTTCCAAGGGGGCGCCTATAGTGAGGGCACCCACACCTGATTTCCTATAGCTGCCTACCTTTACTGAGGGCACCAATACCTGGCTATCTATACTGGAGGCACCTACGCCTGGCTACCTTTGGGGGGGGATGGAGACCTTCAACTGACTTCCTATACTGGTGGCACCTATGCTTGGCTACCTATATTGAGGGCACCTACACATGAGATCCTATACTGGGGGCACCTATACCTGGCTACCTACCTATACTGAGTCTGATGGCGTTTTTGGGGGGGCGCAATTGTCGGTGCTGTGCTATCATTCTAAATGTGTGTGTGTGTGGGGGGGCGACTAACTGTTTTTATTAATATTCCTGAAAGGTTCTAGCCTTCATTTTTAAGTATATTCAGGATAATGCAATATTTCCATCCATTCATGGTTATTAATAGTATTTTTTCTATTATACATAGATAACCACTGTCCTAGGAGATATCTCAGGAGAATAGGTGAATTGCACATGGGCCTGCGTGTGTGTGCGCTTATTTGGGAAGAGAATGAAGGGGGGGGGGTCAAAAATCAGGTTTCGCTCAGGGTGCTGTGAAACCTAAGGCCGGCCCTGATCCTTGATTCTCCAGCACTTAAGCGTGTAAGCACTTTTCTATTTAGAGCGCTGCTCTTTCCTACATTGCTGCCGGCACTACGGCCTAGTGCACACCAAAAACCGCTAGCAGATCCGCAAAATGCTAGCACATTTTGAAACGCTTTTTCTTATTTTTCTGTAGCGTTTCAGCTAGCATTTTGCGGTTTTGTGAAGCGTTTTTGGTGTAGTAGATTTCATGTATTGTTACAGTAAAGCTGTTACTGAACACGCCTGGCAAACCGCTCATGAAGTGCCGTTTTTCAGAGTGGTTTGTGTTTTTCCTATACTTAACATTGAGGCAGAAACGCCTCCGCAATCCAAAATCTGCAGCAGCCCGGGAGTATGCGTTTCTGCAAAACGCCTCCCGCTCTGGTGTGCAACAGCCCATTGAAATACATTACCCTAGCGGATCCGCACCCGCAAGCGGATCGCAAACCGCAGCAGAACTGCTCTGGTGTGCACTAGGCCTACAAGCACTTTTTCTCTGGCTACATAGGAGCTTTTTTTCTAGAGAGGATACCCCCCAACTCTGTTCCCTTTATTCATTTATTTCATTACCTGGCTATTTGTATATCATTTTTTGCATCCTTAGCCCAATTTTGTATTATTGCTGCTAGCACATTTGCACTTTTTTTTATTGTTTAGACGTGGCTCAAAATAATATATTCACCTTTCATTCTGTGAGGATCAGGCTGAACTATAATGAATGCATTTATATATATTGACTATTGTGTTCTAATTGGTGGACACTCTGCTTATCACCTTTGGGAGTTTTAAATTGTTTTTATTTGTTAGGGTTGTTATCCAAATTAAGATTACGGTATGTGATTATTCTACTACATTAATGGGTCAGTGTGGTGCGGTTTTAGAGAGGTGCTTTTCTCCCTCTTTAATTGGTTTCATAAATTGCCCCACTTGTACCCTTTATTATTGAATTATTGATTTATTGTTGCTTTGACATTGTGCTTGTCCAATCCTTGATTGCTTCAGTAATTTGGGCACCGTCAAAAGATGGAGCCCAAATCACTTTGGAATATCTAGCACACGAATGACATCTTACCCTGAGTCCATGGTGGCCTGTAGGGGTCACGCCCAATTATCCTGCCCCGGCTTAGTGATAGTTACGGATCTCTAATGCCCCTGTGACTTTTTCAGACTAACTGGGCAGTGAGCAGTCAGCTGTCAGTCACTGAGGATCTATGAACCAATGCGGCAAGCGATTTCCTTTTTTTTTTTTTTTTTTTTTTTTTTTTTAGTTTTTGCTTTGCAAAAAGAGGAAAAACTTTGTTTTATGCATAGTTAATTTGAAATCATGTCCTATTAAATGCACATTTTATGAAAAAGTAAAAAAAAAAAGCTAAAAAGCTTTGCCTGACTCGGGATGTAAAAATAAAATGTGTTCCTTTTAAGAGGCGCGCCGCTCGGCATCTGAAATGCTGTTTACTAGCGAGGCAGCTGTGCGGAGACGCACTATAACATTTTAATATTTTAGGCAGGCAATGAGGCAAATGATGAATCCTGTCTAGACGCCGAAACGACTTTGAGACACAAAATTATTTGTAAGGCCGGAGCAAATAAAACAGGCTTCTCCAGCAGATTACCGCATGTCACTTACTTAGAATTTGCAGCAAGACGGCGCATCAGCGAGGAGATTGCCTGCAAGAAAAATGGGCCTCCCTCCGACTTATCGCCCGCTTCCAGCGCGGGGGGGGGGGGAGGCGGGGGTAGGCGGCCGTCTCTCCCGCTCGCTGACAATTCACCACCGTGCCAATCAATAACCCAAAGCTTTTCATTCCCCTGCTAGCTTTATCAAGCCTGCCTCGTTCATTGTCCCCGCGGTGGGCGGGAGGGGAGGAGGGCGCCGTGCGGCTGTCTAACGGCTGTCGATGAAAGCTGATTACCGGGACAAACGTTTTTTTATTTTGACAGCTGCTTGAGGAGTTTATCCATATGTTCAGGACTTGAGATGATGAGTAGAGTGACGGTTATGGCAAGATCACCTTCTGGGGTGTTCGTGGCCATAATAAGTGGCCCTTGCGGTGCACGATCACCGTTCTGACCTACGTCCGACACATCTCCTATAATCTATTATCAAAATTGATGAGGATATGTGAAGTAAGTAGTGTTCTGATGCTTTTCAGCACAGGCATCTGATCCACTTTTTCTGCCCCTATTTTGAATGAGCTTCAGGGCTCATTCAAAACACATTCGCAAACAAATGCACATGCTTAAACATGATTTTGTGCATGTGCTCCCAATGCATAGTGTAGGTGTGGGATCATCAAATCAAACACACAGACAACAGGAGCCCCGATGGTGCAGTAAGTCACAACAAGGAAAGGAAGGCAAAAAACTAAATGTGTACGAATTAAGGTTGCAGAAGGGGAAACCAACCGCTGCAGGAAGGTTGGAGATGTATAAACTCGACTCCACTCGGGTGTCCAGACAAGCTGGGTGTGGTCTCACGCCTGGTGTAAAAACATCCAAATGGGCTTAGAAGTGGATAAGCCATGTAAGGCCCTGGTGGTATACCGCTCCAGGGGAGAGTAAACGGCACACAGGGTTAGAAACATTGTAACGCAATATGCAGAGCACACTATGCATTGCACAAGAAAAAAGAGGCGCACAGGGAATAGTAAAACTGAGTTAAAAAACAGTTAGAAAGAAAAAGATGAGGTGGCTTACCTCAAATGAAGACACAATCAATCATACGATTGACTTTCAATGTGCACTGGCAATGCGTTATGTGGAACTGTGCCCACTTCCTCAGGCCAAATGAAAGTGCCTATAAAGTGCACTTTCTAGGCACTTTAATTTGGCCCGAGGAAGTGGGTACAGTTCCACGAAATGCGTTTCCAGTGCACATTAAAAGTCATTAATCGTATGAGGGGCCGAATCTAGACTTTTTGCTGACCCCCCCCCCCCCCCCCCCATGATTTGGAATGATCGCACATCACCCAACAATTTACTCTGCTTCATTTAATGTTCTCACATGACATGCTGCAGCTCAATACAATAGCACGCTGGGAGTCTGTGACAAACAAACTGCTCACCCTCAGCCAATCCATTCCTCTTCAGTCAGGACAGCGGTGCCACCTCCTCTCTTCTGCTGCGTCAGATAAAACACTGCTGCTTTCCTGCCTCCCCCATCCTCACCCACTGTCAGAGACCTCACACAGCACAACAAGCTGCTTTTCCCCAATGATTACCTCTTCACCTCGCTCTCCTCTCGCTTCTTCTCCTACTCTGACTGCATGGTGTTAGTGTAAACACAGTACCAACATGCTGCCCCTGTAATACCAGCGCCTGATGCAAATGTTTCACCTCGCTTCATGAGAGAACCAGCCCCGAAGCCACTTCATCTTTTTCTTTTTAACTGGTTTTAGCTCCGTTTTACCATACCCTGGGCGCCTCTTTCCTCTTGTGCAATGCATAGTGTGCTCTGCAGATTGCGTTACAACGTGGATGTCTGCGCCCACTACTCATCACAACAGGAAATCGTGTGCGTTATGCGATAAAACATGTTCGGCTGAATTACATTGAAATGCACAGGAAGGCATAGCTGTACTGTGAAGGAATATTATTTATTATTTACAGTATATAGAGCTGACCTCTTCTGCAGAGCTGTACAGAGTATATTGTCCTGTCACTAAACTGTTCCTCAGAGGGGCTCACAATCTAATCCCTACCATAGTCCTATGTCTGTGTATGTATCGTGTAGTATATGTATCGTAAACTGAGAAGGATATTGATTTTTACTTTTAAATAATACCGGTTGCCTGACTCTCCTGTTGAGCCTGTGTCTCTAATACTTTTAGCCACAGCCCCTCAACAAGCATGCAGATCAGGTGCTCTGACTGAAGTCAGGCAGGATTAGCTGCATGCTTGTTTCAGGTGTGTGATTCAGCCACTACTGCAGTCAAAGACATCAGGACTGCCATGCAACTGGTATTGTTTTAAAGGAAACATTCATATCCCTCTCAGTTTACTCTCACTTTAAGGCCCTAGACTATTAACTTATCTGTATTCTTTTGTTGTGTGGGAGGAAACCGGAGTGCCTGGAGGAAACCCAAGTAGACACCGGGAGAACATACAAACTTTGTGCAGATGGTGCTCTGGCTGGAACTTGAAACAGGGACCCAGTGCTGCAAGGCAAGCGTGCTAACCACTAGGCCACCGTGCTGCCCATTAGGAAGGATAACATGAGTCAATGGACTGTCATGTCTCCATACGTATCGCACACAATGGTCTTGATTCAGTAAACGGTGCTAACCCAGTTAGCACGCCTAAAGACTTTGGGCGTGATAACTAGGGTGCTAACTGGGTTAGCACTGTTTACTAAATTTACATTGTGCGCAAAGTCCCACACTGAAAACTTTGCATGCGTACAGCGCGGTGTGCGCGAAATGTTGCATCGCGGTGCGACGAAAATTGTGCGTTGATGCGCCTATAAGGTCGCATTGGGTGCAACTTTAACGTCACATGGTGCGATGTTAAGGTCGCACCCAATGCAACCTTATAGGCGCATCGGGTGCGCTGTTTTCACGGTGCGCGCGCAAAGTTTTGCGCACGGGACTTTGTGCACGATTTGAATTTAGTAAAGGGTGCTAACCCAGTTAACACCCTAGTTATCACACCTAAAGTCTTTAGATGTGAATTTATCATGCCTAAACTAACTTTAGGCGTGATATAGGGCTTTTCACAGGCGTGCTAACACTTAGCACGGTTTACTGAATCGAGCCCAATGTGCTATGCGTCATAACTGACAGCACTGCACACAGGACCATGTGCGATTTCTCCTAGGAGATCATTTGTAATCTTCTATGTGAAACAACTTTTCAGCACTTTGCAACTGAAAAAGTACAGTAGTTGAAAAAGTACTGTCAAAATTATTTTGAGTATGTTCTTGCTTGCTGGTGGTTTAAACGTTATTTCACTGACAATTTTGAAAATAACACCTAGGAGAAAATTAAGGAGAAAAAGTTAATTGCATATGGGCCATAGTGTGAATAAGCTCTTTGTTTCTCTATCTTATAATGTGGTACATTGGCATAGTGGCTACCAAGGTTTCAGATACACTGGTACCAAAATTTCGGCCAATGAATGCTGGATTTAGTCCAGGGGAAAAGATAACAAAGGTGAGTACCGGGTGAGTCTGATTCACAGGAACAAGGAACGATGGAGACTCTTCACCCGCTTTAGATAACCGAGGCTCTTCCACCACTGAGCGGCACTGCAATGCTGATATCGTCCTCTAGGTCCAGATCACATCATATCATGTGACTGGGACCCAGAACAGGATGTTGGCATTGCATTGCATATTTATATTATATTGTGCAGTAGGGTGGTAAGAGGCCAGCGGCGATCGAAATGTCAGACTTAATCCGAAACTTTGATCTTAAGGAACAGACACTGTGCTGGATTTTATCCGGCAACAGCGCCATTTAGCAACAGCCAGTTTTCCTATGTCGCCTATGTAGGTCCTATGGAGGAAAATGCCAATGTCGGACATAGTTAAGGGATTGGAAAGGGTTAAGCTAGTGTCTCCATTCTTCACCCCATAGATAGTAAGCCCACAAGGGCAAGTCATCGAGGCCTCTAGTATCTCATCTCTGAAGTAGTGATTCTGTCAGAGGAACTTGTACCTGTATTGCCGGATGTTGCCATAGGAACCATGTGGGTGTTGCTGGCACTTCCTGATATACTAAGTCAGGGCTGGTTCACACTAAGTGACTGTGCTCAAATTGCTGATTGTCTTTCTCAGTCCAATTTACTGTCAAACTTAATTTGCATAGTTAAAGTATAATGATACCATCGAGCTAAGATTAGATATTCAGTTAAGCAAAACAGGAACCTTTTGAATCACTATTTTTCTTGAGGCAGGTTTCGCACTTGAAATGTGCATTCAACATGTGATGCCCCTTCCTCGGCGCAACATACAACACCACAAATGCATGTTTGAGGAGACAGATTGCTGGGTTAGCACATGCACAGTAGTATGTGACCCAGCCAAGCAGCCGATTTAACCGGAGCCCAAAGCAGAATAACGGAGGGGATCAGGAGGACAGCTAAGGACCTTGAAGACTGCAGGGGGCTGGATGAAGCCCCTGGTAAGTAAAAGCATACTCTTCCAACTCCGCTTAGTCTTTTAAATTGATCCTAAGAACACTGAACTACAATTGATCAAATACAGCGTCACACCACCTAGTTTGGAGACCCGATCACGAGCAAGTGATGATTGTGTCACCTCCCGCCAATTCAGTTTCCTTCTTAACCACTCTGCGACCGCCTAACATCCGTTGGCGGCCACAGATTGGCTCCCCCAAGACCGCCTAATGCTGATTGGCATCAAGTCCTGGGGGAGGAAATTAGCAGGAAACGCTCGCACAGGGAGTGGCTGGCAGGTTGTACAGCTCTGTGATCTACTGCTGCGATCAGGCCCGGATTTACATCACAGGAGCCTAAAGGCACGGATGTCCTGGCACCTTAGACTTCGTTCTCCAGGAACCCACAAACCCCCGCTGAACCGCAGCGCAAGTGTGCTGACTGTCCCAGCTGTCACTTCTCCCTTACCCATCATAGGCAGCTACAGGTGTTCCTTAGCATTAGGTAGCCAGAGGTACCCTCAGTATTAAATAGCTAGTGGTGCCCCTGACTGAAAAGGGATCTTGTCAGTAGAATGCCCAGAGCCATGTGACTAAACTCTGATTTACCCTCCACTCAGGACACAGCATAGAGAAGGAGGGAGGCGGTTAGGGGAGGGGAGTGAGCCCGCCCCTCCATCATCAGGCGCCTGTAGGCACATGCCTACAGTGCCTTATGGTAAATCCAGCCCTGGCAGCGCTGTATGGGGGACAGCTCTGTCACTGAGCTGCTCCCTCGAGTGGCAGGGAAACGGATCCCTCTCATAGGCTGATGCCTATGAGAGGCAAACTCTGTGATTGGCTGTCAGGGGGGGGGGGGGGGGGGGAAAGGAAGATAGTGGGAGGGAAAATTTAAAGAAAAATAAACAATTTTAATAAAATATATTAACAATAAAATGAATTTCAAAAAGAAAGGAATGTCACAGCAAAATCAGATGCCACCAACAGAAAGCTCTGTTGGTGGCAAGGAAAAGGGGGAAAGATTAATTTGTGTGCTGAGTTGTAGGGCCCTGCAGCACACTGTTAAAGCTGCAGAGGGCTGACTTGTAAAAAATTGCCTGGTCACTAGGGGGGGGTGTAAGCCTGTGGTCCATAACTGGTTATAACAAATCTGAAGCGACAATTAAACTTATGACCTTATGAATTGTATGTGTAGTATGGATATTGAATAGAAAATTAGTATCAAAGAAATGTCTCATATTTTTATTTTCACTTATATAGCTTTATTTATAACATTCCATCATAATGTCACAGTTGCAGTTTAGAATCTACATACTGTATTTTAAGCTGTAAACCAAATCAGAAATAATGATCCTTTGAACGTTCCTGCAGTAAAATCTTATCCGGAGCTGTCTCTCACGGTTTCTTGGTTGGCTGTTTAAAGTGGGATTGTCAGCCACAAAATCAAATTCCATTTCCCCACTGCTCTGTGTTTATTGTGCAGTCTACAACCTGACCCTGCATTGCAAGCATTCAAATAAAATCATAAATGTGTCTGCTGGAATGAATCTTATCTCAGTCAGCCTGGCTCTATTCTGGTACAATGCTGTGAAGAAGGAACCTTGATATCTCCCCTACCACATTCCTGCTTCTCACTGATTGGCTGAGGGCAGTTCAGTGTGACAGGCTGAGGCTGAGAAGGAAAGTACACCTCACCCCTCTTCGAAAGCTGCTGAAACATGATCTATGCTGTGCTTGCATGTGTTTAGAAAGCAAGCTAGATATGACAATGCAGTTTCTAGGAAAGAAAAAGAGTAAGGGAGGAAATGCCATGAGGATTGGCTTCAGTCAGATGCAGTAAAAATGTGTATAATACATATGTTGTGTGAGTAGAACAAGTATTTATCTACCTATATATTACATAGTTATTTTGGTTGAAAAAAGACATACGTCCATCGAGTTCAACCAGTACAAAGTACAACTCCAGCCTGCTCCCTCACATATCCCTGTTAATCCAGAGGAAGGTGAAAAAACCCTTACAAGGCATGGTCCAATTAGCCCCAAAAGGGAAAAATTCCTTCTTTTTTGTAATGTGGTGCCCAGAACTGAATTTCATATTCCAGATGTGGCCTTACTAGAGAGTTAAACAGGGGCAATATTATGCTAGCATCTCAAGTTTTTATTTCCCTTTTAATGCATCCCAAAATTTTGTTAACTTTAGCTGCAGCGGCTTGGCATTGAGTACGATTATTTAACTTGTTGTCGATGAGTACTCCTAAGTCCTTCTCCAAGTTTGATGTCCCCAACTGTATCCCATTTATTTTGTATGGTGCTAGACCATTGGTACGACCAAAATGCATGACTTTACAGTTTTCAACATTGAATTTCATCTGCCATGTATGTGCCCATATAGCCATCCTATCCAGATCCTGTTGCAATATGACACCATCTTCCTGAGAGTTGATGATTCTGCACAATTTTGTATCATCTGCAAAAATAGCAACATTGCTCACTACTGCATCTACTAGGTCATTAATAAATAAATTGAAGAGCACTGGACCCAGTACAGACCCCTGTGGGACCCCACTGCTAACAGTCTCCCATTTTGAGTACGATCCATTGACCACAACTCTTTGTTTTCTGTCCATTAGCCAGTTCCCTATCCATGCACACAGACTCTTCCCCAGTCCTTGCATCCTCAACTTTTGCACCAGACTTTTGTGGGGAACAGTGTTGAAGGCCTTTGCAAAGTCCAAGTACCGGTATATCACATCTACAGCATTCCCAATATCCATATTAGCATTCACTACCTCATAAAAGCTGAGCATGTTAGTCAAACAGGACCTATCTTTAGTAAACCCATGTTGATGCTGAGAAATAAGATTATTTTCTACTATGAAGTCATGTATAGTATCTCTTAGTAACCCCTCAAATAGTTTGCATACAACTGATGTTAAACTTACAGGTCTATAATTTCCTGGATCTGATTTTTTGCCCTTCTTAAATAATGGGAAAACGTGGGCTGTACGCCAATCCACTGGGACTCTGCCAGTTGCAAGAGAGTCACAAAAGATAAGATAAAGGGGTTTATCTATAACTGAACTTACTTCCCTTAGGACCCGAGGATGCATGCCATCCGGGCCAGGTGCCTTGTCTATTTTTAATTTATTTAGTCTTGCCTTCACTTCTTCCTGCGTTAAAGAGACTCTGAAGCGAGAATAAATCTCGCTTCAGAGCTCATAGTTAGCAGGGGCATGTGTGCCCCTGCTAAACCGCCGCTATCCAGCGGCTAAACGGGGGTCCCTAACCTCCCAAATCCCCTCCGTTCTTTGCGGGGATCTCTTCCGCATTCAGGCAGGGCTAATGGCCGCAGCACTGACTCACACGCGTCTGTCAGCGCGTATCTCCGCCTCTCCCCCGCCCCTCTGTCTTCCTTCGCTGAGAGGGGCGAGGGAGAGGCGGCGATGCGCTGCTGATAGACGCGACTAGAGGCAGGGTTGCAGCCGTTAGCCCTGCCTCTAGGATCAGCAAAATCTACGACCACTTTAGTCGTTGATTTTGCGGGGGGGGGGGGGGGGTGAAGGGACCCCCGTTTAGCCGTGGGATAGCGGCGGACTATGAGCTCTGAAGCGAGAATTATTCTCGCTTCAGTGTCTCTTTAAGTATTTAATATTACAGTTAGAAGATTGAGACTCTTCTTCCTCTGTAATTTGCAACAGTGTTGTTTCCTATGTGAAAACAGAAGCAAAGAAAGCATTTAACCACCTTAGCGGTATGGACGAGCTCAGCTCGTCCATTACCGCCAGAGGGTGCCGCTCAGGCCCTGCTGGGCCGATTTACATGAAATAAAGAGCAGCACACGCAGCCGGCACTTTGCCAGCCGCGTGTGCTGCCCGATCGCCGCCGCTCTGCGGCGAAGAGGGTCCCCCCAGCCGCCTGAGCCCTGCGCAGCCGGAACAAATAGTTCCGGCCAGCGCTAAGGGCTGGATCGGAGGCGGCAGACGTCAGGACGTCGGCTGACGTCCATGACGTCACTCCGCTCGTCGCTATGGCGACGATCTAAGCAAAACAAGGAAGGCCGCTCATTGCGGCCTTCCTTGTTTATTCTGGGCGCCGGAGGCGATCAGAAGAACGCCTCCGGAGCGCCATCTAGTGGGCTTTCATGCAGCCAACTTTCAGTTGGCTGCATGAAATATTTTTTTTTTTATTTAAAAAAAACCCTCATGCAGCTGCCCTGGCGATCTTAATAGAACGCCAGGGTGGTTAATAACTCTGCCTTACCTTGGTCATCCACCATTGAGTTCTCACCCTCATTATTTAGGAGTCCTATACAGTCAACCTTTCTTTTTTTAGAGTTGATGTACTTGTAAAACTTTTTTGGGTTAGATTTGATATCCCTAGCGATTTGATTTTCAGCTTCGATCTTTGCCAGCCTAATTTCTTTTTTACAATTTTTATTGCACTCCTTATAATTGCTTAGTGCAGCCTCGGTCCCCTCCTGTCTTAGGACCTTATAGGCATTCCTTTTCCTCTTCATTTTATCCCTAACCTTTCTATTCATCCATAGAGGCCTTTTTTTATTCCTAGACATTTTGTTTCCATATGGGATATACATACTACAATATTGATTGAGAATAAGTTTAAAAGCTTGCCATTTCCCTTCAGTGTCCTCCTCCATATATATGTTTTTTTTTTCCCCCGGGACAGTATTGCTGTCCCTGCTGCTTTAACCACTTCAGGATGAGAGTAATTTTCACATATTAGCACTGCTCCCATTAATTCCCCAATAACTTTATTACTCCTTATCACAGCTAAATGATCTATATATTGTTTTTTTTCAGGACAAATTAACCTTTTAGTGTGTGAAAATTTATCTTATACCTTATTTTCTATGCATTTTAAAGCGAAATTAAGGTAAAAAGTAGAAAAAACACACTATTTCTCCATTTACATCCATTATAGCTTTACAATACGTATATAAACAGTGCTAAGTATAAGTTAAATCCACAAATTTTATTTGCTTATCCATCCTGCTTATTACAACATTTAGTGTCTTTTGATTTCTCATTGTACACCATCGATGATTACGAGACCGTATTTGCAAAAATAATAGTAATATACCCTCATGGAATACATATTTAGAAAGCCACGTTCTTAAAGTAACAATACGTGTTTTTTGTCTGTCACTTTTTCATTTTGCAAGTTTTTTATTTTGGTACAGAATATGCAAAAATTGTATTGCTTTTGATTGTTTGTGACTAAAAAGAATACACAGGGCATGGGCCTCAACCCTAAAACTTTCTAAACTCCATTCTACAATTTATCAGGATTAAAATGTTACCACCTATGTCTCTTGTAGTTTTGCTAAGACTTTCCCAAGTTTGATCATAATTTTGAAAATCACTTTATTATGTTGGATTGAGTTTGTCCCTACTCATTTTTTCTGTGACGTGTGTCCAAGCTTTAAGACACACCAAAAAGCATTCTACAACTCATCACAATTAAAATGATACCACATGTGCCTCATTTAGTAACACACTGGTGGTGCATCCTCCACAACTACACTGGATGTATATATCTGGCCAGATATGCTTAAGTGGTTAAAGGATACCCGAGGTGACATGTGACAGGATGAGATAAACATGTGTATGTACAGTGCCAAGCACACACATACGGTAACTATGCTGTGTTCCTTTTTACTTTCTTTGCCTGAGAGAGTTAAACAGGTATGTAAGTGGCAGTTCTTGTCTGAGTCAGTACTGGGTCAGACTACAGTGTGACCATCACTGATAAGAAATTACAACGATAAAAGCTCTATAAGCTCTTAAAGAGAACCTGTAATAAAAAAAGTTCCCCTGGTGGGTACTCACCTCGGGAGGGGAAAGCCTCAGGGTCCCAATGAGGCTTCCCTCACTCCTGTAGCTGCAGGCAGTCCAGCGCTGGCTCCCCCAAAGTGTCCCGGAATCCTCCCTCGACAAGCCTGACAAGCGCTGATTTATTTACCTTTCCCGGCTCCAGCGGGGGCGCTGTTGCGGCTCTCCGCATGGAGATAGGCGAAAATAGCCAATCTCCGTCGGGTCCGCTCTACTACGCAGGCGCAGGAGACTTGCGCCTGCACAGTAGAGCGGCCTAACAGCAATCGGCTATTTCCACCTATCTCTGAGGCGGAGAGCCAACACTTTGCCGAATGAGTTTGACAGAGTTCGACAAAAGTTGGTCAAATAGCTGAGTGAAGCTCTTTTGCATAGATAACTCAAGTGTTTTATCTCTTCCTGTACTGGAAAACAATATGAGACTCTCTTCTTTGCTACTAAAGTTCTATTTATTATCATGCATACAATTCATTATCTCATAAGTTTATTTTCTTTTTCTCTTTTTAACCACTTACTGACACGCCGCCGGAGTAAAAAGTCCTGTTGAACCTATTGTGTTGCTCTCTCCGGCACTATGCACGTGTGCACGTCTCCCCCGCCGCTGTTTTCCACCAGGACATGGCGATCCACGATTGGGGAAGGAAAACAAGCGTTCCCCTACTCAATCGCAACGCCTGGAATGTCCATTCAAAAAACAGGAAGAAGTTAGAAGCCACTATGCCAATGTGAAGAGAAAAAAAAGTGAACACTTCCTACACACACACGCACGCACACACACACACACACACACACACACACGTACACACACGTACACACACACACACACACACACACACACACACACACACACACACGTACACACACACACACGTACACACACACACGTACACACACACGTACACACGTACACACACACACACACACACACACACACACACACACACACACACACACACACACACACACACTTAAATATGAATTAAATTAATCCCTATAACTTCCAAAGACCCACAAAAAAAAATTCAGTTTAAAAAAGAAAAATACATAAATAGCCTTAGGGACTCTTATGGATTTTTTTAATGTGTATTTTATAAAGGTATATTACTATTCTTTTACTATATGG
The DNA here is from genome assembly GCF_040937935.1 of Hyperolius riggenbachi. Taxonomy (NCBI): domain Eukaryota; kingdom Metazoa; phylum Chordata; class Amphibia; order Anura; family Hyperoliidae; genus Hyperolius; species Hyperolius riggenbachi. Next base: position 180,765,647 of record NC_090657.1, read on the forward strand.
GGCTTGTAATTGTGGACTGGACAGGTAAAAAAACCCTGAAAAATTACACCTATATTTCCAAATAATATATTGCCACCATACATTGAGATAGGAACATAAATTGAATGGTTTAACCTCCTTGCCGGTCTAATTCTCGCCGGCAAGGAGGCAGCGCAGAACTTTTTAAAAAAAACATTTTTCTCAAATCATGTAGCGAGCCCTGGGCGCTGAGCAGCGGCATCCCCCCACCCACTCCGATCGCCTTTGGCGATCAGAGTAAGCAAGAAATCCCGTTCAGAGCCGGATTTCCTGCAGGGCTTCCCTGGTCGCCATGGCGACCGGGCAGGATGACGTCACCGACGTCATGGATGTGGGGACGGCACAGGGAATCCCGATCCACCCCTCAGCGCTGCCTGGCACTGATTGGCCAGGCTGCGGGGGGGGGGGGGCGGCTCGGCGGGTAGTGGCGGATCGGCGACGAGCGGCAGCGATTGAATGTTACAAGCAGCTAGCAAAGTGCTAGCTGCATGTAACAAAAAAAAATTATGCAAATCGGCCCAGCGGGGCCTGAGAAATCCTCCTGCGCAGGTTACCCCGAGCTGAGGTCGGGATAACCGGAAAGGAGGTTAATAACCGGGACAAATAGGCAAATAAAATGTGTGGGTTTTATCCACAGAAGAGTGGTTAATTTTAAAACTATAATGGCGGGAAACAGAGAAATAATTTTTTTCCCATTTTATTTCTTATATTTCCCATTAAAATGCATTTAGAATAAAATAATTCTTAGCAAAATGTACTACCCAGGGCTGTATTTACCATTGGGCACTGTAGGCACGTGCCTACAGGCGCCTTTGAGTGTGAGAGACGGCACCCTTCCCCTGATCGCACCTCCTCCTCCCTCCCGATGCAGAGCAGGCCACGGCTGCACTGCTTTCCATCCAATTATGTGGCCAGCTGCCGCTCCGTAGCCCCCACCCCCACGTCAATTATGTGGCCAGCCACCGCTCTGCTGCCCCCCAAGGTGCCCACCCTCCTTCCCCATGTGCACAGAACGGGTTGCAAGGCAAGTTACCGGAAGCTGAAAAACTGTTCCGGCAGCGGGCGTAGGGATTCTTCAGCGTCTCTCCGACTCTCAGCACCTAAGCTGAGCTGCGAACAGGAAGCTGCCGCAGTTCAGGACAAAGCTTTCCCCTGCTGACAAGCGGACCCCACAGTGATTGTAGCCCATTCCCAGTGCTGCACATCTCGTGGGAAGGCCCCGCCCCCTGACCTGGCTGGGCTGAAGAAACATGTGTACACCACCCGGCTGCTACCTGAGTGCTGACCCGTGCTAAAGTACCTTCCCATGCAATGCCGTCGAGATCCTGGAGCAGACAGTACAAGGAGGAGGGCAGCCCCTAACCCAGCGCAGTCCTCTATAGCAGGGAGGTTACCTAGCAGCTGGCCCAACTACTGCTCTCCCTCTGGATGCTGGAGCCCGGAGTATAACCCTCAGCACGGACCTATCTTCATGGTGATCCCTGCTCCTCATCCTCTTTCACTATTCTCCCCTGTCATCCTCCTTCACTCCTGTCCTCCTTATTCCCCTGCTTCACTGTTCTGTCCTCATCCTTTGCTGCTCTCTCATCATCTTCATCCTTTACTGCTTTGTCCTCTCCATCCTTTTGTTCTGTCCTGTTTCACTGCTCTGTCCTCATTATCCTCCTGTTTTACTGCTCTGTCCTCCTCATCCTCCTGCTGCACTGATTTGTCCTCATCATTCTTCTCCTTCACTGGTTTGTCCTCATCCTTCTGCGTCACTGCTTTGTCCTCCGCATTCTTCTGCTTAGCTGCTCTGTTCTCCTCATCCTCCTGCTTTACTGCTCTGTCCTCCGCATTCTTCTGCTGCACTGCTCTGTTCTACTCATCCTCCTGCTTCACCGCTCTGTCCTCCGCATTCTTCTGCTTCCCTGCTCTGTCCTCCTCATTCTCCTGCTACACTAGTTTGTCCTAATCCTCCAGCGTCATTGCTCTGTCCTCAACTTCACTGCCCTGTCCTCCCCATCTTCACTGCTCTGTCCTACTCAACTTCACTGCCCTGTTTTCCTCATCTTCCAACTTCAATGCTCTTTCCTCCTCATCCCCCTGCTTCACTGCTCTGTTCTCTCCATCCTCTTCCTTTACTGCTCTGTCCTCCTTTTCCTTCACTGCTCTGTCCTTCTCAGTCACCTGCTTTACTGCTCTGTCCTCCTCATTCACCTGCTTCACTGCTCTGTCCTTCTCATTCACCTGCTTTACTGCTCTGGCCTTCTCTTCCTTCACCGCTCTGTCCTCCTGATCCACCTGCTTCGCCGCTCTGTATTTCTCAACGTCACTGCTCGACCTCATCCCTCAATTTCACTGCTCTTTGTGCCTCATCCTTCACTGCTCTTTTTTCTATCCCTGTCTCTTATCACTGACCTCAAGATTTTACAATCTAATCCCTGCCTCAGGAGTGTAAACCTCAGGAGTTTACACCCTTCTCTTAAAAAAATATTTGAACTCTAATCTCTGGCCTGCATCATGTCACTAACTGTCCTTAGGGTCTCACACTCTAACCACTATTTCACGTCATCTTTAGTGATTGATTAGAGTATACAATCCTAAGGACAGTTAGTGACATGACACAGGGATAAGAGTTCAGAATATTTTTAGTTGTGGGTGTGGCCTTTTAAGGGGCGTGGCTTAGGGCGCCAAGGCGCCTGTGTGTGTTGTAAATACGGCCCTGGTACTACCCATAGAAAGCTTAATTGGTGGTGAAAACAACAAGATATAGATCATTTTGTTGCGATAAGTAGTAATAAAGTTAGTGGCAGATAAACGGGAGGAGCGCTGACTGGTGAAAGTTACTCTTGTCCGTTAGGGTAAAAAATCCCTTTGGGGTGAAGTGGTTAATAATGATTTTAGTGTGTTTTAATGATCAAGTTTACGTGAGAAATACATAATTTTTAAATGGATTATGCTTGGAGCGGAGGGCTCTTTTAGACATTATTTTGCTGGAATTAACATCTGAGCAGTGTTTGGCCAGCCTTAGAGCGCACATATATGTACGCCACCGGCGAGCTGGGCGCAGGGTGTGCCAGATGACAGCTTTTCCTGCTGCTGCTGATTCATATTTCAATTAATGTCGATGAACAGATTTTTATTATAATTGATATTTTATGAAAACCTTACATCAAATCTACTGAAAATATTATGTCGCGGTGCAGCAGCCTTGTGTACCGAAACCATTTATTTCAAAACTTCCAATGTCCGCGCGACTACGCCAACATAAGCCTGCGGAGCGCTGACGCGGTGTCCTGCCGAGTACAGCCACATTTGTCTTCCCCTTCTCTTTTGTCTAAGGGTTAATAAATCTCGCTGCCTCTCCAGGGCCGCTGGAAATAGACCGCGATAAACCTAAAACTGGGTCGATGACATAACGAGATGTGAATATCTCCGTGCCGGGCGAGGATGTTGGGGCGAGAGATTACCGCGCGGCGGAGATGAAATCTGACTGTGATAAAACAGCAAACAAATAGCGCAGAGCAGCTTGTCCAACACTATAGCGGACCACACGGCGAGACGCTAAACGCTGCCTTCTGATCGAGCCAGCGTTCCCATCTCCGGGAATATCCATGTTCATCCTCATCTCCTCTAATTTTGTTTGCACGCGCCTCACGTAGCTGCATTGTTTTTGCCTTAATCATGTTTATGTACTAATTTTTATGTCCCCTGGGTGACCATGGGAATTTTTGTCAACTCAACAGTTAAGCTGGCCATGCATCTTCCGAAAATGTGCAGATTACACCAACACATCTCTCTCTGATTCAGTCTGATTAGAGAGAAATCTGTCAGCTGCCCATGCACCGCAGGCCGATTCCCAATCAATTTCAGCTTGAGATCTCTTGGGTCTATTTTCAAGCTGCATACATTTACATAAAGAACTTGCATTATCCTGCATCGATGGAATCCCTTGCATCTCATTGACCATTACTTCCAACTCAAGAGTCCCAGCCAACCCACCTTCTCACCCAGTGGCAGACACAGCCACCAGTGGACCCCTATGCAGGAGATCCAAGACAGCAGGGGAGATAGGCAAAGCATAGGGATGGAGCTCACCAAGAGCACCAAGGATTGGGGTCTTATCCGGCCTGTAGTCAGCAGCATATTATTATTATTATTATTATTGGTTTGGGCCAAGGGTGCCCAATGTAATGAGTAGGGATGATCAATGGGATGCAAATATTTCCAAGTTCATGCAAATTTATGTAAATTTGTATGCAAATCTGCAGCTTAAAAATTGACCAAGTCCCACCCAGGTTTAAATTGATTGGTCCATTTTCAAGCTGCATATATTTGCATAAAAATGTACATACATTTTCATAAACTCGGAAGTATTTGCATATGGTTGATCATCCCTAGTAAAGAGTAATATTGTACGTGCTGTATAGATTAAGGTAAAATATGAGTCTAACAGAAGAATTATTGGTGCAGAGGCAAATACTGTGCTTCACCCCCTCCCTATGGGTAGCCAGATGCTTCTCCCTCCCCCCATATGTAGCCAGATGTGTCTCCTCCCCATAGGTAGCCAGATGCATCTCCCCCCTCCCTATAGGTAGCCAGATGCTTCTACCTATCCCTATAGGTAGCCAGATGCTTCCCCTCCCATAGATGGCCAGATGCATCTCCCTATAGGTAGCCAGATGCTTCTCCCCTCCCATAGGTAGCCAGATGCTTCTCCCCTCCCATAGGTAGCCAGATGCATCTCCCCCTCCCTATAGGTAGCCAGATGCTTCTCCCCTCCCATAGGTAGCCAGAGGCATCTCCGTATAGGTAGCCAGATGCTTCTCCCCCTCCCTATAGGTAGCCAGATGCTTCTTCCCCTCCCTATAGGTAGCCAGATGCATCTACCCCTCCCTATAGGTAGCCAGATGCTTCTCCCCTCCCATAGGTAGCCAGAGGCATCTCCGTATAGGTAGCCAGATGCTTCTCCCCTCCCATAGGTAGCCAGGTGCTTTTTCCCTTCCCCCTCCCTATAGGTATACAGATACTTCCCCCTTTCCCTCCCCGAACCTATCCGCACCACAGCAGCCGCTTTCTTACCTCTCCGCTCACCTTCAGCACTGAAGCTTCCTCCGCTCGCCGTCAGCCACCGCTGTCCATCTCTCTCCAGCTGGCATCTCTCACATCACGTGACTCGTTGGCACGTTACCGGCGAGTCAAATGATAGGAAATATCGGCTGAAGACAGAAGCACAGCGGCAGCTGACGGAGGGGAGGAGGAAACTTCAGTGGTGGAGGCGAGCGTAGTGGTGAGTGACTGATCCAATGGTAGTTACAGAGAGAGAGGGAGACTGAGTTGGATTCGGCAAGAGGGAAGACAGACATCCCTGCCGTGCCTGTGCTGCTTCTCATCTTTGGCACTACTGGTGATGCAATTGCAAACGGCACCTCTCCAGCCTGCTCCACCCCACCCTTGCTCTTGTGGCGCACTAAGCCATAGCCTATGTTGCCTTGGCTTAAATCCGGACCTGCACACCTTAACTCAAGAAAGCTTTTATCCCCAGCTTATGCCACATAATTACTCCCCAAAACCAGCAGCCTGATGATGATCTACCTTCCCCATGTGTCCAAGTCTCTATGATTACCGCGCCACCTCTGGTCATGTAGTCCATGTGGCAAGAGAGCGCAGTACTAATCATGGATAGGATTGGAGGAGGAAAGTAGTTCATTAGAGCGCAGAGAAGTATGTCGCTTCTCTTCAGTGCTCCATTTGTTACTCTGAAATTCAAGGGGACCTGCCGCGTGTCTCCATGAGGCCCATTCTGCACCCCTTTTTCACCAGTCAGGACCACCAGGCTCCCTATGGCTGCTATGGTGATCCCAAGCCAGAAATGGATGATGTAATGGGGCCCTAGGCAAGGTTGTCGATTTAGGGGCCCCTTGTGGTCCTTCTGCTAAGCCAAAGTGGAGAGAGGCTAAAGAAGGTGGCCGGTGGGCGCCTGACACCCACTAGGCCCCAAGCACCCACCTAGGCTGCCTGGTGGATAATACTGTTCTGCCCTACGCCACTGCTCAGCCACAAACTGGTCATGTAAAGCCATCAGTCACATGACACGTGGCAGGAAACTCTGTCCTTTACATCCACTGACTTACCAATTAAAAATATATCCAACCAGTAATAGAGGTCAGTGAAAAATGGCCAGCGTCCCTTTAGGTGCCTGAGAGCGCGTCGCTCCCCCGCCCGGCATCTGCAGAGGTTACGGCTCCGGCCACCTCGGTGACAGCGTGTGGTGGGAGGAAGGCAGGGCCGCTAATGTCTAATGACATCTCCGGCATCCAGCGCGCTCTTCAAGGCCTGATGCGCGGGGTGACTGTGTTTAATAGGCCTGACATATTCTGCACAGTAATGAATCCTGCTCACAGCGGGTGTCACACGGAATTTTCCTTTCCTCGCAGATCTCTGACGGAAAGTTACAGCTTCCCTCCCGAAAAAAAACTTTATTTTTTTAAGCATCCAACTTCTACCTTAAAATAATTTTTGGCTGGCGTATTGTTGCTTAAAGCTAAAATGCAAGCCAAAATTGTGTTTCATCATTCAAGCTCGGCTGTCATCATAACAGTGCTTTCTGCAGGATGGCTGACGCTTGTTTCGCGATGGAGCTGCTCATTAGCTGTATTCTTGTCTGCCGAGAGACAGCTGTCTCAGGCAGGTCTGTTGTGTGCCTGATACAGAGTCTCAGACACGCCCACGGAGCTGAGTGGGGTGCGGTGATGTCATCACTTGAACCCTCCCACAGTAGGGATGGTTAGTGAGAGGCTCAAAATGCCAGCTTGCATGCAAATGTAATGTAAATTGTATGCGGCTTAGGCTAGTCATAATCTAATGTCCTACCATATTATTATGTATTTACATATTGCTGACCTCTTGTGCAGCACTTTACAGAGTACATAGTCATGTCAATGACTGTCCTCAGAGGAGCTCACAATCTAATCCTTCCATAATCATAGACTAATGTACTGCCATATTATTATTATCGTATATACTCAAGTATAAGCCGAGTTTTTGGGACCAAAAAAGTGGTCCCAAAGTGGGGGTCTTGGCTCCCCCGCAGGCAGTTTGTCCCAGATTCCCTGCAGGCAATGCGCTCCTCTCCCCCCCCCCCCTTTTCCTGCAGGCTGGACGATTAGATAGGAGAGGGGATCAGCAGAACAGTAGTGTGATTGCTACTTCCTGTTAACCACGATATACACGGAGGAGCCCGGAGGCATTTGATCTTTGCCTGGAGCCGCCCAGAAGGTGAGACACCCCACTGCCGCTGCTGCTGTTATTTCAGGCATGGTGAGGGTACCTGAGAAGAGTCCCGCTGTTTCACTGATCCCCTCTCCTTCTATCTAATCTTTCAGCCTGTAATGGGAGGCAGGGGGCCGCACTGCCTATGGTGGAAAGGGACACACCTATGGCTGACTACCTATACTTGAGACATCTACACCTGGCCACCTATGTTTGATCACCTATGGCTGGCTACCTATACTGCAAACATCTACACCTCACCTATGGCTGGCTACATATACTGCCTACATCTACACCTGGCCACCTATACTAGAGCACCTATGGCTGGCTACCTATACTGCAGACATCTACACCTGGCTACCTATACTGGAGCACCTATGTCTGGCTAACCTATACTGGATATACCTCGGCTTATACTCGGGTCAATCATTTTTCCCAATTTTTTTTTTTTTTTTTTTTGGGTATAAGTTGGGGGGGTCGGCTTATACTCTGGTCAGCTTATACTCTAGTACATACACACGTCAGATTTTTCCAAACGACCGGTCGTTTGGACGTCAAATCAGGAGTGTGTACAAACGGTGATTCAGCTGATAAAACTGGCGGATCGGTCAAATCCAGTGTTATCAGCTGAATGACCCTTTTACACACGCCCGATTAGACATCCAAATGATCGGTCGTTCAGACGTCCAAACGACCGCTTGTTTGGAAAAATGTGACGTGTGTATGTACCTTCAAGTGATCCTTAAGCCAAAAAAAAAAAAAAGTTTTACTCACCTGGGGCTTCCAGTAGCCCCCTACAGCTGTCCGGTGCCCTCGCCGTGTCCCTCCGATCCTCCTGTCCCCTATAGCAGCATAGAGGGAGCTATTGTGGCTGGGAACGCGAAGAATCACTCGCGTTCCCAGCCTGTCGGCGGCTGACTGTGAAACCGGAAGTGTCCGCCGGCAGGGACAGGAGGATCGGAGGGACACGGCGAGGGCACCGGACAGCTGCAGGGGGCTATTGGAAGCCCCAGGTGAGTAAAACTCCTTTTTTTGGGGGGCTTAAGGGTCACTTTAAGTCTAATGTCCTACCATATTATTACAGTAGTATGTATTTATATAGCACTGACACCTGTAGCACTTTACAAAGTACATCGTAATGTCACTGACTGCCCCCAGAGGAGCTCGCAATTGAATCCTACCATAGTCATAGTCTAATGTCCTACCATATTATTATGTATGCCTTTATATAGCACAGACATCTTCTGCAGCACTTTACAGAGTACATAGTCTTGTCACTGACTGTCCTCAGAGGAGCTCACAATCTAATCCTACCATAGTCACAGTCACTAGTAGATTCCCTAACATAGTCATCTGTCCATGTAATCTAGGGTCAATTTAGGTGGAAGCCAGTCTGTATGTTTTTGGGATGTAGAAGGAGATGTATGCTATATTTGAAATGATATGTTTGTGCCTGTACAGAGGATACACCTGTCTCAAGAAAAACTATTTGTCTTTTTCCCCAGCTGTCTTGGCATTAGGAGATCAGATGCACAATGTGTCCGTCATGAGCATGAGAAGGCAGATCAGGTCTTATAGGGGAGCGCTGTAAAAACAGCGCAGGAGACTTGGGTGCAGCCGGCGCCACCATAGGCCACAATAGGAATTACTGCTATAGCAGCGCTCAGTGAGTAATCTGGGCATCGTCAAAAGACGTAGCACAAATTGCGATAAAAACTCTGCAATTTGTCCACCAGCAATAGCTGGAAGCCGGATTACATCTTTCCCCCCTATCCACGGTTGACCTGGAGCGGAATGGTAATTAACGCCGCCAGGACTTGTGCAGGAGCAGAGTGAGCGTTTATTGGCTTTACCCTGCATTTAAATCTCCTGGCGGCCTAATCCATATGTATGCCTTATAGGAGTATAGCAGGGAATAAGTGAAATCTATAATTTCAAGAAAAAGTTACGTGCCACCACAGACATCAAACCTTAAATTTGTATTATAACATGTTAAAATCATGTATAAAAAGAACATTGCATATGTATTAGGTTGAATCCATCAATTGCTTCTCCATTTCGAACATAAAATTGACTAATGTTCTTTACTCAAACCCACAACCACAGTGGGATAGGGTTAGTGTCTAAACATTTGAGAGTGAATATGTCATCGATCCCTAGACCTGTATTTAAATGTAAATGTCACGGGTAAATCTCAAGGCTGGGCACAAGCTTGACGCTTTTCGTGAAAAACAATTCACTTCCTCAAGAAGGATCCGCCTCTTGGGTATAGGAACACATGTAAAAACCATCCAAACATCCCCAGACAATTAAGGGATATTTTTCAGAGGGATTACTAAAAACACTAAAAAGCACAGTATAGCCTCCTTCACTACTTCAGAGCCCAGCCATTAAAAGTTTCTGTGTCTGTCCAGCCACACCATCTTTCAGGCTTTTACACATATTTTGTCTTTTCATTTTGGATATCTACTCTTTAGTTTTATAGCGATCCCATACATTGTTTTTTAGAGGACAGAAGGGACTTTTCCTTGATGCTAACTATTAACCAGTACATCTTTTTGATCCAAGAACAGGGGGAAAAAATGTTCATAATTATGAAGAAAATATGCATTTTTTTTCAATTATGACAATAACTTCATGCAAATAAAGTCTTGGCTGAGATTTCAGATTTGGTAATTTAACGGTGTTACGGGTTACAATAAATACGCAGACAATATGTCTCAGTGGCTAGAGGGAAACGGAACAGACAGGAGAGCATTTATTAGATGAAGGGAAGATGAGAACAGGAGAAAATGTAAGGGAGATAGAAGAAAAACAAAAGAGGGGAGAAAGCAGAGGGGGGGGGGGGGGAGAGAAAGGGGAAAGGAGGCATCAGGAGGAGCCTAAAGAAGCCTAAAAAATTAATTGAATTAATTAAACAGACCAATTAAACAAAATTATTCTCTTAGAGGCTGCACAGCATGGAGCAGGGGAACACTCAAATAAAGGGTATAAGATCCAACTCTCTGTTCAAACCTCTATGCAGAGGAAGGGATCTGGTGTATGTGTTGGAGCAAAAGAAAGGCCTCGGTTAAGGACTGACAATTGATGACTGGACAACGTGACAGCAGATAGATTGACTACTATGTTCTCCTGTTCGTGGACCGCGGGTTGACGTGCCGGAGACGTTCTCTTATGCCTTCTTCGCGGAGGGGCGGACATAGGCGAAGGAGGCATAAGAGAACGTCTCCGGCGCTTTCAGCGCTCTCCATTGGTATCTTATAAAAGAGCACCGAATTTGAGAGACCGGTTGGTTTATGCGGATATGGAGTGCGCTGACATGGGTAGATCTGTTACTAAAAGAAAGGGTACTTTCCCGTGCCTCAACTGTGTACACTGTAGCTCAGTGACAAGGGGTGATTTTATTAGTCATCCACACACTGGTAAGAAATTTAGGATTAATGGCTGTTTCACTTGCGACACAGCCTATGTGATATATGCCCTCAAATGCCCGTGTGGGCTACTATATGTGGGACAGACTACACAAAAGATCAAAAAAAGACTGTCTTCGCATAAACATGCTATAAGGGAGAAACTTGTGGATCAGGCTGTTCCTTATCATTTTGTAGCAGCTAACCATCATGTCAGCCAACTTAAATTTCAGATTATAGAACAAGTACAACCCTTGAGGAGGGGTGGAGACAGGGAGAGGAGGCTATTGTGGAGGGAGGCACATTGGATTAAGAGGCTGGACACCATGGAGCCTAGAGGTTTAAACAGAGAGTGGGATCTTATACCCTTTATTTGAGTGTTCCCTGCTCCATGCTGTGCAGCCTCTAAGAGAATAATTTTGTTTAATTGGTCTGTTTAATTAATTCAATAAATTTGTTAGGCTCCTCCTGATGCCTCCTTTCCCCTCTCTCTTCCCCCCTCTTTTGTTTTTCTTCTATCTCCCTTACATTTTCTCCTGTTCTCATCTTCCCTTCATCTAATAAATGCTCTCCTGTCTGTTCCGTTTCCCTCTGGCCACCGAGACATATTGTCTGCGTATTTATTACAACCTTAGATCCTGGACCCCCTGTCCGTTTCTCTGTATCTCGGACATGTATTGGTTTTAGAGTCTTATGATATGAATATTGTATGCATTGCACAAGCGGGCCGTTGCTAGTCAACGTACCCGCGCTCTTATTCCTGATTGGGGCAGACGCAGGCTTCCTGTTTACATCTGAGTGGCATATGAGCGAAAAATGTTCCGCTTGCGTCACTCGTTGCCGGGCAGAAGGGGAGTGGGAGGCAGGTCGCCGCCCTCTCCTCTCTGTAGTGCGGATAGTCTCCCCTCTGGTCCGCCGGGGACGTGACCTCACGGGGACGAACTTCCACACGCTAGCCCGGCAAAGTGTAGACGTTTGCCTCATCAGGGAGAGGCGTGTATGGGAAAGTGGTGGGACTCCTTTTTAAATAATCCTATCAGGTAGGCAGCATCATGGTTTTCCATCAGGTCCACTAGGTAGGACCTGTCCCTATTGGTTGTTGTTTGTGTATACAGAATTGATTGGCTGCCATTCGTCCATGTCATAGGTATATAAGACTGTCTGTTCATTGTGTATTTTTGTCATGCACAGCTTAGCTTGAGAAAGAGGCTATTTGCCTCGAAACGTCGCATATTGGTTGTTAGCATGTTGCTATTTATTAAAAGAGCATAAATTATATATATGGTGCTGGCTTCCTTCCTGTTTTGCTATTGATCACAGTGGACAAACAGGACATGGGAGAGTTGAAAGAGATTGATCATTAGACTACACAGGAGGTAAGTATGACCTGTGTATGTTCATTTTGACTTTTAATTTTCAGTTCAGGTTCTCTTTAAGTCAGGCGTGTGTACGGGCCTTTAGCTGTGCACTAATCTCCCCATAGCAGTGGTGCCCAGCTAAAGGCCTGCAAACACAACTGACTTGAGTCGGCTTATAACGACCGCCTCAACCGATAATCAGGCATGTGTACAGTAGCCCTGACTCCTGCCCTGCAAGCAATCTGCCAGGCGGATCAACTTGGCTGAGCATCTGGCGATTCTTTAGTCACAAAAGTGCCGTGCCATCCCCACCTTCTGGCATAGCAGCAGAACATCGCCCGTGGGACAGATGACATAAGTTACAGGTGTGTACACACTAATCTCCCCATAGCGGAGCCCACACACCTGTGACTTATGTCACCTGTCCCCTGGGTGCCCCAATGAAAAGCTGGCGCGTTCTGTTGCTATGCGGGGAAGCCGTCTGCCGGGGCCTCCCCACATAATGAAAAATGTCTTCCATCAAGCAGTCCTCTGTCGAAAAAGGTTGGGGACCCCTGCTCTATCCCATGTCAAACAAACTTGTAAGTGCAGAGTCTCCAGGTGGAGCTGTCCATGTAATAGCCTCAGCAAGAAGTTTTAAATCAGGATGATACCATTTATTGGCTAACTACTAATGAATAAGAATAAACAAGCTTTCGGCCTTGCAGCCTTCGTCAGGTTTACATCCTGTTAGTTTAATAGCGTAATAGCCTCAGTGTGTGCACAGCACAGGTTGGGTGATTTGTTCCGGGCGACCTCGATACAGCAGCACACTGGAAGCAATAAGTTCTGCACACTGTCTGAACAACACTTCCAGCTCATTATGTTCCCTCTTTGCTCTATAGACAGGATAGTATGCATTCCTCTCTAAGCGAGTGTTAGCTAGGTCTAGGGCAAAACTCAGATTGTTCCCATGCTGAATTTCTCCTGCGCCAGCAGCCTTCAGCCATTGTTCCATGTTTTTACACAGATATTTTACTCAGTATTCACAGTATTTGACAATGAGGGAGAGGCCAAGGATACCGTAGACAATTTCCCATACCAGCACTGAATCATTACAATAGCCCTCATTATGGTATCCTTAACAAAGGATGGAGCCACCAGTGCAAATGACTAGTTGAGAAAAACTTTTTCAAAGCACTGTGCTAATGGATGTAATACAGTGGATTAGTTGTTTTTAAAGTTTTTTTGTCCGCTAAGTGGTAGATGAACTAAGCAAACGTTTAAATAGGAACTTTAACCCAGGATTAAACTTCATCGCAATCAGTAGCTGATGCCCCCTTTCCCACAAGAAATATTTACCTTTTCTCAAATAGATTATCAGGGGTGGTCTGTATGGCTGAGTGTTCTCCCCAGGCTCTTTTAGCCGGGGGCTCCACCCGGCTAATTTGGGTGTCCATACGGCTGTCATCGGCTCACCTCCTCCTCCTAAGCAGTGTTGCACTGGTCCTGCCTCCCCCTTTATGCCCTCCACCAGGCTACTTTTTCATTCCACCCAACTGGAAAGAATGTCTGGGGAGAACACTGGCTGCTATTGTGGTGAAACTCCTCCAATAGTGTGATGTCACGGCCATGGTCCTGACAGCTTGTTGTCTGGAAACCTCGTCGCATTGTGGGAAATAACATCCCTTTTTAACTGCCAAGCAAGCAGTATCCTCAGGAGGGGGAAGCCTCTGGATCCTAATGAGGTTTCCCCCATCCCCTTTATCCTCAGAGATCCTGCACTGTCAGCCCACAAATATCCGCCGCAGGTACAATAGGGGCATCAGCGTACGGCAATACTTACCTATCCACGCTCCCAAGCAGGCGCAGTACCATCTTCCCCCTCGGGCTCAGGCAGAAATGGCCAAGCCCGATCTGGTCCGCTTTACTGTGCAAGCGAGTTTCACCTGCGCAGTAATGCGGACCTGATCGTGCTCACTATTTCTGCCAGAGCCGGAGGGGAGCTTGTACTGAGCCTGCGCAGGAGCGTGGATAGGTAAATATTACCATATGCTGCCAGTGCTGGATCCCCAAGGCTGGGGGAGGACTGCGTAAGCCTCACTCCGGATCCTGAGGCTCTCCCCTCCAGAGATAGGTACCCCCTTGGTGCACTTTTTTAGATACGGGGTTACTGCAAAAGGAAATTAATATGGAAGCCTCCATATCCCTTTCATCTCAGGTGTCTTTTAACCTCCCTGGCGGTGCATTTCAATCTGGATTTATGGGTCTAAAAACGGTACATTTTTTTTCATGAATTTTAGGCTTCCAATAGTCATAACTTAACAAAATATGTCAGAATAAAGACCTTAAATGCATCCCACATACTGTATAATAAGACTAGAACACAAAATTGTTGAAATAATTAAATTGATGAATACGCTTAAAAAACAGTGAAAATGTACAAATAAAGCACCAGACTATACCGTATGTACATAAATACCTAATACACATTCCTCTGTGTGGTATATTTTGAAACAGGGAATGGCACAGAGGGCGACATCACAATCTGGGCAGTAGAAGCGTGATTCTTTTCCCTTTGCTATCAGTCTTAGGAGAGTAGTCAAAATCCAGACAGAGGTCGGTGCAGGCTGCAGGCAAAGAGTAGTCAAAATCCAGGCAGAGATCGGCGCAGGCGCAGGCAGAGAGTAGTCAAAATCCAGGCAGAGGTCAGTAAAGGCAGCAGACGACAGGCTGAGAGTAGTAAAAATCCAGGCAAATGTCGGTGCAAGCGGCAGGCAGAGAGTAGTCAAAATCCAGGCAGAGGTTGGTACAGGCAGCAGGCAGAGAGTAGTCAAAATCCAGGCAAATGTCGGTGCAAGCGGCAGGCAGAGAGTAGTCAAAATCCAGGCAGAGGTTGGTACAGGCAGCAGGCAGAGAGTAGTCAAAATCCAGGCAAATGTCGGTGCAAGCGGCAGGCAGAGAGTAGTCAAAATCCAGGCAGAGGTGGGTACAGGCAGCAGGCAGAGAGTAGTCAAAATCCAGGCAGAGAGTAGTCAAAATCCAGGCAAACATCAGTAACACCAGATCAGCAGAAGCACTTAGCTCATAAGTAGTTGGGAACCAAATGGCTATATTGTTAACATCCTGTGCTTTCAAATCAGCTTATCTGCCATCTCTGCCATGGCAGTAATTCGACACAGGAGAGAGATCAAATTACATATTTTGATTAGAGACAAATGAGGAGTAATTAAACAAACTAAACGCTCTGCATATACACAGGCTGCATTTCTCTATGTTTACCTTTTGTCCTGTGCAAGAGTTCAGGTCCAAATGGGGATTAGACAGGCTAAACTCTCTACATACATACTGAGTGCATTACTCTCTGTTATTCTTCTGTCCTGTGCAAAAGTTCAGGTCCACTTTAAATTTATGCGGTGCCCCCGATGCCGTACGTGTAACGCTCTGATTGGCCGCCGGAAATTAGGAAGATTTTGCTGTAGTAAGATACAGATGACTAGCAGAGCTTCTCAGTCCTCCCAAAATACATACACGTGAAACACCTATCATGTTTGGTCATCATTCATAATTTATTGCTAGTAATTTATAAACTCAGGGAGAAGCCATCCCTGAGATCGTGAGGGGGGGGGGGGGGGGAGGGGGGCTCAGAGTTTGTTTTTTTTTTGGGGGGGGGGGGGGCACTAACCTTCCCTTCCTCCAATACGGGAACTTTACTTCAGATCAGGTGTTTTTATGGCTACATTTGTTGGTTTGAAGAGCATGATGGCCACACTTGTTTTATGACCCTTGTGAGATGGGCCCCCAGGCTGTGAAGGGCACCAGGGGGAGGCAAGGGAAGGGTGTGAACATTGGAGGGCCCCTTCAGTGTTTCACCGGGGGACCTAATGAATTTGTTATGCTGCTCAGAATCCATCATGTATCAATTGAGGATAGCAAATGAACAGTGGTGGCTCCAGCTTTACATTTTTATTTTTTTTCGGGGGGAGGGGGCACGCTGGCTGGTGGGGCCCATTTGGGTGATCAAAATTGTTTGTATGGCGCGCTTTAGATATTTTTTGGCTAACTCAGGTGATAAAATTAAGACTAACTAGTTCAGCAATGATAGGGACCAAATGGAAACATCACAAACAGAACTCGGAGGCGTTTGAGAGGAGCAGATTATCCAAATGATGATGCTGTTATGTAAGAAAAGGTACCTACAGATGTACTTGGATAGTTGATTTGCATACTTTAAGCCTTACTTGCTAGCAAGCTGCTCCTGTGTGGGCAGATCACAGACAAATCATTCTAGCCCACAGCCTCAGGACTCTACAAACAAGAGGAAGGAGGGAAGAGGCAGGAGGGAGAAAAACACTGTGTGTGTAATTCCTTATCTTAGTAGCTAAGTATTGCTGGAGCCTAGAGCTTGTATTTAAATGCGCTTTTTCACAATAAAGTAACCCTGAGCAGCACTAAAAAAAGGAAATAATGACTTCCTCCAAACTCCCGTAGCCCGCGAGGTCCTTCGGAATCCTCTGGGTCCCCTCCAGGGTTCTGCTGGCTGCTTTTTTTTTTTAACCTGGCAACTTCGGCCTGGCCATGCACCCAGTGTCCGGTCACCGTAAGCACCTTGCGCATGCGTGGTTCTCAAAAGACTGAACTGCACATGCACCGGACGCTTATGGCGATGGACGCATGAGTGCACGCATGTGTGACATTAGACAAAGTCGCCAGATTAACTGAGCTGCCAGTGGGACCACAGAGGGGACCCAGAGGATGCAGAGGGACCACGTGGGCTGAGGGGGCTTGAGGAGGCCCCAGGTAAGTTTAGATTTCCTATTTTTTTTTTAGTGCTGCTCGGAGTTCCTTTTAAATTTGCGTTCGTATGTGAATGTTCGCATGCATTTTTTTCCCAAATGGATAATGAAAGTCAATAGGAAATTGTGTGTGAACTCATGATTTAGCATGTATGTTTTCTAGGACCATGGGCATGACATCACACTGTGGGAGGAGTTTCACCCCAATATCAGCCATACAGACCCCCCGATGATCTATTTGAGGAAAGGTAAAGAGTTCTTGTGGGAAAGGAGGTATCAGCTACTGATTGGGGTGAAGTTCCATCCTGGGCTACAGTTCCTCTTTAATAAGTGTAAACCCAGCCAAACAGCAGGGACAAATGCCTGAAACACTTCTGCTTTAAAAGCAATCCATAAGAGTTGTTGGGAGTGGTGAATGGCTCCTTGCGCTGGTCAGGAGATGAGATGCTCACCGAGCGGCAGACTGCGCACTTGACACAGTAAGAGGAGTGAATAAAGCGGCTGACTATGCAGAGGAGTTGAAAGCTGCTGGAGTGCAGGTCTAACTGAGCATTACAACAGCAAAGCCTTTATAAAATGATGTGATTCCTGCCTCTTGCATCCTCTGAAGCACTAAACAAATGATTCACATTACTCACCCCCGTACACTTCAAGCAGAATTCTAACTGCTAGTGATGAGCCACAATTTAATGTTTTCGTAATTACAACAGAAAATTGTAATTCGTAATTTATCAGAAAATGTATAATTCCTCAATTCGTGTTGTAATTTCGCGTTAAATCATAATTTTGTGTTATTCACAATTTCGTAATTTTTTGTGAAACAAGAAAATGACATATTACAGGTAACACACAATAGTAATTTTGTGTTTTACAAGAAAATGTGTCCTAAAAAATACTCACAATTACGAAAATGTTAGTAATATTTGTTGTTATTCTATTATACTGTAGACTGGTCATTTCTTGGTCATTAGGCAAACTAGCAAAATCAGCAGGGAATCAAATACAGGTTTTTTTCGGCGTATAGGACTCCCTTTTCTCCCCAAAAGATGAGGAAAAGAAGTCACTGCGTCTTATATGCCAAATACAGGGAGTCCCCAACTTACAGTGGTGGTGGCTGATGGTGTAATGGTTAAGGGCTCTGCCTCTGACACAGGAGACCTGGGTTCGAATCTCGGCTCTGCCTGTTCAGTAAGCCAGCACTAATTCAGTAGGAGACCTTTGGCAAGTCTCCCTTACACTGCTACTGCCAATAGAGCGCGCCCTAGTGGCTGCTGCTCTGCTCTGGCGCTTTGAGTCCGCAAGGAGAAAAGCGCAATATAAATGTTATTTGTCGTGTCTTATTTGTCTTACAAATGCCCACCAATACTAACTGCTGACCCACTGTGATGTTGGGGACTCCCTGTATTCTCCCCCCTTGTATCCTCCTCCGCTCCCTAGTGTCCTCCTCTGCTCCCCGTGTATAGTTATAAGCAGCGACAGCACGGCTCACCGCATCCATGGGCTCCAGCGGTGATCAGAGACCTCTTCTCTCCCGCACTGCTCCCCTAGTGCCGGCTTCTACCGGTGATGCGATCAGCAGAAGCCAGCACTAGGGGAGCAGTGAAGGAGAGGAGAGGTTGTCACACGCCCCCTAGTGACCGGACCGCTCAATGCCTTCCAATCTATCTCCGCAGACAGACCATCCAACCTCGTGGATGAAATCAGTGCGCTGAAACCGCCAGAATTGGGCAGCAGTCAGGCTAGAAGGAAGTGCGCGAGCTACAGAAACACAAACTACACACTATTTCAGGTGTCTGCCACCACCTCTGTAAAGAACGGAGGACCTACTCTGACTGATTCTAAAACCTGTGAATAAAAATGGTTAGAACACACTGCTATTGCTATCAATACAATACTTCAGGGTAGTGAATCTTCTGCAACGCTAGGATTCTTTCTGCGGTGCTCAAACCAGGTATGTAGCCATAAAAATGACCGTAAGTCGTTTTATTGTAAATGCAATATAAACAATTTATATATTCAGAAAATCATTAAAAGTAACAATTATGAAAACAGTAGCCACAGTGAAAATAAAAGGGATGAAAAAGAAAAAAATGAATAATTAAAGGTTTTGGAGTAATATGTCCTTTTGTGGACGAAAGTCAAAGTCCTTTGTTTCAGGATGAAGGCAACAGGGAACCCAGCATCAAAGTCCTCTAGCTTGTTCCAGTCAGATGGAATATGGGAGAACTCCTCCTCCCTACTAGAGATGGCCCGAACTGTTAGCCAGCGAATCTCTATGTGCCTGTACTATTTCCGGTTTGCTATGACCCGGAGTAGTACGGCTGCGCTGGCCCGGCGGTGCGCGTTCTTGATCGCGCGCCTGTTGCCGGGCACTTTCTGTGCATGAGCGTGATGTCACTCATGACGTCACGCACATGCGCAGAAAGTGCCCGGCAACCGGAGCGTGATCTAGGACGTGCACCGGCTCAGGGTGAGGTGTTCGCCAGCAAACGGTTCGGGAACCGTTCACCGACATCTCTACTCCCTATTTATTTATTTATTGTATTTATAAAGCGCCAACATATTACGCATCTTGGTTTTATTGAAGCTAGTTTTGGGGTGGGACGAAGCCTGCCCTCTCCGGTTTACAAACCAATCACAGTTCGCCTCCTTGGAGTGAGATTTTAGGTTTAAACTGTGGAACGCTGTAATACAAAAATGATAAATGCCATATTTATGATAACACTTATACACTGTGGATCCAGGTGATTCCAAGAGACCAAAGACCAATAGTCTAGCCCAATTAGTTGCACCAAAATTAATATCTCAGCTTTGGAAAGAGCTTTGAACTTCCACAATATCTTAAAATGTGCGCAATTTAATCTGCGCTTGAATGTGTTATTACTGTAGATAGGGGCATTCTGCTAAAATCCTACCAAAAATGACTGGGTATGGTTCCAACATGTGCTGCTCACACTAGAAGTCATGCTGGGGCTGGTGCCAGAATGTCTACGGGATCCTAGTTTTTCAATAGGCCCCCTGCTGTGGATTTCCTGACTTATTTATTTGTAGGAGACCATGGGCCATTTGCAAATAACTTTTTCTCCTGAGTTTTCTCCTAGGTGATATTTTCAAACTTGTCAATAAAATTTCTTTTAAGCCACCAGCAAGCGCGAAAATACTCACAATAATTTTGTCAGTACTTTTCCCCCTACTTTCTGGTACTTTTTCAATTGCAGAGTGCTGAAAAGTTGTTTTAGATCGAAGATGAAAATGTATCTCCTAGGAGAAAAGTCAGGAGAAGAAGTGAATTGAATATGGGCCCATGTGTGTGTGCAATGGTCTTTCACCGGTAACTGTAGAGTAATTAACCCTGTCTGAGTTGTCACAGGTATATGTGAAAAGCTCGATCTGTGTTAAACAACTTGAATAGCTAGGTTTTCAAAGACACACAATGTCAGCCAAACACAAGCAACCCCAAGTGATTTGCATTCCGCTATAACCACACATACAATTGGAATTGTACCGTTAATCACAATCGGTGCAGAAAACCGATTGCGGTTTTTCATGGCTTTTCTGTGATAGAGTTCTCTTATCGCCGCTGGACCCGCTGGATGAGGTGAGCTGTGCTTCCACTGCTTATAACTTTACATGGGGTGCGGAGGACACATGGGGACAGAAAGGGACACATGAGGTACAAGGGGGACACAATAATTGGGGGAGAACACCTGGACCATGGATGCACTAGGTTTAATATATTATTTTTTCCTGGTTTTTGCCCTCTAAGCTTGGTGCATCTTAAAGTCCAGAGTGTCTTATATGCCGAAAAATATGGTACTTAGTACGCTGTACATGTAGAGCACTGCAACCTGGGACAGGTAAATTGGATGCACAGCCCGATTGCTAAATTAGGCACTGCCATAGACCACAATGTAATTTGTAGCTATGATGACACCAACCGAGTAATAAGGGTGGCGGGATTTGGCTATTATGTAGGTAAACACTCGACTGCGGGTGTAAGCAACCCCTCAAAGTTCAGCATAGGTGGGGTGGTGGTAGTGTGAGGTATAGGTAAAGAAAGCCTATAGGAGAATATCTGTAACATTACCTATGTTCTAACTAAAAGCAAGAAGTTTTAAATCAGGATGATACCATTTATTGGCTAACTAAAAATGAATAAAAATAAACAAGCTTTCGGCCTTGCAGCCTTCGTCGGGCTTATATCCTGTTAGTTTGCAAGCTGGTGGTACAGACAGCTTTATACATGCAACATCAAAAGGGAAAACAGATGTTTTTTTTAAGCATATATACATGTCATTAAGATGCCTTAATTCAAACAGAACATCTAAATGGGGTTAGAGATTGTTAGCTGAGATAAGGATCCTTGTTTACTCCATGCTCACAGACCTGGGATTAGGATTGACCCAGAGGTATCGTAAATTCTTAGTTCACAAGTTCAGCTAGAATGGCTGAGAAAGTTCAAATATCATCAGCCTCATACCAATATAAAAAGTTGTTGTCCTTATTCAAACCCTTATCCCTACATGACCTCATCACTAGTCATGCCTATAAAACTATACCATTGCTCTGTACGCTTTGAGCTCTACACCTTTGCATGACCTGACCACAGACCATGAGCATAAAACCAATATGCTATCAATACATTTAGCTCTACACCCCTACA
The DNA here is from genome assembly GCF_040937935.1 of Hyperolius riggenbachi. NCBI lineage: Eukaryota > Metazoa > Chordata > Amphibia > Anura > Hyperoliidae > Hyperolius > Hyperolius riggenbachi. The sequence continues at coordinate 180,787,125 of NC_090657.1, forward strand.
TGATCCGACCACTGGACGTGACCATAAAACCATTGCATTGCTCTCTATACATTGAACTCTACACCCCTACATGACCTCACTACTAGACATGACTATAAAACTATACCATTGCTCTGTATGCTTTGAGCTCTACACCCTTGCATGACCTGGCACAGACCATGACCACAAAACCATTGCATTGCTATCTATACATTGAGCTCTACACTCCTACATGATCGACCACTGGACATGACCATAAAACCATTGCATTGCTATCTATACATTGAACGCTACACCCCTACATAACCCGGCCACTGGACATGATCATAAAACCATTACATTGCTATCTATACATTGAGCTCTACGCCCCTACATGCCCTGACCACTGGATATGACCATAAAACAATTACTTTGCTCTCTGTACATTGAGCTCTACATCCCTACATGACCTGACCACTGGACATGACCATAAAACCATTAAATTGCTCTCTGTACATTGAGCTCTACATCCCTACATGACCTGACCACTGGACATGACCATAAAACCATTGCATTGCTATCTATACATTGAGCTCTACACCCCCTACATGCCCTCACCACTGGACATGACCATAAAACCATTACATTGCTCTCTGTACATTGAGCTCTACATCCCTACATGACCTGACCACTGGACATGACCAAAAAACCATTACACTTCTCTCTATACATTGAGCTCTACATCCCTTCATAACCCAACCACAGATCATGACCATAAAGCCATTAAATTGCTGTCTGTACATTGAGCTGTACATCCCTACATGCCCTCACCACTGGACATGACCATAAAACCATTACATTGCTCTCTATACATTGTGCTCTACACCACTACATGACCCGACCACTGGACATGACCAGAATTTAATTCTAATGCTCTCTGTAGTTAGAAAAAAGCATTGCCAACATCTGGATACAATTGTAATGGAACTCTGTTTCAGGTTACATAGACTTAGAACACTATACTGTAACATGGACTGAATATTATAAATTAACTTCGCTTTTTAAGTGATTTTTTTCTTTTTTTAATCTCCATATTTTACACTTTTGACTTTCTACTTTCTGAACCTTTTTCTCATCTTTCCAACGTGAAATAGTTAATGCCAGATGGAAAACTTCTTCGGTCCTACTTCCTAAAAGTACATAAGCAGTGATCCATCTGACAGGCAGGAGATTAGCCATCGTTAACTTACATAAGCTCGCCATAAAACAACTTTCAATAACTCGTCCAACTTGTGCCAACTCGGTCTGTCCAGATGAGGTGACGGAGGAAAAATCCAGATATTACATAAGAGGAATGGGAATGCTTTGAGTCATCGAAGGCCTAACTGCCAAGATTATTTTTTTTGCTTTTAGTACTCTATCCATGTCTCCCCTCTTGAATGCGTTAAACATCTGTCCCTATTTTACCCTTCTTACATAACTTCATCCCTCCTGGCTGGGTGAACCTCTGAAACCTCCACCCAACCACAATTGTGACGGCTTTTGGCGAATGAGATGGACTGTGCGTATTGCTTAACGTTGTGGACAGACTTTGAAACCAGCATTCTGGCCATGGGCAATCTGAAATTTCGCTTGGATATCCTGGCCCAGATGTCACAGTGAATGTTTATAGTTTTTCTCCCAAAGGCTTTATTTGAAATCTGTAAAGCCCCATTTCAAGTTGGCTTTTTTTTTTTTACCTGAGTGCATGGTGGAAGTGGAGTACCTCAGTCCTTCCAGATGGAAACCGCATCTTTCTCTTTAACTCTTCCATCTTCAGGCAAGAATTTAAGTAAATTTACTTTGAGGGATGTAAACGTAAAATTGAATGGAAAAGTCAGCCAGAATGAAGTGTGTGAAATGTAACCAAGCGAATGTGTAGAGTTTGCGCAGCTTGACAAAGTAACACTGCCCCCGAGAACAGAGCCTCGGGTTGCCAATGTCTACCCATGAAAGCCTGACTTCAAACGCTGTGCACGTTTTTTACGATTTACAGGCATGACTCCTCTGAAGGCCACCAGTTCCCCAAGAATTTTGGCAGTACTTTATCTACTTTTTAGTTACTATGTTAGCAACCAGCTACCTAGCTATCTCACCTATCCCAACCATTTTGTATAGGTCCCATAGCCTACGCGACACCTCTTGCGGCGCCAAAACCACCGCCATTGGACCACCGCCAGGTCCCAAAGCTGACGTGACACCTCCCGCGGTGCCAAAACCACCGCCATGGAACCACCGATAGGTCCCAAAGCTTACGCGACATCTCCTGCGGCGCCAAAACCACCGCCATGGGACCACCACCAGATCCCAAAGCTTACGCGACACCTCCTGCGGTGCCAAAACGACCGCCATGGGACCACCGGACATTATAGGTAATTTTCACTTATGTACTTAAAGCGGACCTGAACTCAGAACTTCCACTCTGTGCTAAAAGATAGGCAACAGCATAACAACCTTTAACCACTTCCCCTCCCCGGGGCGAGTAACTACATCCCTGCATTTCCCTATATCTTCTCGCAGGGACGTAGCTACTACGTCCCTTGCTGTCGCCCACTCTTGTTCGCGCCCCCCCCACGCTCGTTACCGCTGCCAATTACTAGAGGGGAGATCAATGTATGGGAGCGCTATTCCCATTCATTGATCTGAGTCCCCGTGTGAATGACCGCCGCCTTTAATGAGATGGTGCCGTCATTCACAAAAACTGATACTTACACGTCCACACATTACTTCCTATTTGCAGTGTAATACTACAAAGACATTATGTGCGAGGACATCTTGTGGCCAAATAGTAAAATTACTTTTACAAACTTTTTTGTTTTATGAAGATTTTTTTTACATTTAAAATTAACCCCTTACCTCCCACACAATAGTTACCCCCCCCCCCCCCCCCCCCCCCAAAAAAAAAAAAAAAATTTCTAATAAAATATATATACAATTTAAAAAAAAACATAAATACTTACGTTAGGGACTGCACTTTTTTAATATGTACAGTATGTCGAGAAGGGTTTATTACTGTTACTTTTTAAATTATGGGCTTGTAATTAGTGATGGACACAAAACTGAAAAAATGCACTTTTATTTCCATATAAAATATTGGTGCCATACATTGTACTAGGGAAAAAATTTAAATGTTGCAATAACTAGGACAAATTGGCAAATAAAATGTGTGGGTTTTAATTACAGTAGCATGTATTTTAAAACTATAATTGCCAAAAACTGAGAAATCATTTGTTTTTTTTCATTTATTTGCTTATTTTTCCTGTTAAAATACAGTTAGAATAAAATAAATTTTAGCAAAAGTACCCCCAAAGAAAGCCTAATTGGTGGCAAAAAAAGAAAGAAAAGATATAGATTGTTTTGGTGTGATAAGTAGTAATAAATGTATAGGCGAATAAATGGAAGGAGCGCTGACAGGTGAAAATTGCTCTGGTTTTTTTAAGTGGAAAACCCCCTTGTGAAGTGGTTAAAGAAAAACATTTCTGAATTACAGCTGATACAAATCCTGCAATAAATCTGCACTGTATCTATTTCCTGTTTTCATTGAAGCAGACATAAGGGTTAACATCCTGTGTTTATAAATTAGCTGCTCTGCCAGAGGAGATTACTGAGCTGACAGATCAAATTACAACTTGTGATTAGTCTCAGATAAGGGGGAATTATCCAGGCTAACCTCTAAATACATACAGGCTGCATTTCTCAGTTTTCCTTTTGTCCTGTGCAAGAGTTCAGGTCCACTTTAATACAGTTTGCCGAGCACTTCATCTTGCGCTCCAGAGCATTGAGGATCCCAACAATCCCTCACACACAGGCCACCCTTTCTTCAGTCAGCTCCCGTCAGGTCAGAGGCTTCGGGCCATCGCCATCCAGGATCTCGAGAGTAGGAACAAGTTTTCTTATTGGCTGTCAACCTCTTAAACTTCCTGTAGCCAAGGTCATGTCACTGCCTGTCCTCAGAGCAGCTCACAATCTTATTTCTGCCATAGTCATAGTCTAATGTCCTACCATATTATTACAGTATTATGTATTTATATAGCACTGACACCTGTAGCACTTTACAGAGTACATAGTCATGTCAGTGACTGCCCTCAGAGGAGCTCGCAATTGAATCCTACCATATTTCTAGTCAAATGTCCTAACATATTATTATTTATGTATTTATATAGCACTGAAATCTTCTGCAACACTTTACAGAGTACATAGTCATGTGACTGATTGTACTCAGAGGAGCTCACAATCTAATCCTACTGTAACGATTGTGGAATTCTCTCCGTGATCAGCGCACAGGGCGTGTGCTGACACTGCGGAAATCCTCCACAAGCGTATAATTTGAGGGAAGGCTTGGACTCAAACCTAGAAATCTCTGTGACAATAATATCATCATTGACTACATATGAGTGAAGCTCCACCAGAGCTGCAAAGGTAGTCAGCACAACAGCAATGCCTACTGAAGTGGGCAACACCCCAGAAGGACTTGGGGGGCAGGAGACATCACCTACAAGTTCTGCACCCTTTGGGAGGAACTCGGAGGTCTCCAGGACATCAGACAAGACCCCAGGAACATCATTTTCCAAGTTTTCTAAGAAGGATTCTGAACTATCCATGTTACAGGGCAAAACTGGAACTTTATTTTGTGGACAGGGCAGATGTGGTTCCACCATAAACTGAGACTTAATTTCATCATCATGAGCGGAATGTACAGGAATATTTACTGGAACACACACTGACTCCCTAACTTTAATCTTACTGCACCCAGAATTCTGCGTTGCAGTCAAACTAGCTTGCAACTCCAAAACTGCAGAAAAACAGGTGAGTATAGTAGCAATACCTAGATGAGCCTCTAGGGACACTGCAGAAGACTCTAAACAAGGCCATATTAACTCATCCAGAGTACAGGGTGCAGAGTTATGTGACTGATTGTACTCAGAGGAGCTCACAATCTAATCCTACTGTAACGATTGTGGAATTCTCTCTGTGATCAGCGCACAGGGCGTGCGCTGACACTGCAGAAATCCTCCACAAGCGTATAATTTGAGGGAACCCAGCAAAAGGTGCAATGCACCTGTAGAGGGAAATTCCTGTCGGCAGGTGGAGCTGTGGAGTGCAGAGGAACAGCTCCTCTGCCCTGCCACAGACGCCAGACAGGAATTGCACGAAGGGAAGAAACGCAGGGCAAGATAGCCCTGAAAGAGAGAGATCAAAGCGACAGAGGGTATGTGTGTCCACCAATCTAGTCGCCACTCTGCGACGATGAACACACAACCAGGAAGATAAAGTGAGAAGGCAATCGCCATAGATGCCGATTGCTAACAGCGACACAAGAACGAATAAGCACAGATGAGGAATGTATGTATGTCCACCAATCTAGCCGCCAACTTGCGACGGTGGACACACAACAGAAGAAACCGAGTGAGAACGCAATCGCAAGAGGAGCGATTGTAAAAGAGAATGAGCACAGGGATAGAATGTATGTATGTGCCCCAATCTAGTCGCCAACCCGCGACGGTGCACACACAACAGCAGATATGAAGTAGGAACACAATCGCGAGAGAGGCGATTGCCGGAGGTGACACAAGACTGCAGCAAGGCAGAGCACGAGAGTAGCAAAGGCACAGCAAATCATACAATGAGAAGATAAGGAAAATAACAAACGCTAACTAAACACGAACACCGCACTCATTCGCAACAGCGAACGTGTTTTCTGCGCGGTCTCCGTGTGATAAGCACAACAGAGACAAGCACGCCTAACTAACCACCGACAGACAAACATGAAACAGAGGACGCGAGCGCTTGCTTAACGGTTACCTCACTGAGCCTCCAGCAAGCGTTCGTAGCAGACAAGACAGGTACACGAAAACAGGAATAAGTGAGAGATACGATCCACTGCTCTTTCCGCCAGAGCGAGTGCGATCCAAGTATAGAAACAGAGCGAGCTGGATCCACTGCTCTTTCCGCCATAGCATGTGCGATCCAAGTACAGCAAGAGAGTAGCAGACCAGAAGGATCCACAGCACTAGCGCCAGCCGAGTGCGATCCAGGCAAGACAGATCAGAAGGGGCTACCAGTAACAACCGCTGTTCTGGTTAGCACCCAGACACACAGAACGATCTCCTGTCGACCACCGCTGGGACAGGACAATCGTAACAGACAAACAAACAGATATGCAATCCTAACTGCACTAGGGAACCTGCCTAGTGCAGTCCCAGGAATTGGCTAATCTTTAAACAATGAGCAAGGCTGACACTCAGGAGTGTTTCACAGGACTAACCCTTATGACCAGCAAAGGTCTGTGATATCACATGGTATTTATAGTACAAACCTCCAGAGGATGTGGCTAGGAAATTTGCATGACCAACGTATGCAAATTCCCCAGCAGCAGCAAGCTGCAAAACTGACAAGGTCTCTCTTCCAGAGACCTGCAGAATGCAGACCTGAACAGTGGTCAAAAAGCTGCCTGCCTGCGCAGGCAGCTGAGCGGATCATTACACCTACCATAGTAGTCATAGTATAATATCCTACCATATTATTATTATTATGTATTCATACAGCACTGACATCTTCTAAAGCACTTTACTGAGTACATAGGCTTGTCACGGACTGCCCTCAGAGGAGCTCACATTCTAATCCCTACCATAGTCCTAATCTAATGTCCTATCATATTATTATTATGTATTTATATAGCACTGGCATCGTCTACAGCACTATACAGACACGGGAAGAACATACAAACTCTCTGCAGATAGTGTCCTGACTGGGATTTGAAGCGGGGAAGAAGCACCGCAAGGTGAAAGTGCTATGCACTGTGCCACCATGCTCCTCAATGACAAATGGCAGACTCCGTGCAGGCAGCCCATTACCTTTCTGTTCCTGTACAGCATCTCTCAGCTTCATGCAATTGCTGCTGCTTTTTCCTTTCTGTCTCGTGCCTCTTCACCACCATCCCACATCCAATCAATAAAGATGTTATTTGCATCCTCAGTGATTGGATAGTTTGCAGGGGGGGGCAGGAGAGAGCGACAAAAGACATAGATGAAAGCACATGCTCTATCAGCGAGTAGGAAGTGAAGTATAAATACCGCTGGAATAGTGATAATACATTGATGCCTGTGTATAGCCAGTGCCACCATAAGGGTGGTTGATTGCAAAGCAGGAAAAAAGGGTGCAGGAGCCCTTTTGAAAAAAACGGCGCCAATTATAAAAGCTGCGATTAGAGTGCATGGCGGCATATTCTATTGGGCGCCTCCGGATGCTGAAGTTTACCTCTTTTGCCTCACATTGAGGCTTTCTGGTAGAGGGGGAAGGAAAGGTTGAGGGGAGATCTAGAGCTAGCAGCCACCAGGGGGGGGGGGGGGGGGGGTTAGGCACCACCATGGAGGGTCTTAAAGGGAACCTTAACTGAGAGGGATATGGATGTTTCCTTATAAACAATACCAGTTGCCTGGCAGTCCTGCTGATGTCTTTGGGGCAATAGTGGCTGAATCACAGACCTGAAACAAGCATGCAGCTAATCCAGTCTGACTTCAGTCAGAGCACCTGATCTGCATGCTTGTTGAGAGGCTGTGGCTAAAAGTAGTAGAGACACAGGATCAGCAGGAGAGTCGGGCAACTGGTACTATTTTTAAAGGAAAAATCCATATCCTTCTCAGTTTAGGTTCCCTTTAAGCGTAGGCAACATTGGGATTAGGGTTATGCACTACCGGGAGGGTTCTTAGGGTTAGAGATCGGTAGAGGGAGGGTTATTTGTGAGAGTAGGGTTATGTTTAGCCATTATAAAATATCGGTAAAGTTTACCGATATTTGACAGAATTCTGTAGTAGAATATCGCTAATCTTAGCAATATTCTCCCAGCAACAAACCCCTACGCCCTTTTTTCCAGGTGCTTTTTTTTTTAAGTGTAGGCAGTTGGTTAATCCATAGGCTTCCTTACCAATGTGACGATCTAAAGATTTCTTTTGTTACTACCACTTCTAGTGAAACCATCTTACTAAACTGGCATCAGCTGCGTCCTCCGAGCGAACAAAGGTTTTTTTTTTTTCCTGTGCTTGAATGACCTGCTCCTATTTAAACTTTCCTAGTTGTAATGATGTGAATGCGTCAGCGGAGCAGCGCTGGATATTCAGGGCAGGACTGGAAGCACAACAGAGGCGGCAGGGTGAAGTGGACGTGGGTGAAGTATGTCTGTGATGTAATTCATGAGTCTTCCTCCTCTGCTGGTTCACGCTGCCAGGTCAGAGCGCTCGACTCAAACTCCCGCCTAGGAACAAAATGTCCATTTCACGTGTAACTCTCAACATTTCAAATAATACGAGAACGATGCAACTACATGCGTCTTTTTACAAAGGAAATAAATAAATGGAGGCCTCACTGGTAGATTGTCAACAAATGGTGTGAAATTTCCTTTGTGTAACTGACTACTAAATAGTATAAAGGATTACCCCACTTTGGTGCTCAAATCTATACAACAAACAGTAAAGCATTACTGCAGATCTGTAACTGAATGCCATTAAATATTATATGGAATGTAATAAAATAAAAACTCACACTGGTCGCTAATGATATCACGGCAAATTTTTTACAAATATTTAAATGAAAAAAAAAAGGTAAGCTGAGAACACAGTTCTTTTGAAAGATTGGATAGAGAACCTAGTCATGGCAGGCCAGAGTAAAGCTGAGATATTAAATACAGTGGGATGCGAACGTTTGGGCAACCTTGTTAATCATCATGATTTTCCTGTATAAATCGTTGGTTGTTACGATAAAAAATGTCGGTTAAATATATCATATAGGAGACACACACAGCGATATTTGAGAAGTGAAATGACGTTTATTGGATTTACAGAAAGTGTGCAATAATTGTTTAAACAAAATTAGGCAGGTGCATAAATTTGGGCCCCACAAAAAAGAAATGAAATCAATATTTAGTAGATCCTCCTTTTGCAGAAATTACAGTCTCTAAACATTTCCTGTAGTTTCCAGTAAGAGTCTGAATTCTGGTTTAAGGTATTTTGGACCATTCCTCTTTACAAAACATCTCTAGTTCATTCAGGTTTGATGGCTTCCTAGCATGGACTGCTTTCTTTAACTCACACCACAGATTTTCAATTATATTCACGTCTGAGGACTGAGATGGCCATTCCAGAATGTTGTACTTGTTCCTCTGCATGAATGCCTTAGTAGATTTTGAGCAGTGTTTAGGGTCTTTGTCTTGTTGAAAGATCCAGCCCCGGCGCAGCTTCAGCTTTGTCACTGATTCCTGGACATTAGTCTTCAGAATCTGCAGATACTGAGTGGAATCCATGCGTCCCTCTACTTTTACAAGATTCCCAGTCCCTGCATTGGCCACACAGCCCCAAAGTATGATGGAGCCACCACCATATTTTACTGTAGGTGGTAGGTATTTTTCTTTGAATGCTGTGTTCTTTTTCCGGCATGCATAACGCCCCTTGTTATGCCAAAATAACTCAATTTTAGTTTCACCACTCCACAGCACCTTATTCCAAAATGAAGCTGGCTTGTCCAAATGTGTTTTAGCATATCTCAAGCAGCTCTGTTTGTGCTGTGAGCGGAGAAAAGGCTTCCTCTGCATCACCCTTGCATACAGCATCTCCTTGTGAAAAGTGCGCCAAATGGTTGAACGATGAATAGTGACTCCATCTGCAGCAAGATGATATTGTAGGTATTTGGTGCTGGTCTGTGGGTTGACTCTGACTGTTCTCACCATTCGTTGCTTCTGTCTACCAGAGATTTTTGTTGGTCTGCCACTTCGAGCCTTAACTTGAACTGAGCCTGTGGTCTTCCATTTCCTCAATATGTTCCTAACTGTGGAAACAGACAGCTGAAATCTCTGAAACAGCTTTCTGTATCCTTCCCCTAAACCATGATGGTGAACAATCTCCCCCATGTTGCTACTATTCAGAGAAAATTAAGAGGAGGGAAACTTGGCCCCCTTAACCTCCCTGGTGATATGATTCCCGCGGGAGGTTTTTTTTAACTTTTTTTAATTTTTTTTAGCATGTAGCTAGCCTAGCGCTAGCTACATGCTTCCCCCCTCCCTGCAGCGCCCCCCCGTACTTGCCAATCGCCGCTGGCGTGTATGCCCATCCGGAAATCCCGTTCTGAACGGGATTTCCATGAGGGCTTCCCCCATCGCCATGGCGATGGGCGCGATGATGTCATCGACGTCATGAAGTCAGAGGGAGCCACAATTGACCCCTCAGCGCTGCCTGGCACTGATTGGCCAGGCAGCGCACGGGTCTCGATGGGAAGCACCCTCTGATGCGGCAGGTAGCGGCGAATCGGCGCGGAGCGGCGGCGATCGTAAGTAACACGCAGCTAGCAAAGTGCTAGCTGCGTGTATAGAAAAAGAAATATGCAAATGGGCCTGAGAAATCCTCCTGCGCGGCTTACCCCGTGTCCAGCACGGGGTTACCACTAAGGAGGTTAAATACTCTTTCTCATAATTGGATTCACCTGTGTATGTAGGTCAGGGGTCACTGAGCTTACCAAGCCAATTTGAGTTCCAATAATTAGTTCTAAAGGTTTTGGAATCCATATGACAACAGTGCCCAAATTTATGCACCTGCATAATTTTATTTAATCAATTATTGCACGCTTTCTGTAAAATTCAATAAACTTCATTTCACTTCTCAAATATCACTGTGTATGTCTCCTATATGATATATTTAACTGACATTTTTTTATTGTTACAACCAATGATTTGGGAAAATCATGACAATTAACAAAGTTGCCCAAACTTTCGCATCCCACTGTACATGCTTTGCTTCTGTCTATACCTAGGAGATAGTGTTACCGCATAATACAATTGTTGGTGGTCATGGATGCTCATCACGAGGTTGTGATCATGAGTAACTCGTCATCACAACCCATTTTTTTCAATCACGAGGTCGTAATCAGCATTAGTGATCGGCTCTCCATCACAAATGCACTTGTGATTGTACTCGTTACCTGACTCGTGATCACGAGTTACTCGAGGAAAAACAAGAGGAAAAAATAATCAAAAAGACCTTATAGTTTTTGAGAAAGTAGATTTTAAAGTTTTAAAGGAAAAAAGTATTCATGATTAAAAATCCGCCAAAACCCGCCGACTTTAGTGGTTTATAGCAATACACCAAATATGTCAGATATGTTAAGAACAGTAGGAACAAAAGGAAAACATTTTTTTTTTTTTTCAAAAAGGCCTTTTAGTTTTTGAGAAAATCGAATTTATATTTTCAAAGGAAAAAAATTATACATTTAAAGGGGTTCTTTGGCCCTTTTTCATGCAATTTAAATGAAGAGAAATGTACCTTTCATAAGTACAAATCTTTTTTTCCCTGTCTTGTGTAGAAACAGCTGTGCTGTCTCTCTCCTGCTCCTTTCTATTTATTCGTCTAGTTAGACGAATATTGAGCTTCAGGAAGAGGCAAACAATACAGCAGCTGTTCCTCCCTGCTATCTGCCTCTCCCTCCCCCTGCTGCACTTCATTTGATGAGTCATCCCTGACTGAGTGTGTTCCAGCTAGCAGGGGGGAGATCTGCCTCACTCCAGTGAGGCTGACAGTATGGAGGAGATCTGCCTCCTGTGGCTTCAGCTTAGCTCAGCTCTCGTACACAGCAGTACAAGGTAATCTGGCTCAGTGTGAATTCCCAGGTCCACCTGGTTCAAACACACTGTAAGGATCTGACTATGGTCTGAATGCTTCCACAAAGTGTTTGCAATGGCAGACAACCAGTGAATGACCAGCACCCAGTATATATAGCACAGCGCTCTCCAGCGCCTCCCCTAAGTGCTGGACCAATGGGAACTGGTACAAGCGTCAGCTGACTGGCCTGGTCAGCTGATTCCCTGCTGGCTGTCATAAAAGTTCTGCCTCTCAGCGCGCGCGTCCTTCTGAACCTGTGTGGACTATCAGTCACAGCCACACCAAACATATGTTGTGTACCACCCGCCGCGCTGGACGCGGAACCAGCCGCACAGCTATCAGGGCATGCAGCGGTTTCTCCGCGTTCAGCCATACTAACAGATGTAGGCCTACGCATGCAAACCGCCGCGTTGGACGCGGAATCAGCCGCCTTGCTTTCAGCACACGTGGCGGCTTTTTCGCGTTTTCTCACACTAGTGAGGGAAACAAAATATTATAAAACATGGTTGTCTGCGAGAGCAACCAACCATGTTTTAAAATATTTTGATTCCCTCACAAGTCCTTTTTTGTTTTGTACTACAGCATCTGGACTCCTGTTGTCTCAGTGTTCTTTTTAACCACTTCAGCCTTCAGTCGTTTTCACTTTATGCATCCGAGCAATTTTCGCCTCCCATTCATTAGCCTATAACTTTATCACTACTTATCACAATGCACTGATCTATATCTTGTTTTTTCCGCCACCAATTAGGCTTTCTTTGGGGGTACATTTTGCTAAGAGCCACTTTACTGTAAATGCATTTTAACAGGAAGAATAAGAAAAAAACTCATTATTTCTCAGTTTTCAGCCATTATAGTTTTAAAATAATACATGCCTCCATAATTAAAACTCATGTATTGTATTTGCCCATATGTCCCGGTTATTACACCGTTAAAATTATGTCCCTATCACAATGTATGGCGACAATATTTTATTTGGAAATAAAAGTGCATTTTTTCCGTTTTGCATCTATCACTATTTACAAGTTTAAAATAAAAAAAAAATTAGAAATATTTCATCTTTACATTGATATTTAAAAAGTTTAGACCCTTAAGTAAATATTTACATTTTTTTTTATTGTAATGTTTTTTGTTTTTTTTGTATTAAACATTTTATTTGGGTATTTTTGGGAGGGTGGGATGTAAGCCATAGTTTTATAATGTAAATGTGTCTTGAGTTTTATTTTTTTCACTTTTAGTTGTAGTTTTACTTTTTGGCCACAAGATGGCGGCCATGAGTTTGTTTACATGACGTCACTCTAAGCGTAACATACGCTTAGAGCGACGCATAAGGGACGTTACAGCCAGAAAAAGCGCAGCTTCCGAGAGAAGCTGTCGCTTTTTCAGCGGGGGAGAGGAATCAGTGAACGGGCACCATAGCCCAATTCACTGATTGCCAGGCTAACGAACCGCGTCCGGGAGCGCGCGCGATCGGCCGCAGGAGCGCGCGGACGCGCACATGGCCTCCTGGGCGTAGCTAGTACGTCCATGAGGCCAAAGTAATTAAGGTACAGTGCCATCTTATGTCCTCCAACATTGCAGTACCACTCGTAATTTCAGTTTGCTCGCAGCATGACATTTTGCTTAGTCTGTTTCACAGCTACAATTTGCTGTAATGGAACAGGTCTGTAGAGCGAGGCGAGGTGGTGACACTGCGCAACCTTCTTCAGAAGGAAGTCTATTAGCCGTGTCAATTAGAAGGTTGAATGAAGACAATAATAACTCTTGTTGCTTGAATATATCTCTGTTTGTTTTGAGAGCCATTTGGTTCAATAGGGCAAAATGTTTATGACTCTGTATGTCCTGAATCTGAACACAGTTGAGGACAATCTGCATCAAAACGCCCTATAGCTTTTGTCCAAGTAGGGTCTCAGTAGTCTCTCTAAAAAAGAGAAAGTTGTTTTGCCCCTCATCCCATACAAGGTATTTTAGGCAAATGGGACTTTACAGGAGAGACAAATTTAATAGTATTTTCAGAATTTGGGAAAAGGTAATTGAGTCAGATCATCTAATACTAAAAAGGAATGTAGAAGGTGCCTTAAAAATGCTTAATCTCCATATTATAAATTAGGAGTAGTTGGATCTTACTTCTATCAATGAAACAAGCAAATGGGTAGATATATTTAATAATGCACAAAAGACAACGCGTTTCACTGGTACTGTCTCGCTTCCTCAGGTCAATAAAAATTGCCTAAGTCTGTAGCAGTCATGAGTGTGGGCACCTCTTTAAATGCCAATTTACAGTTTAAAGGGATACTGTAGGGGGGTCGGGGGAAAATGAGTTGAACTTACCCGGGGCTTCTAATAGTCCCCCGCAGACATCCTGTGTTGGCGCAGCCACTCACCGATGCTCCGGCCCCGCCTCCAGTTCACTTCTGGAATTTCTGACTTTAAAGTCAGAAAACCACTACGCCTGCGTTGCCATGTCCTCACTCCCGCTGATGTCACCAGGAGTGTACTGCGCAGACACAGACCATACTGGGCCTGCGCTGTGCGCTCTTGGTGACATCAGCGGGATCGAGGACACGGCAACGCAGGCGCAGTGGTTTTCTGACTTTAAAGTCAGAAATTCCAGAAATGAACTGGAGGCGGGGCCAGAGCACCGGTGAGTGGCTTCGCGGGCACAGGATGTCTGCGGGGGACCATTAGAAGCCCCGGGTAAGTTCAACTCATTTTCCCCCGACCCCCCTACAGTATTCCTTTAAAGAGGTTCCCACACATTCGCGACTTCTACAGACTTAGGCACTTTTTATTGACCTGAGGAAGCAGCCCAGTACCCGTGAAGTGTTGTCTTTTGTGCATTGTTAAATATTATATCTACCTATATGGTTTGTTTCATTGAAGGAGGTAAGATCCAACTACCCCTAATTTATAATATGGAGATTAAGCATTTTTAGGGTGTCTCCTACAGTCCTTTTTAGTTATAGTCCAACCCTTTGAGGTAGAGTAAAGTACAGCACGTGTCCCAATACACCAAGGAGAGCGACCGAATAGCACCTGCTCAGCAGGCCTAGGATACTGAATGGGAACGGTAATTTCCCGTAGGCTCTGACAGTGGTTGCAAACTACCCTTGTGAGTATAATTTATTACTATACTCTTATAAATATTATAGAAAAGCAGAGCGCTCAACAGATTATTCCTTATACATGCATTGTTAATTAATGTCCATTGAAATAACGTCCACCTTAAAGTGAAATTAAAGTTAAAAGTCCATGAAAAATATAAATATAAATATGGTGCTTCTTCCAATTAGCCCCGCTTCACTGCGTATTCTCCATAGCCTTGCATCAATAGTAAAGTGGTAACACTATACGCTCACCAGATAGATGGGCCAGATCAGCAGACAACGTTTTTGGCCTTGCCAGCAAACTTTCTTCCTCCACTCTTCACAATCTCAGGATTCCACCATGCACAAAAACAGCAAACACAGCAGCAATAGTATAGTACCGTTTGGTCAATGATCCACCCAGTGCACCCTTAAACCAACTGTGTCACCCAACGTGCCTCCACCATACAGATACACAGGGTGCTCACCAGATGCACGGGCCGACCCGCAACAGACCAGCAGTACAACGTATTGTGACGGCCAGATTCAGTTCTTTGGCAGGTAAATATATCCTAGGACTCAAACACGGCTCCGAGCCCCTGATGAGTCAATTGGACGAAACTAGTAGGGCGTGGCCGAAGGAGCTGTGGAGACGCTGGAGGGCCTTATGACATTGATTTTATATGCGCATTTTATCTACCTAAATGTAAGTGCACTACTTTTTATGAGACCTACAATAAAATAGAATTATGCTATGGTCGACTGTGTTTGAGTCCTAGGATATATTTACCTGCCAAAGAACTGAATCTGGTCGTCACAATACGTTGTACTGCTGGTCTGTTGCGGGTCGGCCCGTGCATCTGGTGAGCACCCTGTGTATCTGTATGGTGGAGGCACGTTGGGTGACACAGTTGGTTTAAGGGTGCACTGGGTGGATCATTGACCAAATGGTACTATACTATTGCTGCTGTGTTTGCTGTTTTTGTGCATGGTGGAATCCTGAGATTGTGAAGAGTGGAGGAAGAAAGTTTGCTGGCAAGGCCAAAAACGTTGTCTGCTGATCTGAAAGGATTGGCCCATCTATCTGGTGAGCGTATAGTGTTACCACTTTACTATTGATGCAAGGCTATGGAGAATACGCAGTGAAGCGGGGCTAATTGGAAGAAGCACCATATTTATATTTATATTTTTCATGGACTTTTAACTTTAATTTCACTTTAAGGTGGACGTTATTTCAATGGACATTCATTAACAATGCATGTATAAGGAATAATCTGTTGAGCGCTCTGCTTTTCTATAATATTTATAAATTTGAGGTGCAGCACACACTTTATGCAGACAGCGACCCAGATATATTTGATAAATTTTATTCTTAACTTTTTCAGGTGATAGTAGGGGGTGGCAAGTGAGGAGCGCACGGTAATTTATTCTTTTGATTACTATACTCTTAAGCAGCCCATACACTCAGCCGATTTTCTGGCCGACCGATCGATCGCGGTCGATCGATCGATCGCAAATCGGTTGGCCAATCGACCGATCGACGGCCGATTTCGATCGATTTCGATGGATTTCCATCGAACTTGCAGGGTGGAAAATTTAGGTCGATCTGATGAGATTGCTTATCAGTTTGCATTGGCCTTAATGGAAATCTGATGGCAAAAAAATGCCATCAGATCGAATTTCAACAGATTTCAAACTGAAATCTATTGGAATTCTATTCTGGTAAAAAATGTTCTAAAAACGCATCAGATAGATCATCAGATGCATTTCTTATCTGTCTGCTGCCAATCTGACGAGTGTATGGGCACCTTTACCACCATTTCCTAACGATACTGCACAATTGGGCTCCTGGTCTCTCTCTTACAGAATCTTGGTGGTTGGAAGGTCAACCACCAAGAGTCATCCTCCAATCTTTAGATCATCTAAAGCAGCCCATACACTCAGCCGATTTTCTGGCCGACCGATCGATCCCGATCGAAATCGGTTGGCCAATCGACCGATCGACGGCCGATTTCGATCGATTTCGATGGATTTCCATCGAACTTGCAGGGTGGAAAATTTAGGTCGATCTGATGAGATTGCTTATCAGTTTGCATTGGCCTTAATGGAAATCTGATGGCAAAAAAATGCCATCAGATCGAATTTCAATAGATTTCAAACTGAAATCTATTGGAATTCTATCCTGGTAAAAAATGTTCTAAAAACGCATCAGATAGATCATCAGATGCATTTCTTATCTATCTGCTGCCAATCTGACGAGTGTATGGGCACCTTAACAGTGTTCCCCAACCCTGTCCTCAAGGCCCACCAACAGTGCATGTTTTGTGGAAATCCACAGAGTTAGTTAATCAGCTCTTCTGAGACACTCATTACCTCACCTGTGCATGGTTGTGATTTTCTGCAAAACATGTACTGTTGGTGGTCCTCGAGGACAGGGTTGGGGAACTGTGATCTAATAGACATTTACAAAAAAAATATTCACTGACTAAAACACATTTTGAAACTTGTACATACAAAAGGTGGCTGCTTGCATAGTCATCACCGTATCATACATTTTATATAATATTAACAATCATAAGATTACTCTGTCGATCCCCTATATGGAATACGCTGATCTGGAATGTTTTCCCAAAATAAGGTTATCCACTACAGAAACCTACAGTGGGACCACACTGGGACAAATCTGTCTGTATGTTATTTTATATGTATGAGTAAACCTATTACTCGATTCTCAGCATGTTTCGTGACCATGAAACATAATATGGTTTCAGTGGCGTTCCTACTATAGAGCGCAGGGGGGCGTGGTGCCCCGGGTGACGGACAGCTAGGGGGTGTCACCACGACCCCCCACAGCAACAGAGCAGAAGGGGGAAGCAGCGCTAGAAGGAGGGGCAGTGGGGGCAGTGGTGGGGAGGGGGGACATATCCCCCCTCCCTCACCTGGGACTCCTCCTTCTGCCTCTCTCCCCCTCCATAGATTACAGGTGGCTGGGGAGGCGTGCGCAGAATTACTCACCTCATTTCTGCGTTCCAAGCGTTGGAGCGCAGCGTCATGTCGTCACAGGTCTCCGTCTTCAATGCCGCCCACTGTGCTTCCTGATTAGCGGAAGCACAGTGGGCGGCATGGAAGGCGGAGATCTGTGACGACATGATGCTGCCAGCGCTTGGGTCGCGGAAATGAGGTGTGTAATTCTGCGTATGCCTCCCCGGCCCCCGCCGCCCCTGCACTTGCCGCCGGTAATCTATGGAGGGGGGAGAGAGGCAGAAGGAGGGGTCCCAGGTGAGGGAGGGGGGATATGTCCCCCCTCCCCACCGCTGCCCCCACTGCCCCTCCTAGCGCTGCTTCCCCCCTCCTGTGGCATCTATACTGGGGGCAACTATACTAGCTATACTGGGGTAAACTATATAAGCTATACTGGGGGCAACTATACTAGCTTTACTGGGGGCAACTATACTAGCTATACTGGGGGCAACTATACTAGCTATACTGGGGGTAACTATACTAGCTATACTGGGGGCAACTATACTAACTATACTGGGGCAACTATACTAACTTCACTGGGGGCAACTAGCTTCACTGGGTGCAACTATACTAGCTTCACTGGGGCAGCTATACTGGGGGAAACTGTACAAGCTACACTGGGGGCAAGTGTACTAGCTATACTGAGGCAACTATACTAGCTATACTGGGGGCAACTATACTAGCTTTACTGGGGCAACTACGGTGGCTTGCAAAAGTATTTGGCCCCCTTGAAGTTTTCCACATTTTGTCACATTACTGCCACAAACCTGAATCAATTTTATTGGAATTCCACATGAAAGACCAATACAAAGTGGTGTACACGTGAGAAGTAGAATGAAAATCATACATGATTCCAAACATTTTTTTACAAATGAATAACTGCAAAATGGGATGTGCGTAATTATTCAGCCCCCTTTTGTCTGAGTGCAGTCAGTTGCCCATATACATTGCCTGATGAGTGCTAATGACTAAATACACTGCACCTGTGTGTAATCTAATGTCAGTACAAATACAGCTGCTCTGTGACGGCCTCAGAGGTTGCCTAAGGGCCCGTTTCCACTAGCGCGAATTCGCATGCAGACAACGCATGCGGATTCGCATAGGCAATGCAAGTGGATGGGACTGTTTCCACTTGTCAGTTTTCATTTGCGTTTTTATGTGCAGGATTTTTCTGCACGGTAGACCCTGCAGAATTCGCCTGTGTGTGGAATGCAGGCGAATCGCAGGCAATGTATTTAATAGGGAAATCGCATGCGTTTTTTGCATGCGTTTTTTGCCGCGATTCCGCGTGCGATTTCGCATTGAAAGTAATGTAAATTGACACAGGCAGTGACATGGTTAAAATCGCATATACCCTGCCTATGCAAAATCGCATGCGAAATCGCGGCAAAAAACGCATGCGGAATCGCATCCGCATGCGATTTTGTCAGCGGTGATATGCGGCGATTCCGCACCGCACTAGTGGAAACGGGCCCTAAGACAATATTGGGAGCAACAACACCATGAAGCCCAAAGAACACACCAGATAGGTCAGGGCTAACATTATTGAGAAATTTAAAGCAGGCTTAGGCTACAAAAAGATTTCCAAAGCCTTGAACATCCCACGGAGCACTGTTCAAGCAGTCATTCAGAAATGGAAGGAGTATGGCACAACTGTAAACCAACCAAGACAAGGCTGTCCACCTAAACTCGCAGGCCGAACAAGGAGAGCGCTGATCAGAAATGCAGTCAAGAGGCCCATGTTGACTCTGGACGAGCTGCAGAGATCTACAGCTCAGGTGGGGGAATCTGTCCATAGGACAACTATTAGTCGTGCACTGTACAAAGTCGGCCTTTATGGAAGAGTGGCAAGAAGAAAGCCATTGTTAACAGAAGAGCATAAGAAGTCCCGTTTGCAGTTTTCCACAAGCCATGTGGAGGACACAGCAACATGTGGAAGAAGGTGCTTTGATCAGATGAGACCAAAATTGAACTTTTTGGCCAAAATGCAAAACGCTATGTGTGACGGAAAACTAACACTGCACATCACTCTGAACACACCATCCCCACTGTCAAATATGGTGGTGGCAGCATCATGCTCGGGGGGTGCATCTCTTCAGCAGGGACAGGGAAGCTGGTCAGAGTTGATGGGAAGATGGATGGAGCCAAATACAGGGAAATCTTGGAAGAAAACCTCATGGAGTCTGCAAAAGACTTGAGACTGCTGTTCACAAACACCGTCCATCTAATCTGACTGAGCTGGAGCTGTTTTGCAAAGAAGAATGGGCAAGGATTTCAGTCTCTAGATGTGCAAAGCTGGTAGAGACATGCCCTAAAAGACTGGCAGCTGTAATTGCAGCAAAAGGTGGTTCTATAAAGTATTGACTCAGGGGGCTGAATAATTAAGCACACTCTACTTTGCAGTTATCTATTTGTAAAAAATGTTTGGAATCATGTATGATTTTCGTTCCACTTCTCACATGTACACCACTTTGTATTGGTCTTTCACGTGGAATTCCAATAAAATGGATTCATGTTTGTGGCAGTAATATGACAAAATGTGGAAAACTTCAAGGGGGCCGAATACTTTTGCAAGCCACTGTATATTACCTACACTGCGGGCAACTATACTAGCTATATTGGGGGAAACTATACTAGCTATACTGGGGCAGTGGCAGCGCTAAAATTCTCCAAGCACCCCTAAAGCACCCGCCAGCATGAACTGACTTTTGGCGTCTAATAGACGCCATGTCAGTTCAATGGCAGCAGCAGCCCACAGCTCCGGAAGCGGCAGAGCAGGGCTACAGTAAAATAACATCTGAAGCCCTGCTCTGGACACTTTGTCTGCAGTGTAGGGCTTCGGGCGCCATTTTCCCATAGCCCTGCTCTCAGCGTGGGAGTTTCAGTTGCTGGCTGGCTGCAGAGGATCGTGGGAGCTGCGCGCCGGACGGAGGCCGGGACAGGAGCTCTACTGCTTCTTCAGGTGAGTAATTGTTTTTTTTTTATTTATATTAGCAGGTGTATCGACTGTTCTGGCCAGGTCGGCCACGTGATTGCATGTATTTTCTGGTCAAATCTTCAACATGAGTGTATGTATTTTCAGGTCAAATCTGCCGACATGATTGCATGTATTTTCTGGCCAGGTCTGCTACATGATTGCATGTATTTTCTGGCCAGGTCTGCCACATGATTGCATGTATTTTCTGGTCAACTCTTCCACATGATTGCATGTATTTTCAGGTCAAGTCTGCTGACATGATTGCATGTATTTTCTGGCCAGGTCTGCTACATGATTGCATGTATTTTCTGGCCAGGTCTGCTACATGATTGGATGTATTTTCTGGTCAAATCTGCCGACATGATTACATGTATTTTCTGGGCAAATCTGCCGACATGATTGCATGTATTTTCTGGGCAAATCTGCTGACATGATTGCATGTATTTTCTGGTCAAATCTGCCGATATGTTTGCCTGTATTTTCTGGGCAAATCTGCCGACATGATTGCATGTATTTTCTGGTCAAATCTGCCGATATGTTTGCCTGTATTTTCTGGGCAAATTTGCCGACATGATTGCATGTATTTTCTGGTCAAATCTGCCGATATGTTTGCCTGTATTTTCTGGGCAAATCTGCCGACATGATTGCATGTATTTTCTGGGCAAATCTGCTGACATGATTGCATGTATTTTCTTGTCAAATCTGCCGATATGTTTGCCTGTATTTTCTGGGCAAATCTGCTGACATGATTGCATGTATTTTCTGGTCAAATCTGCCGATATGTTTGCCTGTATTTTCTGGGCAAATCTGCCGACATGAT
Source organism: Hyperolius riggenbachi (assembly GCF_040937935.1). Lineage (NCBI taxonomy): Eukaryota > Metazoa > Chordata > Amphibia > Anura > Hyperoliidae > Hyperolius > Hyperolius riggenbachi. The sequence goes on from NC_090657.1 coordinate 180,808,662, forward strand.
TGCATGTATTTTCTGGGCAAATCTGCTGACATTACGTGTATTTTCTTGAGAAAACCTGCACAATTATGTGAATTTTCTGGGGAAAGGCTTACCAAAACTTGGGCCCACTGTCTTTGCGTAGCACTTTTAAAGGGAATCCAAGGTGAGAATAATATTGAGGCTGCCATATTTATCTCCTTTTAAGCAATACCAGTTGCCTGGCTGCCATGCTGGTCCTCTGCCTCTAATTCTTTCAACCATCGACCCTGAACAAGCATGCAGCAGGTCTAACTAAAAATGAATAAAAATAAGCAAGCTTTCGGCCTTGCAGCCTTCGTCGGGCTTACATCCTTGAGAAGTTGGGTAGAGGCTCCTCATAAACACTGGGTCCATTGAGCAGCACTTTTCCTTTTGACTATGTCCTGGAATTTAGAGTGTCTGTATTTCTGGTATGTGATTGAACAGTATTCTAAAGGAGCCCATACACCTAACGATTTTCCCGCCGATATACAGCAAATTCGATCACTGTGATCGAATCTGCTGTGAAATCGTTGCGCAAACGCAAACGATTGATTTCAGTCCAAAATCAATTGTTCACATCGATTCCCGTTGAGCCGTCCATGCGGAAGATTTTGCTCGATCGCCGCCGGGTCGGGAGTGTGTCGATAGCGGCATTCGAATGCTCGACAATCGACGCAATACATTACCTACTCCGGCCAGCGCGAGTCCCCGCTGTCATCGCTGTCTTCTCCGCTAGGTTCCGGACCGGCTGGCTTCACTTCCTGTCCCGGCAGTAGAGGGTGCTCTACTGTTTAAACTTCCCCTGACAGAAAGAAGTGAAGCCAGCTGGTCCGGAACCCAGCAGAGAAGAAGACAGCGGTTACAGCGGGACACGCGCCGGCCGGAGCAGGTAATGTATGCGGGGGGGGGGGCAGCAGCAGCAACACCACAGATTGTGAACGGTTTCATGCTGAAATCGATTCACAATCTGTTTGCAGTAAAGGCAGCCATACGATCCCTCTCTGATCAGATTCGATCAGAGAGGGATCTATCTGTTGATCGAATCTGATGGCAAATCGACCAGGGTATGGCCACCTTAAGATGGTCCACATTTATCTTTTTAAAATTCATTATTGTGACTACTTGTAAAAGTGGCCATACACTTATAGATTTGCAGCATATTCTACCATCAGATAGATTTCTGTCAGATGCCTGTCAAGTTGAATCTGACAGGAATCTATCTGATGTGTGCCACCAGGGCCGGATTTGTACTCTTTACCGCCCAAGGCCACTGTCACCAGCCGCTCTCTCCCCCCCCTCTTCCTTCAGTATAGGTAGCCAGATGACCCCTCTCCCCTTTCCTTCCAGTATAGGTAGCCAGATGGCTCCCTTAATCCCTCCTTTTCCCACTCCCCCCTTTCAGTATAGGTAGCAGTGGCGTAGCTAAGGAGTTGTGGGCCCCGATGCAAGTTTTACAATGGGGCCCCCCCAAGCACTCTATATATAACAATTGATACCGCGCACCAAAACCTGCCAATGGCAACTACAGTGTCAGAGGTGCAAGAAAAGGATGAGAAACAGTTTGTTAATGATTACCACTATTCAAAGTATCTATAAAAGTGATTATTATGAGCACAGGGCCAATAGAGAGCTAATACTGTAGTTGAGGGAGGGCCCTTTGGGGCCCCTCTGGCCCAAGGGCCCCGATGCGGTCGCAACCTCTGCAACCCCTATTGCTACGCCCCTGGTGGGTAGCCAGCTCGCCTTCACACCGCAGCAGCCATCAGTGTCACTCATTCCTCCACTCATCTCCAGTGCAGAACCTTCCTCTTCCTTTCTGTCTCCAATGCTGCCCAATTCCATAGCCACCAGCCACAATGCAAACGTGCACGGAGAGCAAGGGGGCTGCTGCACAGTCCGCTGGCAGCAGAGTACCGCAGTCAGGAGCTCGCCTGATCTCCTTGCATTGCATCATTTGCAAGCTTGCAAATGCAGCAGCAGTTTAGCCAGCTGATTTGGTGCCCTTGCTCCTGTGGTACCCTAGGCCATGGCCTAGGTGGCCTTGGCTTAAATCCGGCCCTGTGTGCCACACACTAGGAACGGATTTCCAATAGATTTCAGAATGAAATGCTTTATTGCACCATTAGATCCAATGCAACTCTATGGGCCATCGATCTGCTGCCAGCAGCAGATTGACCTAGATTTTCCATCCTGTCAGACAGATCAAATTGATCGAAATCGGCTGCAAATCGATCAATTGATAGATTTAATAGAATCGATTTCTGATCGATTCTATAGAATCGATTGATCGATCGATGGCTGTAATCGACCAGTGTATAGACCCCTTTATGGTTCTTGGTGAAGCTCTTAAAGGTGGCCATACACTTATAGATTTGCAGCAGATTCGACCATCAGATAGATTTCTGGCAGATGCCTGTCCAGTCGAATCTGACAGGAATCTATCTGATGTGTGCCACACACTAGGAACAGATTTCCAATAGATTTAATTCTGAAATTGATCTAAATGCATTATTGGACCATTAGATCCAATGCAACTAACTCTATGGGCCAACAGCAGATCGACCTAGATTTTCCATCCTGTCAAATAGATCAAATCGATCTAAATTGGCTGCAAATCGATCGATAGATTTGATAGAATCAATTTCTGATCAATCCATCGATTCCATAAAATCGAATCGATCAACCGATGGCTGAAATCGACCAGTGCATGGACCACACATTGAGGTCAGCCGCGGGGATGCAGCGTTTTAGGAAGGGCATGCATGCTAAACATTAATCTGCAATAAAATCAAAATTTTATGGAGGCTTCAGTGTCTCTTTAAGGGCTCATAGAAATCTATCTGATGTTCGAATCTGCTGCAAATCTATTGCTGGGCATACACGGTGCGATAGTTGTTATTAATCGAGCCGCTGATGGCTGGATTGACAATATTCAACCTGCCCAATCACCACGGCGGATCGACTCTGTACTCGATCCTCGCGGACGGACAATGGAAGAAACGAGCTGAGAAGGAGCTGCCCGCAGGGACAAGCGGGAATTGATGCCCGCGCGGACGAGCGAGGACTCGCCGGCATCGAGCCAGCGGCTCGATTTCTGCCGCAGAATTGCACCATGTATGCCCAGCATATAAGTGTATGGCCACCTTTACTGTACATGTTTGTTTTATTTGGATATACTGAATATTGACTAATAATAATACAGTTGGAGCTTAACCACTTGCCGACCGCACACTCATACCGTGCGGCGGCAAAGTGGTAGCTGGAGGACCAGCGACGCAGATCTGCATCGCCAGGTGCCTCCCTAATTAATCAGGAAAGGCCGCTCGCGCCAGCGGCCGTTTCCTGTTAGGTCACGGAGCGGCTCGCAGACTAAATGTAAATGCAGGAGACATTTGTCTCCTTTGTTTACATTGAACGGCGCTGCTACGCAGCAGCGCCGTAAGGCAGATCGGCGATCCCCGGCCAATCAGCGGCCGGGGATCGCCGCCATGTGACAGAGGACATCCTGTCACAGGCTGCACAGGACGGATAGCGTCCTGTGCAGCCCCGATCACCAGGGGGGACAGGTAGGAGAGGAAGGGGGGGAATTTCGCTGCGGAGGGGGGCTTTGAGGTGCCCCCCCACAAACCTCAGGCAGGCAGGAGTGATCAGACCCCCCTGCACATCATCCCCATAGAGGGGAAAAAAGGGGGGCGATCTGATCGCTCTGCCTGCACCCTGATCTGTGCTGGGGGCACAGACCACAAAAAACAGCGCTGGTCCTTAAGTGGGGGTAAAGGCTGGGTCATCAAGTGCTTAAAGGGAACCTGTCCTGAGTAAAATGATTTAAAATAAACACATGAGGTAATTTCAAATGATCATTACATAGTTACCTTGCCATCATCTCTCAGACGCTCACCATTTTCTTCTGACAATGATCCCTTCCAGTTCTGACAACATTTTGTCAGAACTGAAATATATCAGTTGCTGTCAGTTATTTATCAGTTGCTGTCAGTTATAGCTGAGAGGACAACTGATGTGCCAAGTAATGTCTATGTTTCCCTATTGCTCAAGTGGGCGATGTTACAGTTTAACAGTGTGCTGACCAGGAAGCTGTTATGGGGTAATGGCCATTTTCAAAATGTGTTATGGATAATTCCCTTGATCACAGTGGACAAACAGGACGAGGGAAAGGAGAAAGAGATGGAGGAGTAGACTACACGGGAGGCAAGTATGGCGTGTGTATGTTTAATTTGAGTTTTAATTTTCAGTTCAGGTTTTCTTTAAAGAGGTTATCTAATCTAAATTACACCTAAAGCCAAGCTTACTTTTTATCTTCTGCCCAACAATATCGCTATTTCTCCCATACCAGTTACCTAAATTTAGCAACCTGCACCCCTCTGCCCATCCAGCACCTATCACCATCCATCCATCCCACATGATTATGTGCTCCGATACCAATAGTACCACCCCCCTTTTCCTCACTATCACTGATACACCAGCCAAGTCACTGCTCACAGTGGTACCTTCCAAATCCAATATCTTGACATAGTTCCTCCACTGACGCCTAACCATAATTCCTAACTCCAAGGCTTAACCATAATCACTCCTCAAAGCAACCTTAAATTGTCCCTACCAAATCTGAACGAAGTATACTCTGGCCACCCTATTCCTATCCCTAACCTCTTCACCTGTGCCTAGGACAGTGCAGATAAAGATGTTCTATCCCTTTCATATACCTAGAAAAGCTTAGACAAAGTGGTGCCTTCCTCCAGTTGTACCTAGAGCAGCATGGATGATGATGATCTATCTTTCAGTTGTACCTAGAACACCATGGGTGACGATGTTGTAACCTTCACATGTATGTAGAACATCATGGATGAAGAGACGCCTTCTTTCAAGTGTACATTATAGAATGACATGGATGCAGATGTTCTAACCTTCATCTATACCTACAACAGCACGGTGGCGTAGTGGTTAGCACCCTCCCCTTGCAGCGCTGAATCCCTGGTTTAAAACCCAGCCGGAACTCTATCTGCACTGAGTTTGTATGTTCTCCCTGTGTCTGTGTGGGTTTCCTCCGGGCACTCCGGTTTCCTCCCACATCCCAAAAAATACAGATAACTTGATTGGCTTTCCCCTAAAATTGGCCCTAGACTACGATACATACACTACACAATACATACATAGACATACTGTATGACTATGGTAGGGACTAGATTGTGAGCCCTTCTGAGGGACAGTTAGTGACAAGACAAAATATAGTCTGTACAGCGCTGCGAAATATATCGGCACTATATAAATACTAAATAATAAAAATGTATCTAGAACACCCTAGGTGAAGAGATGCCTTCAGGTGTACAAAGAATGACATGGACAAAGCTAAAGAGGTACCGGCCTTCACGTCTATCTGGTACAATGTTCCAGCCACCAGGTAATAAATTTGTCACAGTTATTTTTGTGGGGTAATCAAACAAAAGTTGATGATGTTACAGAGGAAATATAGGCTGTTTTTTCTTGTAGAAGTGAGATCGCCTGAAGTGCATTTAGTCAGGGCATTGTATAATTGGTACGAACCGGTGGTACGTCAAATGCGTCCAAACAAATGTCCTTCAGAAAACAATTATGTAGACCGACATATTCTCACCATCTACATACTTCTAAACCCATTAGCAGGTATTTAAATGGCATGGAGTCATTGTATCGGTCTTTTGTAAAACTGCTCTATTTTTCATAAAGTTATTGGAATGGATTTGCAAGGTTGCTCGGAGGAGCAAATTAAACTTTAAAAACAAACTTTGCTCTTATAGAAAAATAAGATATTTTAAAGGTAATGTCTCTATCTTTTTTTTATTTATTTTTTACATAGCATTTTGCTGCAATAACATTTATTTTATTCACTGGAATTTTTGTCTTCGTAAGTAAGATGTATAGGTGTGTTATAAAATAAAGTGGCTATGGATGTATCCCTAGACCACAAATGCAAAAAGGCTTGAGTGACTCCAACCATGGATTGTGTTGGGAGTAATAGGAGGTTAGAGTGAGAGTTAAGTTAGTGAAAGTAACCTTCAATAAAAATGTGTTTTCCTACTGTTTATTACCTATACAGTTATCATATCTGCTTTTGTGCACTAGTAATTTTGTCAGTTTACACATTCCCAAAGTACAGTTTATCTGCTCTGAAAGCGGACATTGCAATTTATTTCATAGCTGCTGTGTTTATATTTTAAAATCTTATCTAGTGATCACTTCTTAGCTCTTTCTCTTTTTCAGCTCAGTACAGCTCAGTTTCGGCAGTTTGCAAATGTTTACTAAATGTATCTGACAAAGGAATGTAAATATTATCACCTCTTCAGATGCAGCCAGAAGCTGCCCACTAAAGCAAGGGGCTTTCCACAGAAGAGCAAAGTGCTGTGTTTAACTGTTTGAATACTGTTCTGCTACTTTTTTCTTTTTTTGTGGTAGTAGATTTTATGCTGTAAATATTTTTTTTTAGAACAAAGAGCAAATGCTGAGTTTCATACCACTTTAAGGTGATAGTAGAATCATTTTTTTCAATATACGCATTGTGATGCAGTGCAACATGACGGTGCACATCCATGTGGGTGGGTCCTTAATCATCATCAATCCTCCCTCTCTATCCCTTAGAGGAAACCAGAGACGAGTAGACTTAAGTTTTGTACACACCTGGGGCTTCCTCCAGCCCCATCCGCACGGATTGCTCCCACGCCACCGTCCTCTCATTCTTCGGTACGGGGTCCCGTAACTTCGCCATTCGCAGGCAGTTTGACGCATGTGCAGTGCACTCCCTCCATCTCTCTCCGGCGGAGAATATTACTGCGCCAGTTTATTGTAATGCTTAAAAACTGCTTTGCTCCTTATAACAGTAAATGTCAAAGCTGTCTCACCAGCAGGCAGAATCTCAAACTAGCATGAAACCTTTCTATGTAGTGGTCGTTTTTTTTTCTATTTTCTTAATTTGAAATAAAAATATCTTTGTACTAAAGGTAATCCGTAAAAGAAATATCAAATAAAAATTGCTATATGGTGTGGTTGAGACTGTCAATCTGTTTGTAAAATACATCCACAGAACAACAAAATATACTTCATAGATTAAATCTCCAGTTTAATAAGGATAAGGCAAGCACTTGTATCGAGTGCCTTTCAGGAAATTGAACATGCAAAACCGATTCATGAGAAAAGACAAATGTGACTTCTGCGCCAGTGCCTGTGAGGGGCCCGTGCTGACAGCGCCTGGAAAAGAAGGAATGAGTGTGTTTGTTTAATAAAGTCGAATCACTCTCCTGCGTCGCGGACTGTGCTCTCAGCTATTCCTTACTTTCCATGGGCCTTGGTGAGAACATTGCTGAAAATCTGAGGACGACTTGAGGGAGGACTCCGCCCAAAAAGTGTGTGTGTTCACTATCCTCCAATACAGCGTGTGAAGCAAACAGCCTCTGAGTGCCGTGTCCTCCTTGTTCTAGTGAGAACATTGCTGAAAATCTGCTAAGGTGAGGACAAACTGTGGGCCTGTCCTGGTGTAAAAAAAAAATTGGAATGGAGTTTTGCTCACATGGTTCTGACTGCTAGTATCCTATTGCCTATCAAATTGTTCTAGAAGGCTAAGGGTAGGCACTTTCTTGGTGGGTAAAAGGTCAGAAAAAAAGTTTGTAGGATATAATGGGAAACTGTGGGCTGTGCACCTGTCTATTGGAACTATACCACTAGAAAGAGAATTACAAAAGATGATTAGATTGTGCGCCCCTCAGAGTTGCAGTTAGTGATAAGACAAATATACTGTGGAAGATGTCAGCACTATATAAATATTAAATAATAAGATATTAGAATTAACTTAATTCCCTCAGCACCCGAGGATGTATGCCATCCAGGCCTGGTGCCTTATGGGTTTTGATTTTACATAGTTTTGCCTTCACTCTTTCCTGCACTAAGTATACAATTGTAATGAATAGCGGAGATGCCGCTGCATGGGCAAGCGGCAGGGCGGCCATCTCCGTGTTCCAGTCGGCGGCTTCTGCCGCGCGGCTACATGCTGCTGGTTCACCTGGTCCTTCTAGTGCACACAGGTTGAGAGCTACGCTACGGTGACAAGACCTTTATGCTAACAGAAGGGGAGTCAGCTGATCATGTCGATCAGCTGACTCCAGCTATCTTCCGGATTGGCTGAGTGACTGGGGCGGCGCTGTGGAGTGCTCTGGGTATATATAGGACTTGCCTGTCAGTTGCAAGTCGTCTGCTGTTGCGAAAACTTACGTGTGAGCACTCAGACCCCAGTCAGATCTTACAGTGTGTTAGAACCAGCCGGAGCTGGGAATTCACACTTAGTCAGATTCCGGTGATAGCCTTTAAAGTATTATTGTATTGTTAGACTAGTTCCCAGGTGTTGAGACCAAGGACCTCACACCTAAGACTAGGAGTTTGCTACATTGCTACTTTTTATCTATAAGACTAGTTCCCAGGTGTTGAGACCAAGGACCTCACACCTAAGACTAGGATTGATATATATACTGTTACCTGTTATGACCTCTGGCTTTCCTGACCACTTTCCTGCTTGCTGATTCGGTACCTCCGCCTACCTGATTACCTGTTGCCGACATTGCCTGAACCCGGATACCGAATCAGTCTTCCGTCTCTGTACTTTATCTGTCCGTGTGTTGCCAACTTTGCTTGTCTGACCTTTCTGACTGTCACCCAACCCTTGGGTGATCAACCTTACAGTACTATCTGTGACACTTGCTCTTCAGGTGTTCATCAGCTACAAGCACAGGCTTATGGTTACTTGCTCCTCAGGGGGGCCATCCTGCAGCTCGGCCAGTGGTCTTTATCCCTTAGGAGTCCACTGGCTGCAGTACAGTCTGATTCCCTGCCCTCAGGGAATCGCTGATCACAGTACAGTCTGATTCTCTGCTCCTCAGGGAGTCCCTGGCTGCAGTCCGATCATATCTCTCATTACACCAGTTATCACTCTTGCAGTCCAGTCAGTGGTCCCTGCCCCTCAGGTGTCCACTGGCTGCAGTACCATCCGATTCCCTGCTCCTCAGGGAATCCTCGGCTACAGTACTGTCTATATTACCTCCATCTCAGGAGATCATCTTGCAGCACAGTCAGTGGGAACCTGCCCCTCAGGGTTCCACTGGCTGCAGTGCAGTCTGATTCTGGTGGCTGGATAGTGTACTGGTTACGGGCTCTGCCTTTGACATGGGAGACCAGGGTTCAAATCCTGGCTAGGTCAAGTATCTAGTCAGTAAGGAGTTCAAGGCAAAACTCCCTAACACTGCAGGTTGGCCTCTTGAGCGCGTCCCAGTGGCTGCAGCTCTTGAGCGCTTTGAGTCCGACAGGAGAAAAGCACTATACAAATGTTCAGATTATTATTTTATTATTATCCCCTGCTCCTCAGGGAATCCTTGGCTGCAGTAGTGTCTGTATCTCCCGCTTCTCGGGAGATAACTTTTCCGTTTACTGTTGCACCAAACACATTATCACATTGGGTGTCCTGTGTCTAGCTATACTAGTATTATTGGTGATTCTGCAGATCACCACATAATCAGGTATAGCATCTGAATTATTGGTGATACTGCAGATCACCAATAATCAGAAAAGATCTGTGTTGCTGACACCAGTCGTTACAGAACAGCAGACCAAACATTATGGACGCACTACATAGTCATGTTGAAGTCCTGACCACCGCGGTCAACGGTCTTTCCAGGGTGATTATTAACCAACAAACCCAGATTACACAACTGTCTGGGGCTGTTCAGGAACTTCAATTGACTATAAATACAGTGTGATCCCCTCCAGTCACGGACCTTCGCATGTCCGTACCTGGAAAATTTTCTGCCCATAGATCTGACTTTCGGAATTTCAGGAATCGGGTGTTGTCTTATTTTGGGTTGAGGCCTTCCTTGTCAGGAACTGAGTCTCAGAGGGTAACATTTATAAAAACCCTTTTGTCAGGTGATTCTCAAACATGGGCATATAGCCTTCATGCAGAACATGTGGCGTTGTCCTCAGTTCAGGAATTTTTTAAGGCTATGGCCATTATATATGATGATCCAGATATTGCTTCCACTGCTGAAAGGAAACTCAAGATGCTCAGGCAGGGTCGTAAATCGGTTGAGGTTTACGCCGCTGAGTTCAGGAATTGGGCTGTGTCAGCTAGATGGGGAGCATATGCATTATTAGACTGTTTTCTGGCAGGATTGTCGGATGCAGTTTATGATCTGGTGTTCGGACATCCTGAGCCCAAATCTGTAGACAAATTGATTTCGTTGGCCGTGCGGATAGATCGCCGCTTGCGCTACCAGAAACAGATTCGTGGTAGGAATGCTATATGATCTATCTCATACGACTCCTCTCCACCCTCGTCGCCTCCACACGAGCCGATGCAAATCGGGTACTCTAGATTGATGCAAGTGAAAAGGAATCGCAGAAGGTCAGAAAGATTTGGTCTAAATTGTGCTGAGGAGGGTCACGTTGTCCACAATTGTTCTAAAAAGTGGAGAGAATGCTGCCGCCTAGGGGTAGTCAGAGGTCATACCATAGGCGGACAGTCCTTATCTCTAAACAATAATCGTCTGTTCCTTCCTTGTTCCATTACATGGGAGGGTCAGAACAGATCCACAGAAGCCTTTGTGGACTCTGGCTCTGCAGCCAATTTTATAGATTACGATTTTGTAAAAAAATTGGGGATTCACTCCCTCTAGACCGGCAGATTCTGGTCACGGCGGTGGATGATTCGCCATTACAGTGTAGACAGCCTCTTTTCCAGACCCCCTTGTTATTGTGTAATATAGGGGTGTTACATAAAGAGAGATTACAGTTCCTTGTTCTGTCAATGGCAACCTCTACCATTATTCTTGGTATGCCCTGGTTGCAACTCCACTCCCCTCAGATTGACTGGGCTTCAGGTCAGCTACAGAGTTGGTCAACCCATTGTCATCATCATTGTTTGGAGAGAGTTGCCGTTTGCGCTACCAAGATACAGCTCAAAGGGGTGTCAAGGCAGTGTACAGAATTCGCTGACCAGTCCTGTCCAGATTCTGCAGATAAATTCTCGCCTCTCCGGACATTCGATTATTCCATGAAGTTGGGACCCGGTTGTATGCCTCCTAGTGGCAATCTTCATAATCTGTCGGGATCTAAGGGACTGGTAATGCAGGAATACATTAATGAAAGCTTGGGCAAAGGCTTGTCCTTCCCGGTTACCTGTAACGTATACACCAGGTAGTAAGAACGTCAAAGCGGACGCTCTATCTGGGTGTTTTGAGCCAGGGACAGTTCAGCCTTCAACCCCTGAGACCATCCTACCTCAAGAGGTGGTGTTGGCAGCTACCGAAACCTGTGAGGGCAAAACGCTCTTGGTTAAAAGGAATTTGGAAAAAACGTTCCAGACTCAGAAGAACAGGCAGATAGGAGACGATCTGTAGAGTGGAAGTTTTCTCCAGGGGACATGGTGTGGGTATCAACGCGGCATTGGGCGTTAAAACAACTGTCACCAAAGTTGGAACCCAGATTTGTAAGCCCATACGCGGTGTCCAGAAAGATTAATGCGGTCATTTATACAATTGATCTCCCAGCTGGCATGAGAGGTGTGAGATCATTCCATGTTTTTTCTGTTGAGGCTTGCGGTGCACGTGGATTCCTCTCCCCCTCCCCCCCCCCTGTGATGGTTGACGACCAACCTGAGTATGAGATCGAGAGGATACTGGATTCTCGGTTAGTGCGGGGCTCTGTACAGTGTCTGGTCCACTGGAAGGGGTATGGTATAGAGGAGAGAACATGGGTGCCGGATTGTCGCATGCATGCTGGGGAATTGAAGAGAGAGTTTCGTGGCTTATATCCTGAGAAGCCGGGTAGGAAGTGTCCGGAGTCCACTCCTCGGGGGGGGGGGGGGTTTCTGTAATAAATAGCGGAGATGTCGCCGCATGGGCAAGCGGCAGGGTGCCATCTCCGCGTTCCAGCCGGCGACTTCTGCCGCGTGGCTATATGCTGTTGGTTCACCTGGTCCTTCTAGTGCACACAGGTTGAGAGCCACGCGCACGCGCGCCAGGAGACAAGACCTTTATGCTAACAGAAGGGGAGTCAGCTGATCATGCCAATCAGCTGACTCCAGCTATCTTCCGGATTGGCTGAGTGACTGGGGCGGCGCTGTGGAGCACTCTGGGTATATATAGGACTTGCCTGTCAGTTGCAAGTCGTCTGCTGTTGCGAAAACTTACGTGTGAGCACTCAGACCCCAGTCAGATCTTACAGTGTGTTAGAACCAGCCAGAGCTGGGAATTCACACTTAGTCAGATTCCGGTGATAGCCTTTAAAGTATTATTGTATTGTTAGACTAGTTCCCAGGTGTTGAGACCAAGGACCTCACAGCTAAGACTAGGAGATTGCTACATTGCTACTGTTTATCTGTTAGACTAGTTCCCAGGTGTTGAGACCAAGGACCTCACACCTAAGACTAGGATTGATATATATAGTGTTACCTGTTATGACCTCTGGCTTTCCTGACCACTTTCCTGCTTGCTGAGTCGGTACCTCCGCCTGTCTGATTACCTGTTGCCGACATTGCCTGAACCCGGATACTGAATCAGTCTTCCGTCTCTGTACTTTATCTGTCCGTGTGTTGCCAACTTTGCTTGTCTGACCTTTCTGACTGTCACCCAACCCTTGGGTGATCAGCCTTACTGTACTATCTGTGACACTTGCACTTCAGGTGTTCATCAGCTACAAGCACAGGCTTATGGTTACTTGCTCCTCAGGGAAGCCATCCTGCAGCTCGGCCAGTGGTCTCTATCCCTTAGGAGTCCACTGGCTGCAGTACAGTCTGATTCCCTGCCCTCAGGGAATCACTGATCGCAGTACAGTCTGATTCCTTGCTCCTCAGGGAGTCCCTGGCTGCAGTCCGATCATATCTCTCATTACACCAGTTATCACTCTTGCAGTCCAGTCAGTGGTCCCTGCCCCTCAGGTGTCCACTGGCTGCAGTACCATCCGATTCCCTGCTCCTCAGGGAATCCTCGGCTACAGTACTTTCTGTATTACCTCCATCTCAGGAGATCATCTTGCAGCACAGTCAGTGGGAACCTGCCCCTCAGGGGTCCACTGGCTGCAGTGCAGTCTGATTCCCTGCTCCTCAGGGAATCCTTGGCTGCAGTAGTGTCTGTATCTCCCTCTTCTCGGGAGATAACTTTTCCGTTTACTGTTGCACCAAACACATTATCACATTGGGTGTCCTGTGTCTAGCTATACTAGTATTATTGGTGATTTTGCAGATCACCACATAATTAGGTATAGCATCTGTATTATTGGTGATACTGCAGATCACTAATAATCAGAAAAGATCTGTGTTGCTGACACCAATCATTACAACAATATTTTAATCTGGGACCCTTCTGCATCTGTAATATGCAACACAGGGTGATGTATCTCTATTTGTAGTTGGAGGCAGAAGAGTCATTTAAATATCTTATTGTAAATGTAACAAGAGTGGTTAGTGGTTATATCGGGGAACCTTAGTCCTCTAATAGGAGGTTTGGAATCGTGGAGTAAACTTCTGCAAAATGTAGTGTGTAGAGTTGTGGCCATTAAAATGGTCTTTGCACCTAAGCTTTCGTATATTTTACAGAGGTCTTCTACCTAGGTTCCCTAGTCATTTATTTATTTTTTTAAGACAAATTGACGTCCTAATCTCTGGCTTTATTTGGAAGGGTACAGCCCCATGGTTGGCGCTGAACACCTTGCAACTCCCGGTGGCGTTCAGGTGACTGGCTTTGCCCAGTTTATACATGTATTCTATTTCTGCGCAACTTGCATATGTCCTTAGATGGAGTAGTACAGATAGAATGGATGCTTCAGTGAACCTGAAGGCTGACACGGCTACCTCATATGAGGCTTTGGGTAATGTCCCTAATAAATTTTTTAGCGAGAATCTATGCATCGGCTGCTAAATTATTCTTACAACTTGAGGGATCAATCACACCTAGCGCTCCCTTATGGGTCAACCCATGTTTGCCGGAGCTTTTAAAAATGGAGGATGTCCAGTTCTGGTTTAATCATGGGGTTAAATATGTCAACCTTATATTTGATGTGAATTTCAAATACTTCATGTAACTTAAAAGTGAATGTGGCCTGCCGCATCACGCATTGTACCATTATTTTCAACTGCGGGACACTATCAAAGTTCAAATGGGCGTGTCGGTAGATGTGATCTGAACTGTTCACCGGTGTACAGTTCCTGACAAACAACGGGTGTTCGCATGAGCAGGTAAACACATGGCGTGTTCGAACCACCCCCTATACATCATCGTGGAGCACAAATTTGACCCCCTCACCCCAGAGTCAGCAGGCACATGGCAGACAATCAGCTATCCCCCCTCCTGGACCACACTCCCTCCTATAAAAACCCCAGGGCGGCATCCATTTTACACTCTGTGTGCTACGTGGAGCAGTTTAGGGGAAGAGCTGTGCTGCAGATAGGGAAAGTGTTAGTTAGGCCTGTGTTCTGTGTCCCCATTGCAGTTTATTGCTGCTACAGTACCAATTCACCATCTACATAACCCCAAGAGCCCTTGTAAGGGCTGTGTTTTGTTATTGTGATATAGCTGTTCAGTGTGTCTACTTTAGCTGTTGCAGACTGGTGCAGTTAGCACTTAATGCGTACTGTACTTCACCCAATCGCCCTTGTAGGGGCTGTTTTTCTTGCTATTGTTCTATTGCAGTCCTGTGTGTCCATTACACACGATAGCAGTCGGAGACAGGTCTGCTGGTCCTAGTAGTGCACCGACCATAACCCAATAATCCTTCACCACCCCTACTGGCATCTAGTTTCCACTACTGCCCTGCATAAGGCCTCACTGGCAGGGCCTATATTTTGAGTTGATTGTTGCACATAGTTTTATGCTATCTGTTACCTGACATGCGTGAAGTGTCATTCAGTTAAAAAAAAAAACACCTGAGTGTCCAGAGCCACTACTGCCATCTAATATCCACTACGGCCCTCTGTATAAGGCCTCAGTGCAGAATCAGTGTTTTTATTTGTTTGGTCAGTTAACTGTCATTGAACTACCTCAGCCTGACCACAGGGGCCTGCTCTCCCGCGAACGTGCGCACTAGCATGGCGGCCACTACACACCACTACTTAAATATTGCCACCAAGAGGACTAACAATTATGTCCCGCAGATGTCAACTAGTAAAATCACCTGACGTTATCACGGTCAGTGTGAACCGGGCCTAACCCTTACACTACATTATCACCATGTTTGCCCGCGGGACATTTTAAAGCACTTAATTCCTCAAATTTAGGAATGTACTGTGATTTCTGCCCTTTAGAGATTAAAACACGACTCTGCATAAACTATGTAATTTTTGGTGGGACTTTTGCCATGGATCCCACTCCGGCATGCCACGGTCCAGGTGTTAGGCCCCTTGAAACAACTTTTCCGTCACTTTTGTGGCCAGAAACAGCCCCCATAGGTTATAAAATTCGCCTGCCCATTGAAGTCTATGGCAGTTCGCCAATTTGCAAACATTTACAGAAACCAAAAATGTGATATTTGCTACTTTACTAAGGTTAGCCACCAGGAAAGGAAGGGGAGGGGTTAGGCACTAGGAAGGGAAAGGATAAGGGTTAGGTACCAGGAAGGAAGGGATGGACATTAGGCACCAGAGTGGGAGGGATTCAGTTTGGAGACCAGAATGGAAGGAATAAAGCTTTAAGTGAACCAGAGACGAAGCACCCTCATGTATTTTACCATATATATCAGTGGGAACATTAGAGAAAACACCTAACCTGCTATCTGTTTCATTTTTCACTGCTCAGCCTGCTTCTTATAAGCCATGATAAAATCCCTGACTGAGCATTCAGTCTGGATTTGCCCAGGAATCATTATAGCTGAGTCTGTCTTCTCTGATGTCTTTTCAAGCCCAAGCATGCCCCCTTCTGGCTCTGCTATAATGACTCCGCTATAATGATTTCTGAGCAAAGCCAGACTGAATGCTCCGTCTGGGATTTTATCAGGGCTGATTAGAAGCAGGCTGAGCAGTGAAAAATGAAACAGAGAGCAGGGTAGGTGTTTTCTCTAATGTTCCCACTGATATATATGGCAAAATACATGAGGATGCTTCGTCTTTGGTTCACTTTAAAGAGGAACTGTCACGAAAATCTTCAAATTTAAAACACGTATAAATAAGAACTACCATTCATTTCTTCCAGAGTAAAATGAGCCATAAATGACTTTTCTCCTACGTTGCTGTCACTTACAGTAGGTAGTAGAAATCTGACATTACCAGTTTTGGGTTAGTCCATCTCTTCATGGGGGATTCTCAGCATGGCCTTTATTCTTTATATTACCTGAAATAGTTTTATACAATGATGCTGGACAGCCTCCCTGCTCAACACACACGTCTTTGGCAGTTGGACTGCAACTGCCATTCACTAAGTGCTTTTAAACATAAAGAAAACCCTAAGAACCCCCATGAGAAGATGGGCTAGTCCAAAATTTGTCGGTAATATCAGATTTCTACTACTTACTGTAAGTGACGGCAACATAGGAGAAAAGTAATTTTGGCTCATTTAACTCCAGAAGAAACATACTTCTTATTTGTATATGTTAACATGTATTTTAAATTTTAAGATTTTTGCAATAAAGCGTCAGGGAGGAAGTTTAGGCACCAGGAGGAGAGGGATGCAGTTAGACAAGACAAGACAAATAACATTTATATTGAGCTTTTCTCCTGGCGGACTCAAAGCGCCAGAGCTGCAGCCACTAGGACACGCTCTATAGGCAGTAGCAGTGTTAAAGAGACTCCGTAACAAAAATTGCATCCTGTTTTTTATCATCCTACAAGTTCCAAAAGCTATTCTAAGGTGTTCTGGCTTACTGCAGCATGTTCTACTATCGCCATCTCTGTAATAAATCAACTTATCTCTCTCTTGTCAGACTTGTCAGCCTGTGTCTGGAAGGCTGCCAAGTTCTTCAGTGTTGTGGTTCTGTGATGCATCTCCCTCCTCCAGGCCCCTCTCTGCACACTGCCTGTGTATTATTTAGATTAGAGCAGCTTCTCTCTTCTCTCTTATCTTTTATAAGCTGGATAAATCCTCCTCTGAGCTGGCTGGGCTTTCACATACTGAGGAATTACATACAGTCAGAGCTGTCTGCACTCTGCAGGAAGAAACAGCCTGACACTTCAGTGGAAGATAGCTGCAGGGGGAAAGAAACACACAAATGATCTCTTGAGATTCAAAAGTAAAGGTGTATACAGCCTGCTTGTGTATGAATGTATTTTCTATGTGTGGACATACTGTACATCAACCTACTTCCTGTTTTGGTGGCCATTTTGTTTGTTTATAAACAAACTTTTTAAAACTGTTTTTAACCACTTTTAATGCGGCGAGGAGCGGCGAAATTGTGACAGAGGGTAATAGGAGATGTCCCCTAACGCACTGGTATGTTTACTTTTGTGCGATTTTAACAATACAGATTCTCTTTAAGGAGACTTGCCTAAGGTCTCCTACTGAATATGTGCTGGCTTACTGAACAGGCAGAGCAGAGATTCGAACCCAGGTCGCCTGTGTCAGAGGCAGAGCCCTGTACTAACCAGTACACTATCCAGCCATTAGTTAGGAACCAGAAAGGAAGGGATGAAGGTTAAGCACCAGGAAGGGAGGGATAACAGTGAAGCACCAGGAAATAAGGGAGGAAGGTTAGGCACCAGGAAGGGAGGGTTGGATGTTAGGCACCAGGAAGGGAGGGATTCAGTTTGGAGATCGACAAATATCAAGTTAGTAAAAAAAAAAAAAAAAAAAAGGCTGGGACTGCCCTCTGGAGCTAGCTACATTCCCCCACCACCACCACCATAATAACGACTGTTAAATAGCCAGAGCACACGAACATGGGAGATCCTCTCAACCCTAATTACTGTTAGCTGTTATGTCTATCAGCAGTGGGAGTGGTGGTGGAGGGTTTATAACTTCCTCAAATCTTTGAGGTTTTGGAGTTTCTTCTCCAAGTCCCCCATCTTGATCCGCTGCTTCATCTTTGTTGATAGAAGTCTTCTTTCATCTCACTTGAAGAATCTCATGTCATTTTGCTTTCAGCGCTGTTGCCGTGCTGATTGCAGTCTTGATTGCACAGGCGCTGCCTCCAGTATCTTTTTTTTCTTCCACTCAAGTGATGTAATTCCACCGGCTCTCCTTCTATTTATAGACTCTGTAGTTATATTGGTTTATAGAAAAATTCAAATGAACCTTGCCCATCCAAGGTGTGATTTGACTAATTTTTCATTACTGCAAAAAGTGAAAGTGATCTTGAGATGACCCTTGAGCACAACAGAGCGCTAATCTGATAGTTTGACTACTGGAACATCATATGGCACCATAAACCTTCACCCTTTAATTTCCAGCCACCTCATAGGGTGAGTCCAAAGCCCTCTCATCCCTACCTTGTCAGGTGCACCTTTGTCACTGTTGACAGGCATAAGGAGCTGGTAATTAGAGTTGAGGGGGACCCCCATTTGGGTCTTTTTCTGCTCTTCAGCCACTGTAGCTGATGAGCCCTGCTGGTATAGCTCCATGGAGCAAGTCCCAGCACTCATATCTGTTTTTACTAATGTATTTCTTTTTATTCTGTCTTTAGAGCTGAAAATGTTCAATGTTTTCATAAGATTCTGCCCTTCGGTAACTGAGCCAAAGGGCAGCTGCATCAGATAAGGAGCAGTACTGAGCGTTATTGGCTCGAATGTAAGACAAATCTTTCAATCCAAAAAGATGTGGAATTGATTGCTGAAATCTTATTGCATCAGCACCCAGATAGTGAGTTCATCACCTCTTGACGGGATAGGTGTACTTTGCAGGCTATTTGGGCAGAACACTGTGTGGAGATAACAAGTATATAAACTTAGGAGGACATTACCAGTCGTCTTCCATCTTTGGGCAGATGGTTAGAAAAAGTGTAGTATTCACCATTGGCAGAAATGGACACCAGGCGGGAGCAAAGAAGACACTCACGCAGCTATCCAAGAATCAAGATGTCAAGATACAGGAGTCTTGGTTATCCGGCACCGACTGGGATCAGCTGAAAGTGTGCTTTCTGGTTGCTTGAAACTCCATGTTAATCATATGCCCAGCTAATACATTACTGTACCCCACTACATGTACTGTGCATGCCATGAACCAGTGGCGTAACTACAGGGGAGCAGTCCCTGCGACTACAGGGGGGCCCAGAGCTGTAAGGGACGGCCCAAACTACTACTTTACTCCATCTGATAAATGGGTCCATCCTTTACATCAGGTGTTTTTGTGGCTACACTTGTTATGGGTGTGTAGATTATAATGGCCACACTTGTTTTATGATAATTGCAAGATGGGCCCCCAAGCTGTGAGGGGCACAAGGGGTTGGCAAGTGAAAGGGTGTAAACGTTGTGGGGGGGGGGGCATCAAAGTTTTTCTGGGAGGCCTCATGATTTAAAGTTATGCCCCTGTCAGGAACACTATAATACAATGGGGTGCGAACGTTTGGGCAACGTTGTTAATCGTCATGATTTTCCTGTATAAATCGTTGATTGTTACAATAAAAAATGTCAGTTAAATATATCATATAGGAGATACACACGGTGATATTTGAGAAGTGAAATGAAGTTTATTGCATTTACAGAAAGTGTGCAATAATGACCATTTCAGCCCGCGGGTATTTTTCATCTTATGGGCGAAAGGAATGTTCCCCTTTCATTCCTCAATAAATGTATCACTACTTATCACAAATAAATTATCTATACTTTGTGGGTTTTTTTCCCCCACCAATTAGGCTTTCTTTGGGTAGTACATTATGTTAAGAATGATTTTATTCCAAATACATTTTGACGGGAATAATACAAAAAAAATTCATTATTTCTCAGTTTTCGGCCATTATAGTTTTAAAATAATACATGCTACTGTAATTAAAATCCACACATTTTATTTGCCCATCTGTCCTGATTATTGCAATGTTAAAATTATATCCCTAGTATAATGTATGATGACAATATTTTATTTGGAAATAAAGGTGCATTTTTTCAGTTTTACATCCATCACTAATTTGTATCCCATTATTTAATAATAAGATGCCCTCTTGACATTGACAGATATTATTTTTCCACCTAAAGTCAGTAGATGTATTCTACTATTTGGCCACAAGATATCCCAGCTGAGCAAAATTCTATGTATCGTACAAGTATGCTACATAGGATACAATGTATTGCTACATTGTAACTAGGGAAGTGACGTAAGGTTTCAATAGAAACCTGCGATCGCAGTGGCGACGGGGAGATTATGAATGGAAACATTGTTCCCATTTATAAATTTAACGTTCGGGCGGCAGAAACCGTTCGAAATGACGGCGGGAGATAACACAACGGCTCTATGTAAGAATACACACTGTTTTTGAACAAAAACACTGTTTATTCTCTGCGGTAATGTATGGATTGGCACAGGGGACTTTTGTCCCCTGCAGCTAATCTCACCCTGCTCCCGGTAGCAGCATTATCGCCTGCAAACCCCCCAATCTGCAGGGACGTGACTAGCGCAGGACGTGAAGCTCATGTCCGTGCGGCATAAATGGTTAAATAAAATTAGGCAGGTGCATACATTTGGGCACTGTTGTCATTTTATTGATTCCAAAGCCTTTAGAACTAATTATTTTAACTCAAATTGGCTTGGTAAGCTCAGTGACCCCTGACCTACATACACAGGTGAATCCAATTATGAGAAAGAGTATTTAAGAGGGGTCAATTGCAAGTTTCCCTCCTCTTTTAATTTTCTCTGAATAGTAGCAACATGGGCATCTCAAAACAACTCCCAAATGACCTGAAGACAAAGATTATTCACCATCATGGTTTAGGGGAAGGATACATAAATTTGTCTCAGAGATTTCAGCTGTCTTTTTCCACAGTTAGGAACATATTGAGGAAATGGAAGACCACTGGCTCAGTTCAAGTTAAGGCTCGAAGTGGCAGTTCAAGAAAAATCTCAGATAGACAGAAGCAACGAATGGTGAGAACAGTCAGAGTCAACCAACAGACCAGCACCAAAGACTTACAACATCATATTGCTGCAGATGGAGTCACTGTGCATCGTTCAACTATTCGGCGCACTTTTCACAAGGAGATGCTTAATGCAAGAGTGATGCAGAGGAAGCCTTTTCTCCACCCACAGCACAGACAGAGCCGTTTGAGGTATGCTAAAGCACATTGGGACAAGCCAGCTTCATTTTGGAATAAGGTGCTGTGGACTGATGAAACTAAAATTGAGTTATTTGGGCATAACAAGGGGCATTATGCTTGGAGGAAAAAAAACACAGCATTCCAAGATAAACACATGCTACCTACAGTAAAATATGGTGGTGGTTTCATCTTGCTGTGGGGCTGTATGGCCAGTGCAGGGACTGGGAATCTTGTCAAAGTTGAAGGACGCATGGATTCCACTCAGTATCAGCAGATTCTGGAGACCAATGTCCAGGAATCAGAATCAGAATAATTTATTTCGCCAAGTACAACGGGGGTTGTACCCGGAATTGTTTTTGGCACATATAGGGTCGGTGATGGTACATTTACATACAGTCAGGTACAGTATAATATACATGAGTAGGCATTATATATATACACAGGACACAACTATAGTGGAGGAATCATGGGGAAGTCTGTAGTGCTATGTAAATGGAGCGACCACATCTACCAGCGGCGCTCAACAGCTCTGCAGCCATTTCCAGATGCCCCGCAGTTGTCCCAGAAGAGAATGGATAGAGAGAAGAGAGAGGATAGACAGAGAGAGAAAACAAAAAAAGAAAGAGTTCCCCTGGGGTTACAGGTCGAAGCACCCCTGCGAATTACAGTTTTTTAGTCCGTTTTCTGCAATAGCCATTCCCCGTGTGTGGCTTTCTGAGGGGGTGGCTATAGCCCCGACTTGCTGCCCAGACCAAGATTGGTCAGGAGGCCCCAAATTCGTTTGATGGTGGTTGCAGGCAGAGGGGGCCTTGGTGCTCCTGGGAGCCAAAATACTGTGGTCTGTTGGATAAGCCCTAGCTCTGTTGGAGGTGAACTAGGATCTTCCAGAGTCAAAGAACTGAGTGGACTGGTGGAAGAGCACCGGGGTATGCTAAAATTTTGGAACACCGGTCCTCAGAGTGGACCCTGTGCCTGCACTGTGCAGCCGATGCCTGTGCCAGCGGCAGGCCCTGGGCCAGTGGCTGGCTCAGCTAGCGGGCAGGAGATTGGGGGCAGCAGCAGCAGACGGAGCCATGATAAATGCAAAGGCACGGCAGAGGAGAGATGAGGCTTTTCCAGTGGCTGGGATGGAGCAGGAGAGGGAGCAGGGGTGAGCGGTGGCACACATACCCCTTCAGGCCACAGCGGTGGAGCGGCCCGCTTGTTCCCGTGGTGAGGAGCCGGAAGAGTGGTGTAGATCCAACAGCCTCTGGGTCCTCGGATCACGGCAGTGGATCAGCCGCATGTCTTTAGGCAGCGTGTGGTTGCCCCCAATTTGTAGCTGCCCCACGTGGGATCCTGCAGGTCTCCATCCTCCCGATCACGCAATCTAGCAGGCAGGCGGCGATGGAAGAGACCTCGTCTGTTCGGCGATTAGAGTGGCTGATGCACGCAGCAGCAGGAACAGTCTGGGCGGTGATGATGTGAGAGCATGAGGGCTTGAACAGCTGACCGCTCGATCAGCTGGCAGCCCGCAGCCCAATATCTGAACCGGGTGGTGTGGTGAGCAGTCTCCGCGTGTCTTCTCCTGTGTCCCGCATCCTCCCCTGCCAAGGCTGTCCCATTTTCAGTGAGAGGCTGGGAGCAGCAGCGGGGCACCAGCTGTGGCTTCCCTCTGTGCGGCGACCTGGTTCCACTGGCAGCGCCTGTTGGCTGTGAGCGGTGGGGGAACAGCTGTGAGTTCCCTCCTTGCGACGTCCGGGTCTCCATGGCGGCGGCAGGTAAACAGCTGTGGTTTCCTCCGTGCGACGTCCTGGTTTCTACTGCTGCAGCTTCCATCAACACGGAGCGTCTTAGGTCAGCTGATCGCAGCGGCTGGATCAGCTGAGAGCGAAGCTGCTTCTTTGTCCAGGCCGTGAGATGGTGGTGCCCGCATGGTCTTGTCTGCTGGTTCTGGTAGCAGGAACGGTGTGGGCACCGATGAACCGGACTCGTGCAGACTGGAACACGGGGTCTGCAATCAAGGGGGGACCCAGGTGAAAACAGATGCTAATTAGGTAGAAAGTAGGATAAAGGGCCGGAGCCCTGTGTGCCACGGCTGCTTACTCCAGCGCCATCTTGAATGGATCAGTGACAAAGCTGAAGCTGTGACGGGGCTGGATCTTTCAACAAGACAACAACCCTAAACACTTCTCAAAATCCACTAAGGCATTCATGCAGAGGAACAAGTACAACGTTCTGGAATGGCCATCTCAGTCCCCAGACCTGAATATAATTGAAAATCCGTAGTGTGAGTTAAAGAGAGCTGTCCATGTTCTGGAGCCATCAAACCTGAATGAACTAGAGATGTTTTGTAAAGAGGAATGGTCCAAAATACATTCAACCAGAATCCAGACTCTCATTGGAACCTACAGGAAAGGTTTAGAGGCTGTAATTTCTGCAAAAGGAGGATCTACTAAATATTGATTTAATTTCTTTTTGTGGTGCCCAAATTTATGAACCTGCCTAATTTTGTTTAAACAATTATTGCACACTTTCTGTAAATCTAATAACCTTAATTTCACTTCTCAAATATCACTGTGTGTGTCTCCTATATGATATATTTAACTGACATTTTTTATTGTAACAACCAACGATTTATACAAGAAAATCATGACGATTAACAAGGTTGCCCAAACTTTCGCATCCCACTGTAATTGTTAAACTACAGTAAATGAAAGTATATTAACCATGGGGGAGCCGTGGAATCTAGTCTATAAGCAAAGCAGAGTCCACTAACAGCCTAAAGTTGGCCTTCCCCACTGTCTGTGAGTATTGTCGGAAATGTGTGCTGGTTAGTTGAGTTCTGGGTACTCTACTGTATAATGAAAACATTCTCACAATATAATAGTAATGGGCTACTATATTTCATTCTGGCCACATAGAAAGCAATACTGTCTATCTCAGTGATTCCAGATATACTGTAAAACACCTGAAGCTAAAATAAACTTTTGAGATACAGAATTGTTTGTGTAGTACAGGTTGTCCCTGGTTAACGAACGAGATAGTGACTGTAGGTTCGTTGTTAAAGTTCCCTAGTGACGGCTCCTCCTGATTGCATCATGTGATGCAAGAGAAGCCTCTAGGAGATAAAGTGAAGTGAGAGAGGACGTCCCTGATTGACGCGGGCCACCATGGAAGAGGTGAGACTACTTGTGGTTTCCACTGCACCTACGCTGCTCAAGGAATGGGGGCACAAGAGGTAGTCCCAGACTTTGTGACTTCATCGCGGTGGATCGGCAGGTTCTTCTCATGTTGTTTTCCAGTACAGGAAGAGTTAAAAAGTTATCTATGCAGAAGAACTTCTCTGAATACAGTCCAGTGTTTTTGAAGCACCTAAACAGTCAAGAAATAGCGTTAGACAGCTTTTGATGAGGCTTTACTGCAGGGAAGTTCAAAGGCTCATTATTCCTGCTTTCTTTTATAGCTTAAAAGACACGGGCCCATGTGCAATTCACTTATTCTTCTGAGTTTTCTCCTAGGTGCTGTTTTCATACGAAAACAATAAAATGCCTGTTAGACCCCTAGCAAGCAAGACAATATTCAAAATAAGTTGATGGTACCTTTTCACTGACTTTTGGGTACTTTTTCAGTACGGTAGTTAAATGCTGAAAAGTTATTTTAAATAGAAGATGTAAATTATCTCCTAGGAGATAACTCGAGAGAAAATAACTCGAGAGAAAAAGTTAATTGCATATGAGTGTGTTTGTAAACTGCAAATCTATGATGCAATGTTCTTTAAAAAAAAACAAAAACAATATAACTCAAAATAAAAATATGAGACTCTTTTCTTTCCTACTAATGTTTTGTTCAGGCCCGGATTTACATCACACTTCACCCTCCATGACCCTACAAACCTGGCAAAACCGCACCACAATATACTGCAATATACTATACGCTCAGCTGTCTCTTCTCCCTTACTTCCCCTGTCCGTCATAGCTAGCTGCATTTGCTCCTTAGCATTAACCTCCTTGCCGGTTATCCCGAGCTCAGCTTGGGGTAACCTGCAGCGGAGGATTCCTCAGGCCCTGCTGGGCCGATTTGCATAATTTTTTTTTTATGCACGCAGCTAGCACTTTGCTAGCTGCGTGTCACTTATGATCGCTGCCGCTCCGCGCCGATTCGCCGCTACCCGCCGCATCAGAGGGTGCCCCCCCCCCGAGACCCGTGCGCTGCCTGGCCAATCAGTGCCAGGCAGTGCTGAGGGGTGGATCGGGACTCCCTCTGACGTCACAACGTCGATGACGTCATCGCGCCCGACGACGGGGGAAGCCCTCATGGAAATCCTGTTCAGAACGGGATTTCCGGATGGGCATATGCGCCGGCGGCAATCGGCGCATACGGGTGGACGCCGCAGGGAGGGGGGAAGCATGTAGCTAGCGCTAGGCTAGCTACATGCTTAAAAAAAAAAAATGCGAAAAAACACCCTTCCTGCCGTGAGCAGCTAATTTTTAGAACGGCAGGGAGGTTAAGTAACCAGAGGTACCCTCAGTATTAAGTATTAGGTAGCAAGAGGTGCCCCGACTAAAGAGAGATCTCCTTAGTCGAGTGGCGGGAGCCAAGTGAGTGACCTCTCATTTACGTTCTGCTTGAGACTCTGCATAGGGAAGGCAGGAGGGAGGCACTTAGGGAGGGGAGTGAGCCACCTTTCCATCATCAGGTGCCTGTAGACAGTTGCCTACAGTGCCTTATAGTAAATCCGGCCCTAGTTTTGTTCATTTTCCGTACTACCCATACAATCCAGTATATCATAAGGGATTTTTCGCTTCAGGCTTGCTTTAAACTACCGTCATTTCACACAGTAAGCGCGCTATAAACGACAGCTGTTCTTTTAGACGTCTTCTTCCGAAGTTGATATTTCCAACTTTTTATTTTTCTTATTTTTTTTTTTTTAAACTAAACTTATTCAGCTCACCTTTTGCTTGTTTTATACAATCTATCATAATCTAACTCTCACACGGGGTTTTGAAAAGCTTTATCCGTTGTTTTGTCGTTGCCACTGTGCGGTTCCTTGTTGAGTTATAAACTTATTTATCCAGTGATGACCTCCGTGTAGCGTTGTACGCAGCCAGAAATATATTTGTACTACTTTTCAAATGTCATCTGTGCCGGTAATAAAAGCGAGAGCCGATTTCATCTCCGCCATTCTTCTGTACGCTGGGAAAAGAAGCTCAGATCGCCCCGGGGCTCTGCCTAATGATGGCGCGGCGAGGAAGGATAGACATATACCAACGTGCCCTTTAAAAGTGCGACAGATAGGTGGGTGATTCAGAGTCAGCCACGACTAAGCCTAGTGAAGCTATTATTGCAGGTGATTCCAGTAGGGAGTGAGCAATGCGGAGCTGTCCGATCGTCATGCGCCATTTCTCTCCGACGCAGCGCGTTTAAGTGGCACCTCGCTCACTGTCAAAGCAATCTAGCAACCTCATTTCCTCGTCTTTGTAGCTACTGACCTCAGCGACGGCTGGAGTACCTGCCAGATGAGTGCAGCACCTTGTCAGCCGTGTGTTTTTTCTCCATCATTACGCTCAGACTCGCCACAGTGTCACAGACAGAGAGGACGCGGTGACAGTCACTACCTGATGCTTAAAGAAAATCTGTATTAATAAAGAGTCCCCTGGGGGATACTTAGCTCGGGAGGGGGAAGCCTCTGGATCCTAACTAGGTCTCCCGTCCTCCTCCGTCCCTCCGTTGCTTTGCCACCCCCCGCCCCCGAATCGGGGCGAGGTTAATATTAACCTACCGCAACCCTGCGCAGGCTCACTAGCCGCTCTTCCTTCCGGTTAAGGCAGGAATATCCGAACCCGATCGATCCGCTCTTCTGTGCAGGTGCGAGTCCTTTTGCGCCTGCGCAGTAGTGCAGAAACGAACGGGCTTGGCTATTTCCGCCTACGCAGAACGAAGAGCCGCTACTGCGCCTGCGCAGGATCCTGGCGAGGTAAATCTATCGAACCTTGTCAAGCTTTCCGGGGGGATGGGGGGAATGGGTAGCCAGCGCTGGATTCCCTGAAGCTTCAGAGGTCGGGAAGCCTCATTGGGACACTGAGGCTTCCCCCTCCCGAGATAAGTATCCCCCAGAGGGTTTTTTTTTTTTTAAATTACTGGGTCTCTTTAAATTGGAGGCTGGTGAAAGAAAATTATAAAGCAACTAGCAGACCCAAGCCCGTTTAAAAACAGGCTCTAGGTCTGTGCTTCTCGCCGCCCCCGCCGCATGTTACTGTGCGCACCCTTCGAGCGCGCGCACACGTTGCACACGCCCGCCGCCTCCCTGGCCCCGTCCCAATCCTCCTGTCTCTCTGAGGCTGGGTCCGTGCTGCGCACAAGCGCAGTAGCAAAAAGCATGGACCCAGCTACACAGTGACAGCGTGACGCAGGGACATGGGTTTTATTATAGAGGATAAACAAACTAAAAGAGTGTCTCCAGTCTTCAAGGTAGCATTCGGCAGTGGGTGGGGTTACGGTGGGGCGAAGTGACAGCAGGGGATAAAAGCCAACCTTAGGAGAATTATAATTTCGGTTTCGCATAGTGTGGAAAGTTAGAATCAGAATAAGAATTGTTTTCGGCTAGATGAGTTTGACTTGAGTTATTCCACAAACCCAGACAATATAATGGTAAACATTCATAAAGCATTCATTTTATAGGTTTGGGGTGCACTGCCTTGTATTCCAGCAGCCGTAGGGTTACTGTTAGTGCCACCGGTACATTGTTCTGTGATCTCTAAGTGTCAGTGTGTGCCATTGTCCTGTGACCCCCAAGTGTCAGCGTGTCATTGTCCTGTGACTCCCAAGCCCGGCTTCCTTCAGGGCATCTCAGGGGGGAGTGGTGTATGGGGCCCGAGCTAGCCTGAGGCCTGGCAAACAGTGCCACATACGCACACGGGCCCCAGCTGCAGTCTATGTCCGGACCATGCAGAGCCAGCCACAGTATTGCTCCTTGCGCTGGAGTAGCGGCTGGCCACTGGAGACATGCACAGCAGGGCACACCAGGATGTGGTTGCACGCTTGCGTCATCATCTATCCTGACTCCTCAAACTTTGAAGCGGCGAAATGGCATTCATAGGGTGGGTGGGGGAGAGAGGGTGGGGCATCATGCCGAGACACTCTGCATTCCAGCATACAATGCAGTGCACGTGTATCCGCATGATACTCCACCCCCTCTCTCCCACCCAACCTATGCATGCCATGCTGCTGCTTTCCAAAATGTTTGTCCAATATGGGGCCCAGAAATTTAGGATGGCAGCCCTGCCCAAAGGTGTAATTAGTCATTAGTTTGGGAACCCCAAGTACTATTGCTATTCTGCAGTCTTCACTCTCCTGCTTGCTGCTCTTTTAGGAGAAGGTTAACGGTTAAGGCTTATATAATTCCCTGGCTCCCCCATGGATGCATTAGGTACTACAAACGTTTGGCAGTGAGCAGAGCAGCACAAGGCTGACATTCTTCCTTGGCCTGGCAGGGGATGCAGGGTGTGACTCTCTCCCATGACTCGCCACAGCTCATTCCTGGCCACAGAAAGTCGCTCTTCTATTATGACTTGCATCTCTTATCCTGCTAAAATAAAACTCTCCACATTCTCAAAATCTCAAAATAAAAGATTCCAATGACAAAAAAAACAAGTCAGAGCACTATAAAACACCACAAAACCAGTGGTGAGCGGTGACTGTCTCATTCAGGAGAAATCTCTGGGAGTTGGTACAAAACAACAACTAAATCACATCTAAAGTGGACCTGTGGGCAATAGTGCAGCATCCCAGCCACCACTGTAAGGTGCGGTGATATGCCTTGATCTTTTTTCTGTGTGTCTGTTTCTGTCACCTACACGGCTGCAGCCAAATGCATGCAAATTCTGTACTATGCATGTCTCCTGCCCCAAATATGGCAATATATGTCAGTCCTTAAAGGAGTTATCAGGGAAAAAATTCAAAATGAGCTTAACTCACCTGTGGCTTTCTCCAGCCCCTTTCAGCCGATTGTCCCACGCCAACTGCTCCGCTCCCCGCCGCTGTCCCGCTCTCCGTTCTCGGTATTCAGGCTGACTGTGGGGTTGGCCTCACTGCGGCTGCACTAAGCGCTGCTGTCAATCACGGCCACGTGGGCGCAGGCCGCAGAACGTGGGCTGGCGCAGTTCGCCGCGGCCCACGTGGCCATGATTGACAGCGGAGCCACAGTGAGGCCGACCTCGCGGTCAGCTTGAATACGGAGACCGGGACAGCAGCGGGGAGCGGGCGGTCACCATGGGACAGTCTGCTGCAAGGGGCTGAAGAAAGTCCCAGGTGAGTAAAGCTAATTTTGACTTTATTTCCCTGATAACTCCTTTAAGCTTGCTGATTGGTCACATTGCGGTCACATTGCTCTGTAGTGCTCACATGACCAGTGAGGAGCCCACAAAAGAACATTTGCTCCCTAGTAGTTTCTGTACGATGGACGGAGGGCTCACTAGTGGTTCATGTACTGCTTATAGCTCTGTATGATGAACGGAGGGCTCACTAGTGGTGCATGTACTCCTTATAGCTCTGTATGATGGACGGAGGGCTCACTAGTGGTGTATGTACTCCTTATAGCTCTGTACGATGGACGGAGGGCTCACTAGTGGTTCATGTACTGCTTATAGCTCTGTATGATGGACGGAGGGCTCACTAGTGGTGCATGTACTGCTTATAGCTCTGTATGATGAACGGAGGGCTCACTAGTGGTGCATGTACTCCTTATAGCTCTGTATGATGGACGGAGGGCTCACTAGTGGTGCATGTACTCCTTATAGCTCTGTATGATGGACGGAGGGCTCACTAGTGGTGTATGTACTCCTTATAGCTCTGTATGATGGACGGAGGGCTCACTAGTGGTGCATGTACTCCTTATAGCTCTGTATGATGGACGGAGGGCTCACTAGTGGTGCATGTACTCCTTATAGCTCTGTATGATGAACGGAGGGCTCACTAGTGGTGCATGTACTCCTTATAGCTCTGTATGATGGACGGAGGGCTCACTAGTGGTGCATGTACTCCTTATAGCTCTGTATGATGGACAGAGGGCTCACTAGTGGTGCATGTACTCCTTATAGCTCTGTATGATGGACGGAGGGCTCACTAGTGGTGCATGTACTCCTTATAGCTCTGTATGATGGACGGAGGGCTCACTAGTGGTGCATGTACTCCTTATAGCTCTGTATGATGGACGGAAGGCTCACTAGTGGTGCATGTACTCCTTATAGCTCTGTATGATGGACGGAGGGCTCACTAGTGGTGCATGTACTCTTTATAGCTCTGTATGATGGACGGAGGGCTCACTAGTGGTGCATGTACTCCTTATAGCTCCGTATGATGGACGGAGGGCTCACTAGTGGTGCATGTACTCCTTTTAGCTGTTTACGATGGACGGAGGGCTCACTAGTGTTGCATGTACTCCTTATAGCTCTGTATTATGGATGGAGGCCTCACTAGTGGTGCATGTACTCCTTTTAGCTCGGTATGATGGACGGTGGGCTCACTAGTGGTGCATGTACTCTTTATAGCTCTGTATGGTAGATGGAGGCCTCACTAGTGGTGCATGCACTCCTTATAAAAATTGTCAGTAACAATGAAAACAAAAATATATTTACAGCTGTAATGAGCAGAGTGAAACATTGGTAAATATTATTGATATTTTACTACAACACAACCCTCACCTGGTGGTGCCTAATCTTAAGACCCCCCCCCCCTGGTGGTGCCCAACCCTAAGACCCCACCTGGTGGTGCCTATCCCCAATACCCCCTTGGTGGTGCCTAATCCTAAAACACCTCTTGGTGGAGCCTAACCCTAAGACCTCACCTGGTGGTGCCTAACCCTAAGACCCCTCGGTGGTGCCTAATCCTATAAACCATCCCCCTGGTGGTGCCTAATCCTAAAACCCCCTTGTTGGTGCCTAATCCTTAGACCCTCCCCTGGTGGTGCCATCCCTAAGACCCCCCGTGTGGTGCCTAACCCTAAGACCTACTTGGTGGAGCCTAATCCTAAGACCCTCCCCCTGGTCCCTGGTGGTGCTAACCCTGAGATCCCCCCAGTGGTGCCTAACCGTAATAACCCCCATGGTGTTGCCTAACCCTAAGTCCCCTCCCCTGTTGGTGCCTAACCCTAAGACCCCTCTCCCTCCCCGTTTGTGCCTAACCCTAAAACCCCACTTCCTAGTGCTTAACCCTAAAACCGTCCTTCCTGACGCTTAACCCTAAAACCCTCCTTCCTGACGCTTAACCCTTAGACCCCCTTTCCCCATTGCAAATAAAGTTAATACAAAAAGCAATACATTTCTAAGATGATACATTTTATAACAATAATTCATGAAATTATAATTGTCAAAAAGAATTTCAAAACAATATTTTTCAAAACACTAATTCTCAAAACGAAAAATGTTGGTTGGACCGGCCCAGCTTCCGCTTTTTTATCGGGCACCCAAATTTTTTCTTTGGTGCCCAATAGCCAAAATTTTGCATTAGCGCCTATGAGGGGCCCAAATAGTACATTAGCCCCAGGCGGCCAAATTTCCTGATTCCATTGCTCCAGGACTTGCAGCCCTGGAAGGGGTTAAATGGACACATCTTGTGTAATTTTCTCACCTGCTATTGTTCATTCAGCGACTTGGGTGATCTGCCCCAAGCGGCACACAGGAATTCAGCCAGCGGTCTGAGTCACAGGAAGTCCTCCGTTTTTACAGCTAAAATATCAGACTTCTCTGTTTTATGTTTGCGCAGGCCGTCCCTGCTGTCCCTTTAATGTGGCTTGTCTATTTGCCGAGCCCTTCAGAGATAGAGGCCTGAGAGAGCGATACTCGCCTCTATAGGATGAGTGTAACCGTTATTGATCCGGGCGGGTCAGGTGTTTATTGTAATCTATGTTTATCTATGCATTGTTGAAACCATTGTAGAGGCGGATGTGACCTCTGTGTGACACTCTCCATCTACTCCGGAAAGTATAAATGGCAAAATAATTTCTTAACTACATTATTAACGCTATAAATGGCTGTGCTATATAGGTACAGAGTACCTAGCAAGCTCATGGTGAACCAGAACTCATAGGAGTGTGTAAGGGGCTACGATGAACCTAAAAGCCCTCTTACTATAATGCTATGTAAAACAAAATATTGCTTTCTTAAAACAGAAAGAATTTGCTAAAATTCAGGTTGGAGTGAGCTCCGAGATGTCTCCCAGTGCATCACTGCTGAATATATGCAAATTATCCATTGTCGTAAAGGTGTAACTTTAAAATGGGGCCGCTTTATAGAGGGGGTCATTCTAAGGAGGCATCTTTACAGCGTGGTGCT
Organism: Hyperolius riggenbachi; assembly: GCF_040937935.1. Classification (NCBI taxonomy): domain Eukaryota; kingdom Metazoa; phylum Chordata; class Amphibia; order Anura; family Hyperoliidae; genus Hyperolius; species Hyperolius riggenbachi. Next base: position 180,841,158 of record NC_090657.1, read on the forward strand.
ATTTACAGTATGAAGACACCAGGATGAAGGATACTTTTATACATAGGGCACAATAAATGGCAAAGGGGCACTATCTATGGAGGCACTGGGCGCCCGTGGCTATTGGACAATCTGGCTGTGCCTAATAGGCGATAATGCAAATGACGGCTATTAGGCGCCCAAAGCAGAAATATGGGTGCGTGATAATTATAGTTTTGAAATTTTTCATGTTTTGTATTTACAAATTTTTCATTTTTGAAAATTATAATTTTGAAATGTATCATTTTGAACATTATAAGGTTAGAAAGAAGGGTTATAGGGTTAGGCGTCAAGGAGGGGGGTTTTAGGATTAGGCGTCAGGAAGGGGGGGTTTAGGGTTAGGTGTCAGGAAGGGGGGTTTTAGGGTTAGGTGTCAGGAAGGGGGGAGGTTTAGGGTTAGGCGTCAGAACAGGGGATTTTAGAGTTAGGTGTCATGAAGGGGGGTTTAGGGTTAGGTGTCAGGAAGGGGAGTTTTAGGGTTAGACGTCAGGAAGAGGGGTTTTAGGATTAGGCATCAGGAAGGGGGGTTTTAGGGTTAGGTGTCAGGAAAGAGGGTTTTAGGGTTAGGCGTCAAGAAGGGGGGTTTTAGGGTTAGGTGTCAGGAAGGGTGGTTTTAGGGTTAGGCGTCAGGAAGGATGGTTTTAGATTTAGGCATTAGGAAGGGGGTTTTAGGGTTAGGCGTCAATAAGGGGGGGTTCTAGGATTATGTGTCAGGAAGGGGGTTTTAGGGTTAGACGTCTGGGAGGGGGGTTTTAGGGTTAGGCGTTAGAGGGGGGAGGGTTCTGTGTGAGAGTAGGGTTAGGTTAAGTTGTAGTAAAATGTTATTATATACCAATATTTTATTACAATAGTTTACACTATTCACAAAAACAAAGAATATCAGTAGATAGTTTTATTAATGAAAATGGACAGCCATTTTTCCTTGCACCTCTATTTCATTCACACCTGTTAAGAGGACACACTTTACAGAGGGCACTATAAATCCCAGGGCAGGTGGGGGCACTAAATATGGAGACCCTATGAGGAGGAAACTATATAGAGGGAACTATAAATGGCAGAGTGAACAGCACTATACATGGAGTTACCAGAAGGATGACGCTATACAGAGAGCATTGTAGGTGGTGGTGGGGAGGCTAGGAAGAGGACCCTAGAGAGTAATATAAATGATGGGACAGACAGTGGTAGGGAGAAGAATAGAGAGAACCCCAATGACATGGAACATAGGAAAGATAAGTATATACTGCCCTCCAGGATGCTCTGCTGCACACAGGGGGGAAATAAGATAGCACAGAGATATGTTGAGGTAACAAAGGTACATACTTCTGTGCACTTGCAAAGCTCTGATCAGGGGCGCCTCTAGGCATAGGCAGTACAGGCCATTGCCTGGAGTGCCATTGGTCCTGGGGGGCGCCATGTTGCTGGATTAAGCCCCACCCCCAAATTAAGCCCCACCCCAGACTAAACCACACCTCGTGGGTGTTCTATTACTTGCTTCTGCTGCATCTACTTAGCGTAAGTTGCAGGCAGCTGCCACCTCTGTGCCTTGTGCTTTCTTCTTTTCCCTTTTTTGCCTCCTTCTGTCCCTTTTGTGCCTTCTTCAGTCCCTTGTGCCATGTCTGGCCCCCTGTTTGTCCTTCTGTCTCCATGTGCCTCCTTCAGTCCCCCTGTGCCACCTCTGCCTCCTCCTCTGCCCCTTCTTGCCTCCTTCGGTCCCCCTGTGCCTACTTATGTCCCCTTTGCCTTTATTTGTCCCCCTGTGCTACCTCTGCCTCCTGTTCCTTCTTCAGTCCCACTCTGCCTCTTTCTGTCCTCCTGTGCCTCCCTTTGTGCCTCCTTCTGTCTCCACGTGCCTCTTCAGTCCCCATGTGCCTTCCTCTGCCCCCCTGTGCCTCCTTCTGTGCCCCTTTGTGCCTTCTTCTGTCTCCCTGTGGCTCTTTCTGTTCCCTCTGCCTCCTTCTGTCACCCTGCGCCTCCTTACATCCCCCTCTGCCGTCTTCTTTCCCCCTTTTGTGTCTCCTTCTGTCCCCCTTTGCATACATTTGTCCCCCTTAGTGCCTCCTACTGCCTCCCTGTGCTTCCTGCTGCCCACCTTTGTGTTTTTTTCTGTCCCCCTTTGTGCCTCCTTCAGTCCCCCTGTGCCTCCCCTCTGTGTACCTCCTTCTGTCCTCGTGTGCCTTCTTCTGTCCTCCTTAGTGTCTCATTCTGCCCCCCATTGTGCCTCTTTTTGTCTCCCATTGTGCCTCATTCTGTCCCCCTGTGTGGCTCCTTCTGTCCCCTTATGCCTCCTTCTGTCCTCCTTTGTAAGTTCTTCTGACCCTCGTGCCTCCCTATGTCCCCCTGTGTGCCTTCTTCCTTACTTGTATTTTCTTTCTTACATGTATTTTCTGGTGAAACGCTGCTGCAATTAGTGTAATTTCTGGTGAAACGCTGCCACATTACAATTATTTTCTGGTGAAACATTGCCACATTAGGGTTATTTCCTGGTGAAACGCCGCCGCATTATGATTATTTTCATGGGGGGGTGCACCATGGGGGCAGGGGGGCGCCACAAGTTTTCACGCCTGGAGTGACAAAATGGCTAGAGGCGCCCCTGGCTCTGATCCACTGTAACCGATCTCCGTGGTCACTCCGAACTGGTTTATACGATAATACAAAAGACAACCTGAGAAAATCTAAATACCGTACATAGTTCATGACTGCTCATCTGACTTAAAAATAAACACCAAATACTATAACACGCGTGTGAAAAAGAAACTGCACTTTTCATTTCTCAGTTAACCACTAATCCATCAAGCAAAGTACACCCCCCCAGCCCACACACACACACACACACACACACTGGCTGCCATTGGCTTCCTTGCCCACTCTCGCTGCTACTGATTAGAAGATCTGCATGACTGTTAAAGTCGCTGACCTCTCCCCTGATTTTGGGGTGTTGGGGAAGGAGGGGATATGGATTTATCAACAGGTGTTGCATGGGTGTGATGGGGCCGTGGCTCCATGTGCCTCAGCTCTTTGGCTGTCTGGCTGGATGTTGAGGCTTTGAGGCCATGAAGTTAAAGACCCTCAATGGTGACCTGGGTGGTGGAGGGTAGGAATGCATAGTTTAGTGACAGGGAGGGGGACTTGAAAAGCAATAACATGAAAGCAACATTTAAAAATCTTCAGTTGTTATACACGCAAAAAGAGCTTGTTGACAGCTTGTCAAATTTAGTCCAGTGTTCTGAAAAGTAAATAGGAACTAAAACAGCTGAGAAACAGTGAGATCAGGCTTCTTATGAGGTTTTACTGCAGGAAACTTAAAAAGGATCATTATCTATCGGCTCAATAAGCCAGAGTGTGGATTTTAAACAGCAGCTGTGACAGACTGATGCATTTAAGCCGTTGCATTGAAAATAGAAATAGAACACTTTATGTCACTAATGGTTTATTTGCCATTTATATTACCCATTTCTATACAGTCCATTTCTATGTTGTTCATTAAATGTACATCTTTTAAAAGGAACCTGAGGTGTGAGGCCTATGGAAGCTGCCATATGTATTTCCTTTTAAACAATACCAGTTGCCTGGCAGTCCTGCTGTTCTTTCTAGTCAGCAGTGTCTGAACCCACACCTGAAACAAACATGTAGCTAATCTTGTCAGATTTGTCATTTACATCTGATCTGCATATGCTCGTTCAGCATCTCGGACTTAAAGGATTCCCGAAGTGACACGTGACATGATGAGATAGACATGTGTATGTACAGTGCCTAGCACACAAATAATTATGCTGTGTTCCTTTTTTTCTTTCTCTGCCTGAAAGAGTTAAATATCAAGCATGTAAGTGGCTGACTCAATCCTGACTCAGACAGGAAGTGACTACAGTGTGACCCTCACTAATAAGAAATTCCAACTATAAGACACTTTCCTAGCAGAAAATGGCTTCTGAGAGCAAGACAGAGGTAAAAAGGGGAATTTCTTATCAGTGAGGGTCACACTGTAGTCACTTCCTGTCTGAGTCAGGACTGAGTCAGCCACTTACGTACCTGATATTTAACTCTTTCAGGCAGATAAAGAAAAAAAGGAACACAGCATAGTTATTTGTGTGCTAGGCACTGTACATACACATGTCTATCTCATCATGTCACAAGTCTCTTCGGGTATCCTTTAAAGGAGAACTGAAGCTAGAGGAATATGGAGGCTGCCATATTTTATTTCTTTTTCAACAATACCATTTGCCTGGCTGTCATGCTGATCCTCTGCCTCAGATACTTTTAGCCATAGCCCCTGAACAAGCATGCAGCAGATCAGGCGTTTCTGACATAATTGTCAGATCTGACAAGATTAGCTGCATGTTTGTTTCTGGTGTGATTCAGACACTACTGCAGCCAAATAGACCAGCAGGGCTGCCAGGCAACTGGTATTGTTTTAAAAGGAAATCCATCCATATTATTTTCACTTCAGTTGTCCTTTAAAGTGTTAGAGGCAGAGGATCAGCAGGACAGCCAGGCAATGTGCATTATTTAAAAGGAAATAAGCATGTCAGCCTCCATATCCCTCTCACCTCGGGTTTTCTTTAAATATATTATACTTATATTTTTCCTTTTTAATTCACTTTAATGGACAATTGAAGTGAGAGGGATATGGAGACTGCCATATTTATTTCATGTTAAACAATACCAGTTGACTGGTAGCCCTGCTGATCTATTTAGCTGCAGTAGTGTCTGAATCACCAGAAAGAAGCATGCAGCTAATCTTGCCAGATCTGACAATAATGCTCTGCATGCTGCATGCTTGTTCAGGGTCTATGGCTAAAAGTATTAGAGGCAGAGGATCAGCAGGACAGCCAGGCAACTGGTACTGCTTAAGGCTAGTTACACACAGGGCCGGGCCGAGGCAGAGGCTGGAGAGGCTCCAGCCTCAGGGCGCAGTGTAGGAGGGGGCGCACAATTCATTCAGCTGTCATTGCCAATTGTGTTTGAAGCAGAAAGAAATAAGAAAAGAGGATACATGACAGTGACTGCAAGTCAGATAACTAGAGATTAAGGTGTTGGGGAGGTTGGGGGCCCTGGGGCACCTATTAGTCTAATAGCAATCAGTGTGTGAAGGATGGGGTGGGAGGGATGGGGGGCGCACTTTGCTGTCTCAGCCTTGGGTGCTGAAGGACCTTGTCCCGCCTCTGGTTACACACCAGGACGTTGCATTTAGGGGACGTTATAGGGCACATAACACGCCCCTAAAGCAACGCCTGGTGCTCTCTGGTGTGGACGTCGGAGTGAGCCGCATTGTGCAGCTCACTCTGGCGTCCGTGATTCCGTGATGTGTACTCTTGGACGCATGCGGCATCACGTGGTCCCGCCCGGCCAATCGCCGCTCCAGGAAGTAAACACTGCACGTCACTGAGTGCAGTGAATATTAATTAGCCATGTGCCTGGCCGCTCTCCCCTCGTCCCCAACATGACTGAGCATGTGCAAACAGTGTAACGCGGCTTAGCCGCGGAGAACGCACAGCATGCGGCACTTTGCTGGTAATTAGCAGCAGTGTGAACACACTTTGCAATGTGAACAACCCACTTGTGTTACATTGCTGTGCGTTGGGGGAGCGTTACAGGCTGCACTAACGTGCGCCTGTAACGTCCCTGTGTGCAAGAAGCCTAAAAGAAAATCAATATGGCAGCCTCCATATACTTCTCGCTATAGTTTCCATTTGAAATGGTGCTCAGTGTTCATTGTGTCTCAGAATAAAGCAACATTGTTTCCGGCATCCTTAGTAAAAGTTTGCAGCAAGTGGGCGGGCTCTTGAAACTTCTGGGCGACTTGTTTCTTTGGCCCCTGGATGATGAGTGGGGGACGGCTGTCTGGCGGTAATTATTAGCTCTTATACAGCGCTGGACAAGTGAGCTCGATCGTTTTCTGTTAATACGCAGCTAATGCCGCCGGATCACTCCTCGAGTCCCGTTTAATTGTCTAGGCCTGTGTTACTCGTTAACTACTTCTGATATCCGTCTCCCTTTGGGTCTCAGTCAATTGTTCTGCGTGGAACTCGACATCCGAGTGCCAAGTTAAGGGATTAATTATGCAGCGTTGTGCGGCAGCAATTTAGCATTGATAGAGGTGTCATGGCTTCACACAAATGCTGCGGTTGCTGATTAACCCTCTCGTTTACTCTGCTAGCAGCCACAGGAGGAGTGCAGCAGTGAATGGAGATCATGTCATGGCTTCACACAAATGCGGCGGTTGCTGATTAACCCTCTCGTTTACTCTGCTAGCAGCCACAGGAGGAGTGCAGCAGTGAATGGAGATCATGTCATGGCTTCACACAAATGCGGCGGTTGCTGATTAACCCTCTCGTTTACTCTGCTAGCAGCCAGAGCAGTGCAGTGGTAAATGGAGATCATTTGTAATCAGCTGGTTATTGTTCCCACTCAAGCTGCCTGTTGAATACGTGAAGTTGTGAATTACCAGTGCAGGGTGGGCTTATGCAGGCTACTGGAGTAGAAGGACATGTACTGTCTGCGGCAACTAAGGGTTGCACAAACCTCTAGCCTGGGGCTTCTACCGGTCCTTTGCAGACGTCCCATGCTCGCACCGGGACAAAACGATCCTCCGATCACCCGCCGCTTACTTCCAGTTTTTGTGACTTTAATGCAGGGGTCCCCAAACGTTTTGGGTCGAGGGCCTGGTCAACATACGTTAGACTGCTGGGGGGCCGGAGTATACATAAAATGATGTAAAAGTCTTTGCGGGCCAGACAGTGAAGCATACCCAGGTGACAACCTGCAGTCCAATTGGACAGGAGTGTCACCGACCTGATGTGGAATTTGATTGGAAGTCAGCGAATGACTGCTTTCTGGCTTCCATGTGGATGGGTGGTTCCAGCACTGCTATTCCATATGCGGACCACCAATATTTAAAGATGTAGCTAACAGCATCTATAAGTAATACATTTTGTGTGTGGAGGGCCGGTAAAAAAGCCTCAAGGTGCCGCATTTGGCCCGCGGGGCTTAGTTTGATGACCACTGATTTAATGTCACCAGCTACTGCGCCTACCGCTGCCCGGCTCGGGCATGTCTTTGCTCCCGCTCATGTCGCTGGGAGTGTCCTGCGCAGGATCGGAGGATCGTTTTGTCCCGGCACAGGCACATGATGTCTGCGGGGGACCAGTAAAAGCACCAGGTAAGCTAAAATCTTCTTTTTTTTGGGGGGGGAGGCTTACAGTTCTCCTTTAAGTTATTTATTGCACTTAAAGTGTCTCAAAATGGGTCCCTGATCAAAACATGTAATATCCTTGCTTTAGTTCTTTAAAAAAAGGACTTCAGAGGCGATAAATTAAATCTAGTTTTATTTACCTGGGGCTTCTGCTAGCCCCTAGAAGTCATTTGAGTCCCTCGCCGCAGCTCCGGTCTTCTATCAGGTCCTGCTGGCAGCTTCTAAGTCTTCTGCACATGCACGGGAGTACACCCCCCTCATGCGAGAACGCGCCCATGTCACCGGGAGAGTACTGTGCTTATGAACTAGTACTGCGCAGGTGAAGTATGCTCCTGACCTGTGCATGCACAGAAGTCACTGACCCATTGGGTGTTGGTGATCCTTAGAGGCTGCCAGCGGGACCCAGGAGAAGACGCGAGCTGTGGCAAGAGTCCCAAAAAGCCCTAGACAGGTAAACCTAGTTCTACTAAAACTAATTTCTAGCCTTTTTTTAGGCCTCAACTTATCACACTGGCATGTCACCCTAGTATATAAAAGAAAAGTGGTTACCCTATGCTTATACTGATAGTAAACTAGCTGCAGTGTGTGCTGATCTCTGCTATATCCACTGTGTACAGTATAACCTGTTACTCTGTAAGCTCCTCTGAGGACTATGTACTCTGTATAGTGCTGCAGAAGATGTCAGTGCTATATCAATACATCATAATAATATGGTAGGGTAAGATTGCTAGCTCCTCTGAGGACAGTCAGTGACATGACTATGTACTCTGTGAAGTGCTGCATTAGATGTCACTAGTGCTATATAAATACATAATAATATTATGGTATGGCATTAGACTATGACTATGGTAGGATTAGATTGTGAGCTCATTGGGGACAGTCAGTGACATGACTATGCACTCTGTAAAGTGCTGCAGAAGATGTTAGTGCTATATAAATACACAATAATAATATGGTAGGGCATTAGACTATGACTATGGTAGGATTAGATTGTGAGCTCCTCTGAAGTCGGCCAGTGACACAGCTATGTTCTCTGTAAAGTGCTGCAGAAGAGGTCACTACTATACAAATACAAAGATGGATGTTCTACAACTGTAGCTCATCTCAGCCAGTTCTTTCTCTTCCATCCCAGCCTGCTAGAAGCTCTGAAAAAAAATTACTTAAATATTTTAACTGTAGCTTCATGAAAAAGTCTGTGTTTGGAAAAGTTCTGTTTTTTGTTTTCATAAGCTTTATTTTTCCTTGTCAGCATTTGGCAAGGAGAGCCGGTCCGAGGTACGGCCAATGGCGGCGGCTGGATTTTATTAGGGAACGGTTTGGAGTGGTTGTTTTGGCAGCAGCCAGCGGTGTCCTGCCAGGGGAACTTGAAAGACAACCTGCTTAGATGTTTTAAAGAGTATAAACCTGAAACTGTTGCCTTCAGTCAGAACACTCATCCTGGCACCATTCTCTCCTGCATCTGGCTGCCCTGGTCACCACGTCTCTGCGGACACTGGAATACACTTATTACCTGCTTATGAAAATACTGGCTCCACCCCCTGCTTCAAGCCACTGCTCCCTAGTCTGTACATCAGCAAACACACGTGGGGAGAAAGGGGAGGTGCCCAATCATCTGGGCGTGGCTCCAACCATTAGCACTATTAAAAGACTGCTGAATATCAAATCAAAATAAAGAAGTAGCATAATACTTTTCTTTTCTCGGTATGTAAAGCTGAACTCATAGGTAGATATTGAAAAAAAAAGCCCCAATTTAAGGAGGAATTCAGGATTTTTAAGTAAAAACTATGACTCATCTCTTTAAAATATCCCATAATAATATGCAGGAGTTTAAGTATTGTGCAGAGACAGAAACATTTGGAGGGTTTTATTGCTGCCTGCGTCCCTCACATCCAGTCCCCAAAACCCTCCACAGGTGTTTGTGAGTGTAATATTACTCCCATGGACGGGTCCAGTTCTAGTCACTATGGGGCCCTGGCCAAAACTTGCATGGGGCCCCTTTGATCCTCGACTCCACCTTCCCCATAAGCAGCTTTAAGTTGCCACTTTGTTCCTGAATCCCTCCCCCCCCCCCTCAGATAGTATTAGGTGGACCCCCAGGCCCCAGGGACTCCCCCAGGTGCCCCCTCCCCAACTGAATAGTGGTTCCCGGGGCCCCTGGCAGTTGAGTGAACTCTTCTGGTCAGTAAGGCACCCTCCATCGGTCTTTGTGCTTCCTTCATCATCCTTGCGTGGCCCCTCTTTTCAGTTACCTGGTGGCATGTACCCGTATATACTCACATACATGCCACGGGATCATGGAGCTTGGGCAGCCACTGGCAACACACACAGACTGAGCGGCTAGGTGTGTACCTCTGAGTAAGATCGGAAATGTAGGTTGGACAGGTTTTGTGGACAGATTTGTAGGTCAGACACAGTATCTTGAATCCGATTCTGGATTGGATAGGAAGCCAGTGGAGGGATTCAAGGAGGGGATCCGCCGTGGTGGAGCGATGGGAGGAGTGGATAATTCTGGCTGCCGCATTCATGATGGACTGCAGTGGGGCTGTTCGGGTCATAGGGAGACGAGACAGAAGGGCATTGCAGTAGTCAAGGCGTGAAATTATGAGGGCATGGATGAGGAGTTTGGTGGTGGCAGAGGTCAGGAAAGGGCGAATCTTACAGATGTTACGAAGGTGGAAGTTGCAGAAGTTTGTGAGGTTTTGGATGTGGGGAGTGAAGGAGAGTGCAGAGTCCAGGGTGACACCCAGACAGCGGGCTTGAGAGGTTGGGCGAATGGTAGTGTGGTTAACAGTGACATGCACATCTGGGAGGTTCATGGATGGCCGTGGTGGGAAGATCATAAATTCCGTTTTGTCTAGATTTAGTTTCAGGAACCTAGTGGACATCCAGGAGGAGATGGCTGATAGACAGGAGGAGACCTTGTCCATGGTAGTGGTGGATATGTCAGGGGTGTGGAGGTAGATCTGTGTGTCATCTGCATACAGATGATAGTTAAAACCCATGGAGGAGATAACCTTGCCAATGGAGGATGTGTATAGGGTGAACAGTAGGGGGCCAAGGACCGAGCCTTGGGGGACTCCCACCGAGAGGTGGTTGGGGGTGGACGAGGACTCATTGAAGGCGGTCGTGAAGGAGCGGTTGGAGAGGTAGGATGAAAGCCAGGTCAGGGCAAGATCGTGAATGCTTATGGACTGGAGGGACTGGAGGAGTAGGGGATGATCTACTGTGTCAAAAGCTGCTGAAAGGTCAAGGAGGAGGAGAATGGAGTATTTACCTTCAGCTTTAGCTAAGGCAAGGTTATTGACCACTTTGGTGAGAGCCGTTTCGGTTGAGTGGGCAGGCCGAAATCCAGATTGCAGTGGGTCTAATTGGGTCAGATTGCAGGAAATGATGGTGACACAGGGTAGCTATGACGACCTTATCATACTATCCGAGACTAACATAAAATATGCGTTTTGGGAATGAGGGACAGCAGGCCACACAGTGAGGTTTTTACACAATGTTATATTTCACATTTTCTGATGTAAGTAATCTCATAAACATGGTTTGAATGCTATTAGCTCAGTATTTTGTTTAGTTTTACTGGTACTTTCCCAGCACTAGACAGAATTAGTCACTGGGTAAAGTACCCTGAGCGTTCCCCGTTGGATTGTAAGAATATTTGCAGAGCAATAACTGAACATTTTTATTACAGAGTGAAGGAAAGTGCGAACTGGGCCAAGAAAACGATTTAGTCTCCATGTGATAAATAGTTTCATGCACCTCTGAGAAGTCTATGTGACTGTTCACATATCATTGGTTTAGGTATGGTGGACCTTATACCGTAGATGGTGGATTGACACCAGCACTTACTATATCCCCAGTGGCCAGTCTGGTGACTCTTGCAATAGAGCAGGGGTCACAGTTGCCACCAGGCCTGTGCCCCTAGAGTGGCCTGTGCTTCTGATGGGGACTGTACTCCTGGAGTGCTCACCCAGGGGCGTAACAATAGACCCTGCAAGGGATGCATCCGCTGGGGAGCCCAGAAGCTGCAGGGGGCCCCGTGGGGGGTGGGGGAGAAATGTATTTTTCACGTCCTGAGAGACTGAGGGCATGGAGAGAAAAGGCTTTCTGTTCTCTGCACAATTGTTCTAATGACTGCATCTGCTCAGCCGCTGATAACGAATTATACAACGTTTTATAGACTATTCAGTGTGCAGCAGGCTCTTCTGTAGAGCACCCAGCCCCTAACTTCTCTGCCCCCTCTTTAAGTACTGTGTAATGTAGTGATGCTGGAGGAGTCTGCAGAGCCTGTTCTGCTCCATCAAAGATGCCCCTTCCAAAGTTTCGCAGGGGGGCTTAGTGATTTCTAGTTACGCCACTGCTCATAGCAATTAAGCCACAATGAAATTTGGGCGCCGGATATGTCGCTAATTTACCTGCTACAATGAGAATGCTGGGGCATACTGTTAAATTTAGATGGGGGAGGGGTGGCTTAGAGTTTGGTGGTGCGGGAGGGGGGGGGGGGTCTTGAGGCTTAGGCATGGGGTTTGCTAGCGCTCCGCAGAGGCAGTGAAGGCTCCCCCATCCATGATCAGTTGCAGCTTTTTGCTACAAGGTAACACAGCACGTGTAAAACAGCTATATGTGTTGGGTTAAAATGTTCCCACTTGGCTGCATGTAATTGCAGCAGAAAGGAAGCTTGTGGCCAGCAGACAGGTGGCTGAACTGCCCGACAGGAGCTAGTGAAAGAGAGTGCCCCCTTGCTTGCCACTTGGCTGTTTTTGGAAAAGTTTGGACTCAAAGAATGAAAGCTAGGAAAACTGAACAGCCTTAGGCTCCTAAATATCCTCATAGATGATCCGTATCTGGGTGGCGAACTCTAGTTCTCAAGGGCCGAGGTCCTCACATTTTTGACACAGCTCAAATTAATTGTTGGGATGAATCAGAAAGGGGGTGGGTCATCAAGTAGACCACATTTCTCTGTCTATCCTAAACCTTGGCATGGACTGGACTGGAGAACGACATATGTGAACCTTTGGATGGCCAACTGGCCTCTCCATCTGCCTCCACTGAAATACAGGAAGTGAGGGAACTGGGTCAGTGTCTCACCACCAGGTCCTGATGTTGGTGCAGGTTTGACCCAGGTGGCCTGTCAATGGGCGTGGTGGTCAAGTGACCCTACATCGCTGAGGACTCTCCAGGCGAATATGGTGGCGGTTTTGAAGAGTGGGAGGAAAGGGTGGGAGAGATATTAAGATATTACTTGTTAGAGTGAGGATAAAGTAATCGCTACAAAGGAGAGCATGACACCTATAAAAATGGAGGCAGCCATGCTTTGTGGCTTCAGTTCTCGATAAAGTCCACCTACCTGCAGAGAATATGTTTCTAAATGAGGCCAAAATCCAACTGACCACTGAATAGAAGCAACTAGTCAATGCTACTAATCACTAGAGCTGGCAATTGTATTAGAATGTATTTAACGTAAGCCAGAAGTAAGAAAACTTGCTTCCGGTGTGATACTTACCTGGGTAGAGGGCAGGCTCTGGATAGCAGAGAGCTTTCCTTGTCCTTCATCCAGCCTTCATTCCAGAGCTGTCCCCCAGTCTAGCTATTCGACCCGCACTTTCCTGCCACCTGGAAAGTAACAGTGGGTTCCACAACCACAGGAACCTGTTCTGCTTATTAATTGAATGCCTTTGCCAGTTTCATCGTGACTTCTTTTTTGTTGTCAGGAATCTTGAATGCAGCAGTGGAGTGTTTGCAATGCAGATTGTAATTTCCAGTGGAAAAGGGGGCCTGACTCTAATGTAGTGATTGTAGTTAGTTTTTACAGTGTAGCCTCAGTGCAGGCTGGTACTATCCAGGAAGAATTAGCCCACGAGGGCTGGTTCACACTTGGTGCTTTTGCAGCACTGATCCCGGCGATCTGTATCCCTATGGATACATTTTCACTGCAGCGATTGCAGTCAATCGTAAATGCACTGTTATGATTGCGCTGTGATTCTGGTTCTATTCAACAGGAGTCAAAAGTGCAAATCATGGTAAAATGCAAGATTTTGCCTGCTGAATCGCGGACGCCAACGCGGTTCTGCCTCCAATGTGAACTAGCCCTGAGTGTGGGGCTCCACTGCTTGAACAATACCAACCCACGCACACACGTTTATTGACATGGCGGGTACTTTGCAACAGGGGAGTGGAAGTTTTCACCCCTCCCACGCTCGCAAAGCGCCCTGGTCCATGTGAACAATAAGGGGCTCATCCCCACCCTTCATTATTGCACATGTTCACGTGTATTGCTGTATGTAATCCACACTGCTTGTTCCCTCGGGTTAAAGTGACAGTACCAGACTTTATCTACTCCATTTGTTCTTTTGGCATGTATCATGTTGTCTTGACCGCGTGGCCAGGTTCTGTAGTCCACATTATGCAGAATTGTGACCATTGATAACATTATGAAAGCATAATATTGATAACATTCAGCATCCGAGTGCCTACCAGTTCTTTTGCTTACACCCCACCTACAGTGTCCAGGATGAGAGGTTTGTTGAGGATTTATAATGGTATCTGGAATACCTTTCTTTAAAGGATACCCGAACTGACACGTGACATGATGAGATAGACATGTGTATGTACAGTGCCAAGCACACAAGTAACTATGCTGTGTTCCTTTTTTTCTTTCTCTGTCTGATAGCGTTAAATATCAGGTACGTAAGTGGCTGACTCAGTCCTGACTCAGACAGGAAGTGACTACAGTGTGACCCTCACTGATAAGAAATTCTCCTTATTTTATATATTTCTTGCTCTCAGAAGCCCTTTTCTGCTAGGAAAGTGTTTTAATGTTTGACATTTCTTATCAGTGAGAGTCACACTGTAGTCACTTCCTGTCTGAGTCAGGACTGAGTCAGCCACTTACGTACCTGATATTTAACGCTTTCAGACAGAGAAAGAAAAAAAAGGAACACTGCATAGTTATTTATGTGCTAGGCACTGTACATACACATGTCTATCTCATCATGTCACGTCAGTTCGGGTGTCCTTTAACTTATTGGGGACCGCCGTAGGTTGAATCAACGTCCGGCAGGTGGTGGTACCCTTCTGACCGGACGTTCATTCAACGTCCGCGCTAAAGAACCGCTCCCGACGCGATCGTGCGCACCCGAAGGGGGAGATTAAGCTGTCATATGACAGCTGGCATCTCACCTCAGTGATCAGCAGCCATCGCGTATGGCTGCTGATCACGTGATCACTAGGATCGCCGTTGGATCGTAGTGATCACTTTGACAGCGGCGGCGGCAGGGGGGAAAAGAAGAGGATCCACTCACCTCCCTGCTGTTCCAGCGACGATCCGCGCCACCCTCTGCACTGGCCGGCATCTCCGCTCCGTCTGACGTCAGCGCCGGGTCCCGGCTTGATGACGTCATCAAGCCGCGACCCGACCTGAGTGTCATTTGGAGCGGAGATGCCGGCTGGAGAAGAGGTGGCTTCTGCGGCTCATCGCTGGAAGGTGAGTGATTGCTTCCAGCTACAGGGGGTACACCTGCCTCCATGGGGGACACACAGCCCAGCACACCACAGACGGGATCCGGCCGCCCGACCAGTGTTGTCAACTCATCCCTTTAATTACTGACACATCTAAGTTATACAGGTTCCGGGGCTATTTGCACATAATCAGTGCCTTAACTGCATCTACCTAGCCACAAAACCTGTATAATTCATATGTGTCAGTGATTAAAGGGATGAGTTGGCAACACTGCGCCCGACCCCCCCCAAACGCGCGGACCCCCCTCTACCGCAAAATGCCCTGGTCCTTAAGGGGGGTTAGGCGGCCGGTCCTGAAGTGGTTAATAAGGAGCCCCTTAAATAGACTCGCCTATATGGGTACCCTCTCCCACATATAGTTACATGTGAAAAAAAAAAAACAACTAGAAACCTTTAAATAATCGTTTAGTAAAAATGACAATTTCCTCTGACGAAGATCATTGTCAATGTCTCCTGCTATAATTTGAGTCTTATGAGCTGCCCATTTCATTTGACAATTGGGGAGAAACTAGGGGGGAGCAAGCGCTGTGACTGCAGGAGGGCCCAGAGGTGTGTGTGTGTGTATATTGGGGGGGGGGGGGGACTACTAACCTTCCCTTTCTCTGATCCTCCACATCAGGTGTTTTGTGGCTACACATGTTATGGGTGTGGAGATCCTGATGGCCACACTTGTTTTATTAACCTTTTGAGATGTGTGTCCCCCCAGACTGTGAGGGTCACCAGGGGTAGGTAAGGGAAGGGGTGTGTACATTAGGGGCAGTGATCTCCCCAGAATTTCTTTCCAGCTGGGTGGCATGAAATAGTAGCCGGGTGAGAGGAGATGAGAGAATGCAGGGCCGGCGCTTCTGTGAGCAGCTCTGCTTACAGAATAGGAGAAGGTGAGCCAATGACAGCCGGGTGCTCACCAAAACTAGCTGGGTGGAGGATGGAGCACAGTGGCGTAGCAATAGGGGGTGCAGAGGTAACGATGCATCCGGGGGCCCTTGGGCTAGAGGGGCCCAAGCAGGGGCGTAACTAGGCCCCACTGGGCCCCCCTGCAGAATTTCAGAGCGGCCCCCCCTCCCCTGGGGCCCGCTCGTGGCCATTTTGTGGGGGCTGGAGGGGTGGCAGCTGGAGGGGCGGCGGTCCCCGCCGACTGTGGCCAAGGCTTTCCCCTCATGCTGCCACCCCTCCAGCCCCCACAAAATGGCCACGAGCCAGAAGTGACGTCAGCCGCTAGAGCGAGGAGTCTGCAATGGAACGCACGGAAGGTATGTATCTGCCCGCTGCCCACACACTGTAACTAGCTGGAGGGGAGAGCCCCGAGCTGAGGGAGAGGGGGGGGGACTTCCCCTCTCCCCGCCGACTGTGGCCAAGGCTTTCCCCTCATGCTGCCTCCCCTCCAGCCCCCACAAAACGGCCCACAGTATTAGCTCTTTATTGGTCCTGTGCTGATAATTATCACTTCTATAGATACTTTGAATAGTGGTAATCATTAACAAGCTGCTCCCCATCCCCTTCTTGCACCTCTGACACTGTGGTTGTCATTGGCAGGTTTTGGTGCGCCGTATCAATGGTTATGTATAGAGTACTTGGGGGGGCCCCCAATGCTAAACCTGCACTGGGGCCCACAGCTTCTTACCTACGCCACTGGTGGAGCACCCGGCTAAAAGAGCCTGGAGAGAACACTGAAGAGGGCCCATCAAAGCTTTGCTGGGGGGCCCCATGATTTGTAGTTACGCCCCTGTCCAATATCCCCTCAAAATGTCTGTCCTCTTTCTCCCTCTCCTTCCATCTTCTCCTCCTTCCTCTCCTCATTATCTCATGTTAGGTTTCTCCCCCTCCCCATTTCTCTCTTTCAACCCCCCCCCCCCCCTTTTTTTTCTGTCTCTCAAATCCAAATGCAGACGAGCTTAATAGGCAGGACAGGGTGTATGTTGTGTCTGCCAAGGCAAAGGAAGAATTGGGGCAATAGGAGGATTATAAGGGTGAAGCTCTGCTGGGTAAGCAGTTTATGAACATTATGAAATTAACGTACATGCGTGTTTTAGTCCATTATGCTGGATTATGAAACTGACAATGGATGCAGGGCCGGATTTACCATAAGACACTGTAGGCACGTGCCTACAGGCGGCTGATTATGGAAAGGCAGCTCACTCTACTCCCCTAGTGCCTCCCTTCCTCCTTCCCTATGCAGGGTCCTGAGCTAAGTGTAAATGAGAGTTTACTTACCTGGCTCTTGGCATTACACTGACCAGATCTCCCTTCAGTCAGGGACACATTTAGCTATTTAGTATTAGAACTCTCAATATTAAGGGATACCTGTAACTACCTAAACCGGGCAACTGAGGCAAGGGAAGTAGGGGTTAGGTGGCAGCTGTGACAGCCAGCACACTTACAGTGCTGTTCGGTGGGGGTTTGCAGGTCCATGGAGGAAGAAGGGTGCCAGGACATCTGTGCCTATAGGCTCATGTGATGTAAATCCCGGCCTGAGTGGATGGATTACAAAGCGCGATTAAAGGCCCGACCTGAGCGATTTTATCTGGACAAGTGGTTACTTTCCTCATAGAAGCCTATGCTGGAAATACATCTGCTGCAGACCATGATATACCTTCGGAGCGAGTGCTGCACTGTCATCTGCAGCTGGCCATTGGAGATCTGGCTCCAGTGTAAACAGAGTGTTCCCCTTCTATCTTACATCTTTTTTTGCCTTTTCTCAGACGGTACAGACTCAGGGTCTGTCTGTCTTTATGGTGGTACAGCCTCTCCAGATATCTTTGTCTCTCCATCTCTATCCCACCCTAACCCCTTCCTCTTTCAATCTCTCCCCTTGATCCCTCTCTCTACCATTGTTCATTTACTATCCCCCTTCCATCCTTCCTCCCCATTTTTTTCTTGCTCCCTGCCTCTATCATCCCCCCTTCCCTCTCACTCTCCACCCTCCATCTCACTATTCCCCCCCCCCCCCCCCACCCCAGCCTCCTTACCTCTCCTGCTCTCTTGTCCCCTTCCCTCTCACTTCCTTCTCTCCTCCCCACCTGCTCTCTTCACCCTTCCTCCCTCTCATCCCCTTCCCTCTCACTTCCTCACTCTCCTTCCCACCTTCTCTCTCCCCCCTTCCTCATCTCCTTCCCTCTCACTTCCTCGCCTTTCCTCCCCACCTGCTCTCTCCCCCCTTCCTCATCTCCTTCCCTCTCACTTCCTCGCTTTCCTCCCCACCTGCTGTCTTTCCCCCTTCCTCATCCCCTTCCCTCTCACTTCCTCGCTTTCCTCCCCACCTGCTCTCTCCCCCCTTCCTCATCCCCTTCCCTCTCACTTCCTCACTCTCCTCCCCACCTTCTATCTCCCCCCTTCCCTCTCACTTCCTCACTCTCCTCCCCACCTTCTCTCTCCCCCCTTCCTCATCCCCTTCCCTCTCACTTCCTCACTCTCCTCCCCACCTTCTCTCTCCCCCCTTCCTCATCCCCTTCCCTCTCACTTCCTCACTCTCCTCCCCACCTTCTCTCTCCCCCCTTCCTCATCTCCTTCCCTCTCACTTCCTCGCTTTCCTCCCCACCTGCTGTCTTTCCCCCTTCTTCTCTCTTGCCCCCTTCCCTCTCACTTCCTCTCTCTCTCCCCCCCCCCCCCCCCCCCTTCTTTCCTTCTGTCCCTTCTTCCTCTAAATCCCCCCTGCATTATTTTATAATCTCAGTCTCTTTTCTCTTTCTTTGCCTTCTACTTGTCCTTGGCTCTCATTCACCCCCATGATAACTGCCATCCCCAGTCTCTATACAAGTTGCAGTACACACACACACAATATGATCTACAAGTGTTTATATTATAACAGACTAGAATTAAGTGTCATTAGCTGAAAATGTTTTACATATCTAATTTCTGCATCTGCTCCTCTCCCCAGCACTCAATAAAGCCTCTCTTCCTGCCCCCAGGATTTAGAACCGGCGTCTTTAATTGGCTGTCGGTGAGGTCATCTGGTCCAGCTGCAGTATGACATCACACGTGGGGGAGGGGCCCATCTTCTGACACATATAAATGAATCCTTATTACTGGCATATCACACTCGATTTTCAAGGCGTTTATTCATGTGTCCGTTTGAGATTCTGGCCGGCTTTGGGAGCCATCTGGCAGACTTAATTTCTGCCAAATAGGATACAATTAAAACATTTTTTTTTGCTTTTTTCCCTTCACATCCCAGTAGCTTTATAATTACTCTCCTTAGGATTTGTTCTTCCTCTTCTGCATTTAACTCCATCTTGAAAGAGTAACCGCAGAATTCAACTAGCTGAGATTTACATTACAGTATTGCCGCATCATTATTATTATTAGATGAGGTTTTATTATGTCCTGAAGTTTCGGTGCACGCTTTCCTGTTTGAGTTAGTCTTTTAATAAATATCGGGTCAAGGGATGCACGGCGTAAGGTACGTACACACATATTACTTTCCTCCACAAGAATACGGGACTCAATCTCTTGGGCGACAGTGTCAGGCCTGAGCTCTGTACAGCCTACAGTCTAGTTAAGCACTTTTTTTTACTATGGGGGGAGGGGAAATGGAGCAGTGAACAAAGAAGCTGCTCCTTGTGGGTGGAGTGAGGAGGGGAACCATGCACTCTGGGCTGTCCCTAATCATCTGCATACGTAAACATATGCTAAGCCCTTGGCTGAGGCGGTTCTTAAAGGATACCCAAGGTGACATGATGAGATAGACATGTGTATGTGCCTAGCACACAAATAACTATGCTGTGTTCCTTTTTTTCTTTCTCTGTCTGAAAGCGTTAAACATCAGGTATGTAAGTGGCAGTTCCTGTCTTGAGTCAGGACTGGGTAAACAATAATACAGTAAAAGCTTAAAAAGTATATTTAAATAAAAAATAAAACTGTGGAATATCTTAACCACTTCCCGACCGCCGTATGTACAATTGGCGGCCGGGAAGTGCACCCCGCAAGGACCGCCGTATTGACAATTGGCGGCGGTCCTTGTAGGGGCATGGGCGGAGCGATCGCGTCATCAGTGACGCGATCCTCCGCCTCCGCCTGGCGCCGCTCACCCGCCGCAACATCCCGCCGGCCATACGGAAGCGCCGGCGGGATGTTAACCCCGCGATCGCCGCATACAAAGTGTATAATACACTTTGTAATGTTTACAAAGTGTATTATACAGGCTGCCTCCTGCCCTGGTGGTCCCAGTGTCCGAGGGACCACCAGGGCAGGCTGCAGCCACCCTAGTCTGCACCAAGCACACTGATTTTTCCCCCCCCCCTGCCCCAGATCGCCCACAGCACCCATCAGACCCCCCCCCTGCCCACCCCCCAGACCCCTGTTTGCACCCAATCACCCCCCTAATCACCCATCAATCACTCCCTGTCACTATCTGTCAACGCTATTTTTTTTTTTATCCCCCACCCTGCTCCCTGCCCCCTCCTGATCACCCCCCACCCCTCAGATTCTCCCCAGACCCCCCCCCCAGACCACCCCCCCTGTTTACTGTATGCATCTATCCCCCTGATCACCTGTCAATCACCTGTCAATCACCTGTCAATCACCCATCAATCACCCGTCAATCACCCCCTGTCACTGCCACCCATCAGCCAGCCCCTAACCTGCCCCTTGCGGGCAATCTGATCACCCCCCCACACCAATAGATCGCCCGCAGATCCGACATCAGATCACCTCCCAAATCCATTGTTTACATCTATTCTCTCCTCTAAACACACACTAATTACCCATCAATCACCCATCAATCACCCCCTATCACCACCTGTCACTTTTACCTATCAGATCAGACCCTAATCTGCCCCTTGCGGGCACCCAATCACCCGCCCACACGCTCAGATTGCCCTCTGACCCCCCCTTATCAATTCACCAGTGCATTAATTACATCTGTTCTTCCCTGTAATAACCCACTGATCACCTGTCAATCACCTGCCAATCACCTATCACCCATCAATCACCCCCTGTCACTGCCACCCATCAATCAGCCCCTAACCTGCCCCTTGCGGGCAATCTGATCACCCACCCACACCATTAGATCGCCCGCAAACCCGCCGTCAGATTACCTCCCAAATGTATTGTTTACATCTGTTATCTTCTCTAAACACCCACTAATTACCCATCAATCACCCATCAATCACCCCCTATCACCACCTGTCACTGTTACCTATCAGATCAGACCCTAATCTGCCCCTTGCGGGCACCCAATCACCCGCCCACACGCTCAGATTGCCCTCAGACCCCCCCCTTATCAATTCGCCAGTGCATTAATTACATCTGTCCTTCCCTGTAATAACCCACTGACCACCTGTCAATCACCTGCCAATCACCTATCACCCATCAATCACCCCGTCACTGCCACCCAACAATCAGCCCCTAACCTGCCCCTTGCGGGCAATCTGATCACCCACCCACACCAATAGATCGCCCGCAGATCCGACATCAGATCACCACCCAAGCGCAGCGTTTACATCTATTCTCTCCTCTAAACACCCACTAATTACCCATCAATCACCCCCTATCACCACCTGTCACTGTTACCCATCAGATCAGACCCTAATCTGCCCCTTGCGGGCACCCAATCGCCCGCCTACACGCTCAGATTGCCCTCAGACCCCCCCTTATCAATTCGCCAGTGCAATATTTACATCTGTTCTCCCCTGTAATAACCCACTGATTACCTGTCAATCACCTATCAATCACCCATCAATCACCCCCTGTCACTGCCACCCATCAATCACCCCCTGTCACTTCCACCCATCAATCACCCGCTGTCACTGCCACCCATCAATCAGCCCCTAACCTGCCCCTTGCGGGCAAACTGATCACCCACCCACACCAATAGATCGCCCGCAGATCCGACATCAGATCACCACCCAAGCGCAGTGTTTCCATCTATTCTCTACCCTAAACACCCACTAATTACCCATCAATCACCCCCTGTCACTGCTACCTATCAGATTAGACCCCTATCTGCCCCTAGGGCACTCAATCACCCGCCCACACCCTCAGAATGCCCTCAGACCCCAGCCCTGATCACCTCGCCAGTGCATTGCTTGCATCTATTCCCCCCTCTAATCACACCTTGAGACACCCATCAATCACCTCCTGTCACCCCCTAGCACACCTACCCATCAGATCAGGCCCCAATTTGCCCCGTGTGGGCTCCTGATCACTCGGCCAATCCCTCAGATCCCCCTCAGACCCCCTTCCGATCACCTCCCCAGTGCATTGATTGCATCTATTTTCCCCTCTAACCACCACCTGAGACACCCATCAATCACCTCCTGTCACCCCCCTAGCACTCCTATCCATCAGATCAGGCCCAATACAACCTGTCATCTAAAAGGCCACCCTGCTTATGACCGGTTCCACAAAATTCGCCCCCTCATAGACCACCTGTCATCAAAATTTGCAGATGCTTATACCCCTGAACAGTCATTTTGAGACATTTGGTTTCCAGACTACTCACGGTTTTGGGCCTGTAAAATGCCAGGGCGGTATAGGAACCCCACAAGTGACCCTATTTTAGAAAAAAAGACACCCCAAGGTATTCTGTTAGGTGTATGACGAGTTCATAGAAGATTTTATTTTTGTCAAAAGTTAGCGGAAATTAATTTTTATTGGTTTTTTTTCACAAAGTGTCATTTTTCACTAACTTGTGACAAAAAATAAAATCTTCTATGAACTCGCCATACACCTAACGGAATACCTTGGGGTGTCTTCTTTCTAAAATGGGGTCACTTGTGGGGTTCCTATACTGCCCTGGCATTTTAGGGGCCCTAAACCGCGAGGAGTAGTCTAGAAAACAAATGCTTCAAAATGACCTGTGAATAGGACGTTGGGCCCCTTAGCGCACCTAGGCTGCAAAAAATTGTCACACATGTGGTACCGCTGTACTCAGGAAAAGTAGTATAATGTGTTTTGGGGTGTATTTTTACACATACCCATGCTGGATGGGAGAAATTTCTATGTAAATGGACAATTGTGTGTAAAAAAATCAAACAATTGTAATTTACAGAGATATTTCTCCCACTTAGCATGGGTATGTGTAAAAATACACCCCAAAACGCATTATACTACTTCTCCTGAGTACGGCGGTACCACATGTGTGACACTTTTTTACACCCTAAGTACGCTAAGGGGCCCAAAGTCCAATGAGTACCTTTAGGATTTCACAGGTCATTTTGCGACATTTGGTTTCAAGACTACTCCTCACGGTTTAGGGCCCCTAAAATGCCAGGGCAGTATAGGAACCCCACAAATGACCCCATTCTAGAAAGAAGACACCCAAAGGTATTCCGTACGGAGTATGGTGAGTTCATAGAAGATTTTATTTTTTGTCACAAGTTAGCGGAAAATGACACTTTGTGAAAAAAAACTATTAAAATCAATTTCCGCTAACTTGTGACAAAAAAATAAAAACTTCTATGAACTCACCATACTCCTAACGGAATACCTTGGGGTGTCTTCTTTCTAAAATGGGGTCATTAGTGGGGTTCCTATACTGCCCTGGCATTTTAGGGGCCCTAAACCGTGAGGAGTAGTCTTGAAACAAAAATGACCTGTGAAATCCTAAAGGTACTCATTGCACTTTGGGCCCCTTAGTGCAGTTAGGGTGCAAAAAAGTGCCACACATGTGGTATCGCCGTACTCGGGAGAAGTAGTATAATGTGTTTTGGGGTGTATTTTTACACATACCCATGCTGGGTGGGAGAAATACCTCTGTAAATGACAATCTTTTGATTTTTTTACACACAATTGTCCATTTACAGAGGTATTTCTCCCACCCAGCATGGGTATGTGTAAAAATACACCCCAAAACACATTGTACTACTTCTCCTGAGTACGGCGATACCACATGTGTGGCACTTTTTTGCACCCTAACTGCGCTAAAGGGCCCAAAGTCCAATGAGTACCTTTAGAATTTCACAGGTCATTTTGAGAAATTTCGTTTCAAGACTACTCCTCACGGTTTAGGGCCCCTAAAATGCCAGGGCAGTATAGGAACCCCACAAATGACCCCATTTTAGAAAGAAGACACCCCAAGGTATTCCGTTAGGAGTATGGTGAGTTCATAGAAGATTTTATTTTTTGTCAAAAGTTAGTGGAAAATGACACTTTGTGAAAAAACACAATTAAAATCAATTTCCGCTAACTTTTGACAAAAAAATAAAATCTTCTATGAACTCACTATACTCCTAACGGAATACCTTGGGGTGTCTTCTTTCTAAAATGGGGTCATTTGTGGGGTTCCTATACTGCCCTGGCATTTTAGGGGCCCTAAACCGTGAGGAGTAGTCTTGAAACGAAATTTCTCAAAATGACCTGTGAAATTCTAAAGGTACTCATTGGACTTTGGGCCCTTTAGCGCAGTTAGGGTGCAAAAAAGTGCCACACATGTGGTATCGCCGTACTCAGGAGAAGTAGTATAATGTGTTTTGTGGTGTATTTTTACACATACCCATGCTGAGTGGGAGAAAGATCTCTGTAAATGGACAATTGTGTGTAAAAAAAATTAACAAATTGTCATTTACAGAGATATTTCTCCCACCTAGCATGGGTATGTGTAAAAATACACCCCAAAACACATTATACTACTTCTCCTGAGTACGGCAATACCACATGTGTGGCACTTTTTTGCACCCTAACTGCGCTAAGGGGTCCAAAGTCCAATGAGCACCTTCAGGCTTTACAGGGGTGCTTACAATTTAGCACCCCCCAAAATGTCAGGACAGTAAACACACCCCACAAATGACCCCATTTTGGAAAGTAGACACTTCAAGGTATTCAGAGAGGAGCATGGTGAGTCCGTGGCAGATTTCATTTTTTTTTGTCGCAAGTTAGAAGAAATGGAAACTTTTTTTTTTTTTTTTTTTTTTTCACAAAGTGTCATTTTCCGCTTACTTGTGACAAAAAATAATATCTTCTATGAACTCACTATGCCTCTCAGTGAATACTTTGGGATGTCTTCTTTCCAAAATGGGGTCATTTGGGGGGTATTTATACTATCCTGGAATTCTAGCCCCTCATGAAACATGACAGAGGGTCAGAAAAGTCAGAGATGCTTGAAAATGGGAAAATTCACTTTTTGCACCATAGTTTGTAAACGCTATAACTTTTACCCAAACCAATAAATATACACTGAATGGGTTTTTTTTTATCAAAAACATGTTTGTCCACATTTTTCGCGCTGCATGTATACAGAAATTTTACTTTATTTGAAAACTGTCAGCACAGAAAGTTAAAAAAATCATTTTTTTGCCAAAATTCATGTCTTTTTTGCTGAATATAATAAAAAGTAAAAATCGCAGGAGCAATCAAATAGCACTAAAAGAAAGCTTTATTAGTGACAAGAAAAGGAGCCAAAATTCATTTAGGTGGTAGGTTGTATGAGCGAGCAATAAACCGTGAAAGCTGCAGTGGTCTGAATGGAAAAAAAGTGGCCGGTCCTTAAGGGGTAGAAAGCCCTAGGTCCTCAAGTGGTTAAAAAGTCATTTTTAGGAGACAGGATAGATACAATTGTATATTACATTAGTTTGTTTTCACTTCGGGTGTCCTTTAATTGCCACCTCAGCTGAGTGACATCTAACATGTATACCAGTTCTCGTCACTCCTTTGTTCAGCGATAGGCTTCATAGCGCAGAGTTGAGGAGCGAGGAGGACCTGTCTCAATGCCAGAAGCGGGCAAAGTATTGCGGAAACCTAATACTGTGACTTGGAGGAGGTCAGGGTTTTGTTGGGGGAAGTGGGCTTTGGATGGAAGCTACCTAAAACTGTGGTGGTTGGGGGCGGGGGGGATGCGGGGCAGGGGTGCTGGTAGAATTTTTTTTTATTTTTTTTTATGATACTAATAGTTTTTTTAGCCTGGGTTCTACGTGTAACTTGTTCTGACTGAACCAAGGAAATGTCGTATGGTATAATTTCTGTGATACATTGCCAATTGTGGAGGTCTAGCATTCGTGTTTTATGGTAATTGAGTATTGAATAAACATTTTTGTCATGATACAACAGGTGGTGCAGTGAAAATTGGATCAGTCTTTTTTTTTTTTACATTGCTATTTGATTTTTCTGTGATCCATGCACATGTTGTGCGGATGGTGCAACACACTTCTTTAGTAGTTGCGTTTTTAGATATTGGAGGAAACTGAAGTGCTAAGGGAAACCCCATGAAAACGTGAGAACATACAACCCCCATGCAGATAGTGCCCTAGTGGACACAATCTGCATAAGGTTTGTATGTTTCACACGCTAACCTCAACCCCACCTTGCCACCCCTAACCTAACAAACACAAAAGTCTCACCAACAGCGCCTCCAAGAGGCATCAGAAACTCAAAACTGTACCAAACAGTAAACCAACAGTAAACCAACCGAGCTCTGCTCGGCCCGACATAGAAGTGTACAAATCAAATCAGAGACCATTTCAGGTCAGATACATTATATGAGACCAGCTCTACATTTCAAAATCAATTACCAATTGTTTACCTTCTGGATGCCTCCCTGTGAAAGGTCAGCGATCTCGGCCCAGTGATTGACAGGCCAGGGGTACGCGGCAGAGCATGGCCCCTCCCGGTACACAGGCGCGCTGAAAAGCCATTTCAGGGTCCAAAGAGGGGACACATTCCTAAAAGCACCAATTTTTAATGGATGTTTTTGTGGAAATTATGGAGGATTCTAATGAAGTGACTTTTTGCATGAACCCTCTTAAAAAGATGTAAATTGATTTGTGGAGAAAGCCTGGCCGTCCAGTAGTGTGTTTCCAGTCTGTGCTCTTATTCTGAAAGTAAGGCTTTCTTTATCGTTCTTTTTCTTATTGGCCCGCTTGCTGTATTGCATTTTCTTACGGTGCATAGACGCATCCAGTTTTGATTGACCAATTAATTACCATTTTTACCACCTCCGTGTAGTATGAGGACCAACAGACTGTGAATATTGTGAACAGATTGTGTAGGTAAGCTCTCATACTACATGGAGGTGGTAAAATGATTAACCAATCAAAATTGGAGCTAGCCAGAAAAGGATTAAAGGACAACTGAAGTCTGAGGGTTGTGGAGGCTGCCATATTTATTTCCTCTTAAAATACGAGTTGCCTGGCAGCCCTACTGATCCTCTGCCTCTAATACGTTTAGCCATAGCCCCTAAACAAGCATGCAGCAGATGAGGCATTTCTGACATTATTGTCAGATCTGACAAGATTAGCTGCATGCTTGTTTCTGGAGTGATTCAGACACTACTGCAGCCAAATAGACCAGCAGGGCTGCCAGGCAACTGGTATTGTTTAAAAGGAATTAAATATGGCAGCCTCCATATACCTCACTTCAGGTGTCCTTTAAGATGTAATAGGGCCCTTGGCAAGGTAGTAGATTCGGAGCCCACTTGTGGTCCTTTTGGTAAGCTGAAGTAGAGAGAGGTCAAGGAAGGTGACAGGTGGGCCCCTTGACACCCACTAGGCCCCCAGCACGTGATGCAAGCATTATGATTAATTGTTCACCCTGCTTTGTTAGAATGGATCCATTCAGCCGTATAGACCACAAATTTGGTTCTGCAGCGGGTTTTTTTTTCGGATCAACGCATCCGTCAGATTCAACGCGCGCTAATGGAACGGAGGGTCATGGATAAAAAACTGATGCCTATTAAACTGACCAGTTTTTGATCTGTCAAGTGTGAACCTGGCCTTATTGAAAAATTAGAGGCGTGGCTAGGGGAGTGAAAGGGGCGCGTGTCTTAAAGGTGTCGTAGTTTCTTATCTCAGAATGTAGGGAAGCATGGATAAAAAACACTGCTGGCAAAACACTGCTGGCAAAACACTGCTGGCAAAAGCATGACCTAAGGTGTCCACACACAATACAATATTTTACTTTTCTTTTTAGATTCAAGAATTACAATCGATTTCTCCAATTGGTTGTTACTTTGATCACGAATCGTAGCTGGAAAACGAAGGCGCGTCGTCATTGAAGAGCATTGCGTACAATTTCATATTGCGTGAAATTGCATGTGCATTCCAACAAAGCCTTACTATTTACCTAACATTGTTACTTGTTTTTATGAGTGAGTACTTTTACTGGCTGTAACACAGGTGGTTCTGTGCCGTTAAATGCAGGACTGTTTAATGTCGCAGCACTATGCGTTTACCAATATCCATTCAGATGAATTGACAGACGTTACAATTGCTAATCGGCGTTTGCAGAAAAGCACTTGTGAGACGCCGGGCTGCCGCAGGTGGCTGCATCATTCTGAACCAGCCCTAACCGTCATCATTAGAAGTACCCACATGAAGATGGATCATGGATCAGCGATCATGCTCGGATCCATATTCACTACAGCAGTAATGACGGCACCAATGATAGTTTAAAAAGTCGCAGTAGAATTATCATGGCAGGCAATGGGGATCTGAGCAATCGGTCAGTCTGTGATCAGACAGTTAAAATGGCCGTACAACGTTTAACTAATTTACTTTCAACAATGTTACATGATATTGTGAAAAAGATCATGCACCACAAAGAAGTTGCCCGTCACAAAAAAGTTGCTTCAAATATGGTGTCCTGGGTACGGACCTTCAGGCAAACTTATTGGTTCAGGGACCCCATGATCCCTTGCTTGCACCAATCATTGCTTCCTGGGGGGCATAGGGGGCGCGCATGAACGATATATATATATAGATAGATAGATAGATAGATAGATATATGCCGAGCAGGGCCGGCCCGCTCATGAGGCGGGGTGAAACATTTGCCTCAGGCGGCAAACTTCAAAGGGCGGCACCCGCCCAGGGGGGCCGGCCGCCGAGCCGGAGGGGTAGCGGGCAGGTCGGGGGTATTGTGCCTAGCGGTGGGGAGGGGGGTTGGACCCCCCCCCTCCCTCGCCTGGGTCCCCCGATCTGCGCTCCCCTCCAGCCTGTAATTAGTAAGCTGCTGCCAGATCGTAAGAGGCACGGGCGGGGGGGGGGGGGACTCACCTTTTCCGCGTTCCAGCGAGCGCTCCACTGACGTCACTTCCTGCATCGCCGCCCACTGTATTGTAAGTGGACGGCGATGCAGGAAGTGACGTCAATGGAGCGCACGATGGAACGCGGAAAAGGTGAGTCCTCCCCGCCCGTGCCTCTTACGATCTGGCAGCAGCTTACTAATTACAGGCTGGAGGGGAGCGCAGATCGGGGGACCCAGGCGAGGGAGGGGGGGGTCCGACCCCCCTCCCCACCGCTAGGCACAATACCCCCGACCTGCCCGCTACCCCTCCGGCTCGGCGGCCGGCCCCCCCCCGGACGGGGGGGGGGGGGTGGGGCCTGGCGGCAGCAGCTCTGCCAAATTTGCCTCAGACGGCAAAAAGTGACGGGCCGGCCCTGATGCCGAGGGATGAGCAGCACAAACAGAATTTTATGCAATACAATGCAAAGCATGCACGCAGCACTGGAGGTCCCCAGACTCCATAAGAAATATATAAATACAGAGGGTGCTGCTGCACACGACAGGAAAACAGTGGACAGGGGCTCTTGGTTACGCTTTAACGCGTTTAAGCTCACCAACTGTGCCCCCGATCTGGTGAGTCCTACTCTAACCAGGCAACTCCCATTTAGCTGACCCCTGGGCTTTTGGCATGGTTCCCCCTAGAACGCTGATAAAAACTAGCATTTTTGCCTGGTTAGAGTAGGACTCACCAGATCGGGGACACTTTGGCGCAGTTGGTGAGCTTAAACGCGTTAAAGCGTAACCAAGAGCCCCTGTCACTGTTTTCCTGTTGTGTGCTGCAGCACCCTCTGTATGTATATGTGTATATATATATATATATATATATATATATATATATATATATATATATATAATATATGTATATGTTTTATTTATTTATTTTTACAAAACATTTTTAACTTTTTTTTATTTTATCAATGATCACTTATTACTTAGCAGTAATAGTGACCATTTAGGGACTGGGAAACACCCCCTTGGGCTAATCACTGCAGACACAGGGGGGTCTCTGACCAATCACTGCGGGTCATGTGCATGCGCGCGTACAATCGTTACAGGAAGTCATACACATCCAGTATGTATTTAGATGATAGTCGTTGTTAATGGCTGTAACGGCAATCATTCTCACTACACAGGCACAGGTTGGCTCAGAGGACAAATGTCTCCCTCCTTCTTCGGGGATGCGTCGGGAGCGCGGTCATGTGCGTTCGTGGCACCCGGCTCCGTGCACAGATGTGACTTTCATGTGCATGCGGTTGTAGCCCCCGCAGCCACGGACATGACTCTCACGTCCATGCTGATGAAGCAGTTAAATGGAACCTGAAATGAGAGGAATATAGAGGCTGCCATATTTATTTAAATAGTACAAGTTCCCTGGCTGTCCTGCTGATCCGGCGGAATCACACCAGGAACAAGCATGCAGCTAATCTTGTCAGATCTGACACTAATGTCAGAAACACCTGATCTGCTGCATGCTTGTTCTGGGTCTATGGCTAAAAGCATGAGAGGCAAAGGATCAGCAGGGCAGCCAGGCAACTGGTATTGCTTTAAAAGGAAATAACAGCCTTACTATCATTCTCACCTTAGGTTCTCTTGAATGCACTTTAACTTTGCTATAAGCTGGGCTCGTTACCTTGTTTGACGTCTGTCCAGCGTTAAAGCCATATTCTCATTGCGTGCTTTACATTTTCCTATTTACATTTCTCATAAATTGCCAGAGATAGGAAGAAGGAGGCGCCTGTAAGTGAATTCTGAGAGCGAGCGGTCGTTGTGTGCCGCAAGTTTCCAGTTTAGGAACAGTTTGGGGATGTTATCCTTAGAAAACTCTTAGGCGCACTCATACACACACTCTATTGCCATGGCGACCAAAGTTTGCCTTCCCGCGAGCCTGCAGAGACGAGGCGTGAGACGGCGATAATAATGACAATTAGTGGCAGAGCCGCCACCTCGCCGTTCGTCCCCTCGCTCTGGGAACGTGTAATTGGAGGGAGGTGGACGGCGATGTCCCTGTCGGGGAGAGGGTCATTTGTACAAAACATTTGTCCAATTACGGCAAGCACGGTAATTTTGCTAGGTTAACGCGGCCTATGGACACCGCTTCTCACCGCAACAAACAAACAGACGCAGCCTTGCGACCACGCACCGCCGTCACTGCGCCATTTCCCTAGATGAACCACAAGTTCTATGGGGAGAAAGTTATCATTCATTTCTCAGACTTGTTGCAAAGTCCCTTAATTGGTGCAGATGTGAGGCTGGAGTGAGAGAGATGTCTGTCTAGCCCCCCCAATATTGACGCTCGCCTCATTTGCCGCTCGCCTCATTTGCCGCTCAGATATGTCTTTTCCATCTGAACCAGACTTTTAAGGGGGCTAATCAAATTTAAGAGCTGTGCTTCTTCTAAGGCAGAACTCCAGTTTCATGTAAAAAATACTAGAATCACGCTGTATACCAGTAAAGTACAAGATTTTTTGTAAAGGGGAACCTTACCGAATTAAAAAGACAACTGAAGTGAGACGAATATGGAGGATGCCATATTTATTTCCTTTTAAACAATGCCAGTTGCCTGGCAGCCCTGCTGGTCTACTTGGCTGCAGTAGTGTCTGCATCACACCAGAAACAAGCATGCAGCTAATCTTTTAAGATCTGACAATAATGTCAGAAACACCTGATCTGCTGCATGCTTGTTCAGGGTCTATGCCTGAAAGTATTAGAGGCAGAGGATCAGCAGGACAGCCATGCAACTAGTATAGCTTAAAAGGAAATCTATATGGCAGCCTCCATATCCCTCTCGCTTTAGTAATCCTTTAACTTGAGGCCGCATCCCACCACAATGCAAAAAATGACTAACACATGACCCTGCAGCAGAGT
Source organism: Hyperolius riggenbachi (assembly GCF_040937935.1). Taxonomy (NCBI): domain Eukaryota; kingdom Metazoa; phylum Chordata; class Amphibia; order Anura; family Hyperoliidae; genus Hyperolius; species Hyperolius riggenbachi. Next base: position 180,872,680 of record NC_090657.1, read on the forward strand.
GCTTCGACATGGTCATAAGCATAGCGCCGCACCCCCCTCCCCCCGCTCAGTGACGTACCCCCTCCTGGACATAAAGTACATTCCTGAGATTCCTGGCTGTTGGTCTGCACATGCGCGCCGTGACGCACGTGCTCCTGTTGCTGAAATTCCCGTGTGGCCTATCGACTCCAATGACTTCTGTCGCCGCAGAAGAAGATAGTCATACGGTAATGCGCCGTTGACTTAGCGGCAGCTATTCGGAATTTTCTGTCTTACTGCAGTAAATGTGCTAGGCCCCATTGACTTGCATCGCTATTGTGGAACCTGTGGTAAAACAGGGTAACGCAGTGCACACTAGCAAGGCAAGTTTAAAAGGGGCATCAAGGAAGTTTTAAGTGAATTTAATGTGGCCAGTTACTTAACCAGTTGCCGCCCGCGTCACGCCGATGGGCGTGGTCGCGGCGGCAGCCCCAGGACCACCTAACGCCAATTGGCATAAAGTCCTGGGGCTCTGTTTTGCAGGAGATCGCGCGCAGGCTGCGCGCGCATCTCCTGCTTAGGGGGCGGAGCTCTGCCCCGCCTTCAGTCTCCGAGCGGTTAGACGGCGTGATCGCCATCTATTTACGTTGTGCAGCGCTGCGATCAGCAGCAGCGCTGCACTGGGGACAGTCATGTGACACGGCTGTCCCCCTGGGGGACAAGAGAGCGATCGGCTCTCATAGGCAGAAGCCTATGACAGCCGATCGCAGTAATTGGCTGGCTGTGGGTAGGGAGGGAGGGGATTTAAAGAAAAAGTGTGTTAAAAAAAAAAAAAAAAGAACAATAATATTTATTAAAAAAAAAAATAAACATGGGGGGAGCCATCAGACGCCACCAACAGAGAGCTCTGTTGGTGGGGAGAAAAGGGGGGGGGGGAATCACTTGTGTGCTGTGTTGTGCGGCCCTGCAGCTTGGCCTTAAAGCTGCAGTGGCCAATTTCACTAAAAATGGCCTGGTCACTAGGGGGGTTTAGCCCTGCAGGCCTCAAGAGATTAAGTTGGGCTATTTGCATCCTCAAGTCCCTCGCCGCCATTCTGCACGGCTCACTTTAGCTGCTGAGCGCCTCTGAACACTGCTTGTGCAGCCCCATGCTGTACGCCTCCTCTGTGCTCATGTGGCCGGGAGCGTTCTGCACTTACAGAGTAAGTAAAACTGTCTACTGTGCTTTCACAGAACTCTCCCAGCCACGGGATCAGGAGCAGGCGCAGGGCCACGTATGCACAATGCCCAGCGACTGGCCAAGTAGGCCAGCTTACGGAGGCGGAGAGCGGCTAAACAGAGCAGCGTGGAATGATGGCGAGGGACCACGAGGGCTTCAGGTTACTGGAGGAAGCCACAAGTAAGCTAATCTGGCCACATTACTTTCACTTACAATCCCATCACTGCGGAATGTTTGTTTTATGTTCTGAAGTGAGCAGAAACACCTGGTTTCCCAGAGTGCACCAGGGGCAGAAGGCTGTGTGATAGCAAATAGAATCCGCTCTACTGGAAAGTTGAAAGGCCCAATCTTTATTACAGAACTGACCTGGGAATTTTACGGCTCATGCGTATTGAAGTACCAGTGACTCCTTAGTCATAGCTCAAATGTGTGACTTCATAGCCTAGGCTGAACCATCCATGAGGGGGGGGGGGGGGGGGGGGTTGGGTTTGGGGGTTTACATACCAATATACAGTAATATATAGATATGGGAAGTGTTTCTAAATGATGCTGAAACCAGGATAAAGAACTTAAATATGGAGAATGTTTTACATTCTACTATATGTATTTGAGGTGCCTCTTAATAGATTTTAAAGATATCTTTTTGTATTGACTTGATTTGCAGCCAGTTGATCTTAAAGTGTACCAGAGTTGGCATAACTTAAAGATTTGATATTTACCTGGGGCTTCATCCAGCACCATAAGCATGCATACAGAGGTGGGGCAATGCATAAGGTGTGCATGCAGAGGTGGGGCAATGTATAAGGTGTGCATGCAGAGGTGGGGCAATGCATAAGGTGTGCATGCAGAGGTGGGGCAATGCATAAGGTGTGCATGCAGAGGTGGGGCAATGCATAAGGTGTGCATGCAGAGGTAGAGCACTGCATAAGGTGTGTATCCAGAGGTGGGGCAATGCATAAGGTGTTTATCCAGAGGTGGGGAAATGCATAAGGTGTTTATCCAAAGGTTGGGCCATGCATAAATTGTATATATCCAGGGATGGGGCAATGCTATATTCTGCAATAAGCAGAGTTTGGTCAGAGGCTGTTAGGGGAATGGTTTAGGTTAGACTGTATACCTGCCTGTACCTGGGAGATTAAAAAAAAAGTGAAAAGATACAGTAGATACCTCCTAGAGAGGGATAGTCTGAAGGCTTCCCCATGCTCCTTGACCTCGCCATTCCAGCCCTGGGACCCCTCAACCTCGCCATTCCAGCCCCGGGACCCCTCGACCTCGCCATTCCAGCCCCCCGGGACCCCTCGACCTCGCCATTCCAGCGCCGGGACCCCTCGGCCTCGCCACTCCAGCGCCGGGACCCCTCGGCCTCGCCATTCCAGCGCCGGAACCTCTCGACCTCGCCATTCCAGCCCCTCGGCCTGCGCCATTCCAGTGCCGGGACCCCTCGACCTCGCCATTTCAGCGCCGGGACCCCTCGACATCGCCATTTCAGCGCCAAGACCCCTCGGCCTCGCCTTTCCAGCGCCGGAACCTCTCGACCTCGCCATTCCAGCCCCTCGGCCCGCGCCATTCCAGTGCCGGGACTCCTCGACCTTGCCATTCCAGTGCCGGGACCCCTCGACCTTGTCATTCCAGGGCCGGGACCCCTCAACCTCGCCATTTCAGCGCTGGTACCCCTCGACCTTACCATTCCACCGCTGGAATCCCTCAACCTCGCCATTTCAGGTCTGGGACCCCTCGACCTTGCGATTCCAGCGCCGGGACCCCTCGACCTCGCCATTCCAGCGCTGGGACCCCTCGACCTCGCCATTCCAGCACTGGGACCCTCTGTCCCCATCCTCCTCGACCTCGCCATTCCACCGCTGGGACCTCTCGACCTCGCCATTACAGCGCTGGGACCCCTCGACCTCGCCATTGCAGGGCTGTGACCCCTCGACCCCCGCTATTTCAGGGCTGGGACCCCTCGACCTCGCCATTTCAGGGCTGGGACCCCTAAACCTCGCCATTCCAGCGCTGGGACCCCTCGACCTCACCATTCCAGCGCTGGAACCCCTCGACCTCACCATTCAAGCGATGAGCCCCCTCGACCTCGCCATTCCAGTGCTGGGACCCCTCTACCTCACCATTCCAGCGATGGGACCCCTCGACCTCGCCATTTCAGCACTGGGACCCCTCGACCTCACCATTCCAGTGCTGGGATCCCTCGACCTCACCATTCCAGCGCCAGGACCCCTCGACCTCGGCATTCCAGGGCCGGGACCCCTCGACCTCGGCATTCCAGGGCCGGGACCCCTCGACCTCGGCATTCCAGGGCTGGGACCCCACGACCTCGCCATTTCAGAGCTGGAACCCCTCAGCCTCACCATTCCAGCGATGGGACCCCTCGACCGCACCATTTCAGTGCTGGGACCCCTCGACCTCGCCATTTCAGCACTGGGACCCCTCGACCTCGCCATTCCAGCGCCGGGATCCCTCGACCTCGCCATTTCAGCGCTGGAACCCCTCGACTTCGCCATTTCAGGGCTGGGACCCCTCGACCTCGCCATTCCAGCACCGGGACCCCTCGACCTCGCCATTCCAGCGCCGGGACCCCTCGACCTCGCCATTCCAGCGCCGGGACCCCTTGACCTCACCATTCCAGCACTGGAACCCTCGACTTCGCCATTTCAGGGCTGGGACCCCTCGACCTCACCATTCCAGCGCTGGAACCCCTCGGCCTCGCCATTTCAGGGCCGGGACCCCTCAACCTCGTCATTTCAGGGCCGGGACCCCTCAACCTCGCCATTTCAGCGCCGGGACCCCTCGACCTCACCATTCCAGTGCTGGAACCCCTCGACCTTGCGATTCCAGTGCTGGAACCCCTCGACCTCGCCATTCCAGCACTGGAACCCCTCGACCTCGCCATTCCAGCACTGGAACCCCTCGACCTCGCCATTCCAGCGCCAGGATCCCTCGACCTCGCCATTGCAGGGCTGGGACCACTCGACCCCCGCCATTCCAGGGCTGGGACCCCTCCACCTCGCCATTCCAGCGCTGGGACCCTCTGAACATATTTGACGAGCCTTATCGCATGTGTTCTCGCAGCTGCACTTCACAGGCGTAAATACAGCCTGCATGGAGCGGCTTGTGCACTGATTTTTCCTTTGTGAAACTGCAAGCTTTGTGCTACTAGCTATGCAGATGCTGGCAGACTTGTGTCTGCGGAACGCGGCTGCAAAGAATAAGTGGTGAGGTGGATTGGAGTAGCCTCTGGATCCAGGTGCCAGATGTGGCCCACTGAGCCTCTTCTTATGGCCACTGAGTCGCTCAACAGTTCTTAAAGAAAACCCGAGGTGGGTTTGAAGAATATTATCTGCATACAGAGGCTGGATCTGCCTATACAGCCCAGCCTCTGTTGCTATCCCAAACCCCCCTAAGGTCCCCCTGCACTCTGCAATCCCTCATAAATCACAGGCACGCTGCTGACAAACAGCTTGTCAGAGCTGGCTGTGTTTATCTCTATAGTGTCAGTCTGCTGCTCTCCCCGCCTCCTGCAGAACTCCAGTCCCCGCCTGCATCCCTTCCCTCCCTGCTGATTGGAGGGAAGGGACGGGTGCAGGGACCGGAGCTATGCAGGAGGCGGGGGAGCAGCTGAGACTGACACTACAGATGTAAACACAGCCTCACAGCATGGCTGTGATTTATGAGGGATTGCAGAGTGCAGGGGGACCTTAGTGGGGTTTGGGATAGCAACAGAGGCTGGGCTGTATAGGCAGATCCAGCCTCTGTATGCAGATAACATTCTTTAAACACACCTCGGGTTCTCTTTAATTCCAGCATGCTGAAGATTCTCACACGGCCGCAACCGCCCACTGTCCCCTCCATACACTTCCGTATTGGGAGATGCGGAAATGATGCGGATGCCAGCAGAACTGATGCGATGCGGCGAAGTAGCCGCACTTGCATCACTTTATCAATGGAAAAGGGCCCTAACACTCAATGATTAGCAGCTCTCACTGTGCCAGTAGCACTATGCCTGCATACTGAAAGGGACACGCTAACTGCACATGGCATTTCCACAGGAAATAACCTATATACCACGTGCTAACTGCACACAGTATATATACCCCATGAGAATGTTTCATTTGACAAAATGGGCTTTATTCACAAAACTTTTCATAAATGACTCATTTATCACCTAATTAATGAAAATAACCTTTCAGCACATTCACAAACAAAATAATCACTTAACCTCCCTAGCGGTATGGACAGATATATCCGTCCATAAAAACATGCTGTGAACAGTGTTGATGTGCATACACATCAATACTCTCCTGCACTGTATACTAGACCCTTGATTGACACATTTTGGCAAGTTACAGGAAAAAAAAAAAAGTTTTAAAAATATATTTTATCACTTTTTGCACAGAAATCCTGGGGAAATTAAACGCTAGGGAGGCTTAAAGTATTTTGTTCCTGATTAACTTCATTTTAACCACTTGAGGACCGCAGTTTTAAACCCCCTAAAGACCAGGCTATTTTTTCCCTAATTGGCCACAGCAGCTTTAAGGCCAAGCTGCAGGGCCGCACAACACAGCACACGGGTGATCCCCCTCCCCTTATCTCCCCACTAACAGAGCTCTCTGTTGGTGGGGTCTGATCACTCCAAAGTTGTTTATTTTTGTTTATATAAATATTTATTTCATTTATTTTTGAATAAAAATGCCTTTTGCTGTTTGCTCAAAAAAATAATAAAAAAAGTTAGATACCTGTGTCAGTTTGTGAGGCACGGAGGACGCCGTCCGCGCCCTCCGTGCCGTTCCGCCGGGTCCCCGCCGCTCAGTATCCCCCCGAACGTCCCCCGACCGCACGGCCCGCACGGAGCTGGCCGCAGCTGCGCAGTCCGCATCGCCGCGAATGCGTCTGCGCAGCTCTAAGGCCAACCCCCCGATCCACGCTACAGGAAACAGCCTGTTGCGTGGATCGGGGGGTTGGCCTTAGAGCTGCGCAGCCGCATTCGCGGCGATGCGGACTGCGCAGCCGTGGCCAGCTCCGGCGGCCATTTTTGTGAAGGCTGGAGAGCCCGACCCAGGCCGTGCGGTCGGGGGACGTTCGAGGGATACTGAGCGGCGGGGACCCGGCGGAACGGCACGGAGGGCGCGGATGATGTCTTCCGTGCCTCACAACCTGACACAGGTATCTAACTTTTTTTTATTTATTTTTTTAGCAAACAGGCCTCGTAAGTCCTTAAAAGGCATTCTTCAATCACCAAAAACATTGTTTAAAGGGACACTTAAAGAGAAACTCCAACCTAGAATTGAACTTTATCCCAATCAGTAGCTGATACCCCCTTTTACATGATAAATATAATGCTTTTCACAAACAGACCATCAGGGGGCGCTGTATGACTGATTTTGTGCTGAAACCCCTCCCATAAGAAGCTCTGAGTACCGCGGTACTCTGGGCAAACTGCCACAATGTAACAATGTTCACAGACAGGAATGAGCTGTTTACAGCTGTCTCTAACAGCCAAAACAGCTAGGAGCAGCTACATAACCTGCCCACAGTAAAAATGTCACCATGTAATAAATGTCAGAATGTAAATAGGGGGGAGGAAAGATTTTACAATGAGCAAACACTGACTAAATCATTTATACATAATTATGGTAAAAAATGAAGCACTTTTTTTACTACATTATTTTCACTGGAGTTCCTCTTTAAGTCCCTTGCTTGGGGCGTCTACCAGCCCCCTGCAGTCACTTATTGAGCCTCCGGTCCCCCGCTGCCAGCTAGTTTTGTTTTCGCCGACGGGCCCTGACAGGGAGTCGGCAGGCTTTCTGCGCAGGCCTGGCCACAGGTATCTTTCTTCATGTTCCTTTCCTCAATCGCATTCTGAAGAAGCGCAGGACACTATTGCGGTCGAAAAAGCGATGAAAAATACGCGCCTGTCAGCGAAAACGAAACTAACTGGTGACGGGAGGACCACAGGCTCTGTGAGTGACTGAGAAAGTGTGGGCAACATTGTTAATCGTCATGATTTTCTTGTATAAAGCGTTGGTTGTTACGATAAAAAATGGCAGTTAAATATATCATATAGGAGACACACACAGTGAAATTTGAGGAGTGAAATGAAGTTTATTGGATTTACAGAAAGTGTGCAATAATTATTTAAACAAAATTAGGCAGGTGCATACATTTGGGCACCACAAAAAAGAAATAAAATCAATATTTAGTAGATCCTCCTTTTACAGAAATTACAGCCTCTAAACGCTTCCTGTAGGTTCCAACGAGAGTCTGGATTCTGGTTGAAGGTATTTTTGACCATTCCTCTTTACAAAACATCTCTAGTTCATTCAGGTTTGATGGCTTCCGAGCATGGACGGCTCTCTTTAACTGACACCACACATTTTCAATTATATTCAGGTCTGAGGACTGAGATGACCATTCCAGAATGTTGTACTTGTTCCTCTGCATGAATGCCTTAGTGGATTTTGAGCAGTGTTTAGGGTCGTTGTCTTGTTGAAAGATCCAGCCCCGGCGCAGCTGCAGCTTTGTCACTGATTCCTGGACATTTCTGATTCCTGGACACCAGAATCTGCTGATACTGAGTGTAATCCGTGCATCCCTCAACTTTGACAACACAGCCCCACAGCATGATGGAACCACCACCATATTTTACTGTAGGTAGCAGGTGTTTTTTTTGGAATGCTGTGTTCTTTTTCCTCCATGCATAACGCCCCTTGTTATGCCCAAATAATTCAATTTTATTTTCATCAGTCCACAGCACCTTATTCCAAAATGAAGTTGGCTTGTCCAAATGTGCTTTAGCATACCTCAAGCGGCTCTGTTTGGGCTGTGGGAGGAGAAAAGGCTTCCTTTGCATCACTCTTGCATACAGCGTCTCCTTGTGTAAAGTGTGCTGAATGGTTGAATGATGCACAGTGACCGCATCTGCAGCAAGATGATGTTGTAGGTCTTTGGTGCTGGTCTGTGGGTTGACTTCTGACTGTTCTCATCATTCGTCGCTTCTGTCTATCCAAGATGTTTCTTGGTCTGCCACTTCGAGTCTTAACTTGGACTGAGCCTGTGGTCTTCCATTTCCTCAATATGTTCCTAAGTGTGGAAACAGACAGCTGAAATCTCTGAGACAGCTTTCTGTATCCTACTTCTAAGCCATGATGGTGAACAATCTTTGTCTTCAGGTCATGTGGGAGTTGTTTTGAGACCCTCATGTTGGTACTCTTCAGAAAAATTTAAAAAGAGGAGGGAAACTTGCATTTGACCCCCTTAAATACTCTTTCTCATAATTGGATTCACCTGTGTATGTAGGTCAGGCGTCATTGAGCTTACCAAGCCAATTTGAGTTCCAATAATTAGCTCTAAAGGTTTTGGAATCAATAAAACAGTGCCCAAATTTATGCACATGCCCAATTGTATTTAAACAATTTTTGCGCACTTTCTGTAAAACCAATAAACTTAATTTCACTTCTCAAATATCACTGTGTGTGTCTCATACATGATATATTTAACTGACATTTTTTTTATCGTAACAACAAGATTTATACAGGAACATCATGAGGATTAACAAGGTTCCCCAAACTTTCACATCCCACTGTGTATATGTGTGTATATATATATATATATATATATATATATGTATATGTATGAATATATATATATATATATATATATATATATATATATATATATATATATATATATATATATATATATATATATATATATATATATATATAAAATAAACTGGTATGTAGCCCCCGCCCTCCCAATGGTGCTTAGCCTAGGCTGATTAGCTATGCGGAATTCTCCTTCCAGAGCATTCTGGGAGACCAGGCATTATTTTCACTTGCTTCGGAATGCCCATAAACAAACATTCCGCAAAGCTGCACCTGACAGGACTAAAGATGTCGCCCTCTGTGATAGATTTCAGAGCATGGAAAAGTTGAGGAAAGATTCTACAATGGGCCCAATGTCTCTAGAATTCTGGGGGTAAAGAGGGAGGTTGGGAAAGAAAAAATAGTGATTGGTTTATGGTCTTGTAAGGGAACGGTGCTTGAACTGGGTCTTTGAGTTTTGTTTTTCTTGACTTTTTTTCGGGTCTGTGGCTTTTACGCTTCCATAAAAGGCAGGCGTCTCAGCGTTCCCCTGGCTAATAAGCAGTTAGGAGTAGAGAAAGGCGAATGTGATTTCCTGTCTCCCCAGCCACTGCGGCCCTGGCAGTCTTTCACGCTCCGATTGCGCTGTTCCCCGGAGGTGCGGGCAGCGGAGGCGCCCTGCCGCTGTCTCATTCACAAACATTATTCCCAGCCGTGCCCCGGTCTAGTTCCCGCAATGAATATTGCCCTGTAGAGTTTGTATTTAATCAGTTGGGGCTCATTGCTCTGCCGGTAAACATCCAACCACCGCGACTAATCAAACCAGCCGAGCGACACAGGCTTTGTCACTGAAATACAGACCGAGTTCCAAAGTGCACCGCCTATGAATCGCCAAGCCTGGAAAGAGAACTCGTCTGCTTTGCGTCTGACTTACGGGTTCAAAGATCAGCTTTGCAAAAATCATCTTATCGACACGTGTTTTAAAATGTTTCTTCTAGATTTAAACAAAGACTTTCAGTTACTCAGGTCAGGCTGTAAACAGGTAAAAATGTATAACAAGATACTTCAGCTGGATGCCTATTTGTGTTTCAGAAGGCAATGAGCAAATTCATCTATTGGATGGTCGGAAATGCCGATTTTTTTTTTTTTTTTTTTTTTTTATTCCACTGAAATTCTGATTTCCCCCATTGTTGATTAACGACTTTGCGTATTTCCAATTTCCGAGTTGTCTTTTTTTGGTCAGTCTTTGCATTCTCTGATTGGCCGAATACTTTCGAGTTGACTGCATTCTCTGATTGGCCCAATGCTTCCGAGTTCTGTGATTAAGCAAAAATAACTGAGTTGTAGTTATACAGTATTTCTGCAGAAATCCATTTTCCGATTTCCTCTGATTGGCCAAATACTTTTGAGTTGACTCTGCATTCTCTGATTGGTCCAATGCTTCCAATACCAAAGTTGGGGTAATGTGGTGTTTCCACGGAAATCTGAATCCCTTTTTCCGATCAGAAATGCAGATTTCTGATTGGAAATGCGGAAATTTCAATTGCGCAAAATCGGAATCAGCATTCCTACATTCTAATGAGATGAAGCATGTTTATATATATGAAGGGGGTATGCCTATTCCAGCCAACAGTCAAGCTAATGAACACACTGTCTCAAATGGAGGTTCATTTAGCTAGTTTGCTTTAATATGAGTGCAGAGGTCAGGCAATGACATCATCAGGGAAAGAGGTTAACAGCCAATAGTGACATTCGGCAGGAGGAGGTGTTGCATGGTGGTAGTGTACATGGCTAAATCACTTAGGCTACGTAGGTGCATCATCTGACCCAGGAACTGCAAACTCTTCCAAGGAACCTCAGAACCTGGTTGACTTCCATGGCTCGGATTCTAAGGTCACTCAACTGGGAAGAGAATTGAGAAGAACCTCAAACCCTCTAGTGCCAACTCTCCATTCTTGAATGTCCAGCCCCAGAACCCCAGAAGTGGCCATGCTGGGAGCGTAAAGTCCTCTAACGATCCTCTGTTTTGCAGTTACTTCCCACTCATACATTTTACAACAATTTTAACATTTTTGAAGTTCATCGCACTTGTCACAGTGCCATCAAGGACACAAGAATCAGAGATCCCCCCAACGGGGCACGGTCAACAATGAAATCCCATTTAGCCCAAGCTAATCTGAATAGTTTGCCTTGACAGTGATTTTTTTTTTCCTGCGCGGTATTTTCTCTCCCCAGCACCCTTTAGCCCAATTTTCCTGTGTATAAGCCCCTGGCGAGCTCACAATTGGGGCCGGTCACACTTCATTTGCTCTTCAGATCCTTAATTAACCGACCAACGTCCGGGGGGGGGGGGGGTGAGGGATATGATAATCCAGAGCTGTGATTTAAGGCATCGCCTTGCTGTACTTGCGCTAAAATAAATTAGAATGTGTGGTCTGAAAATTAAATGTAATGCTATGGTTTATTACTCTGCCATTGTAGGAATGTGCGCCTCGCTGACACAAAGTCACCGGCGTGCCGGGTGCCATAAATCACCCGTCCCGGACAATAACACGGGCGCTCCAACTCCAGTATTCTAGAAAACTCTACTTCTTCTTCTCCATCGGGCGTTGATGAACTGCCCACTGTGGTCATTGTTCACCAAAAATATAAATAACAGGAGGGAGAACGCTTTGTACCAATCACAGATATGGATAACTTCGGCGGAGAGTCTATTGTCCTCTGACTTGGGCCATTCCATCATGGGAAGCTCAGTGCCAACATAGAAAACCCAAATAAAAGAACCAGTGGGCTGAATCGCAGCCTGGTCTGTGTAAAATACCTGGAGGGTTCACCGGTGTGCAGGGCAGAGGCGAGAGAGGCTCCGGCATCAGGGCGTAGTGTAGGAGGGGGCGCACAACTCACTCAGCTATCATTCCCCTATTGTGTTTGAAACAGAGAGAGATAAGAAAAGGGGATACATGGCAGTGACTGCAAGCCAGATAATTAGAGGTTAAGGGGTTGGGGGCCCTGGGGCGCCTCTTAGTCTAATAGCAATCAGTGTGTGACAGCTGGGGTGGGAGGAATGGAGGGGCGCACTTTTGTGTCTCAGTCTTGGGTACTGGAGGACCTTGTCCCGGCTCTGCCGGTGTGCCAGAACAGAGAATATCCAAGATAACGTTCTCATCTTCAAGGGGACATCTGTTCTGGTGCATTGCAGACTTCCTAGCGATTCCCACAGCAGGAGGAAGTGGTGAGGCATCAGCTTCCTGGTGCAGCTTGTCAGCATTGGGTTATAACCACTAACAAAGGATTCTAATGTTAGACTTCTAGGGAAAACAGTGGAAGTAATATACTGTAGCTAATTATTATGTTGTGAAAGTTTTTGTTAAAGTGGACCTGAACTCTTGCACAAGTCAGAAGGAAAACATAGAGGAATCCACCTTGTATGTATTTAGAATGCCTAGCCTGTCTAATTCCTCATCTGTGACTAATTACAACTGTAATTTGATCTCAGCTGTGTCAGCTCAGGAATCTCTGCTGCCTCGACAGAGCAGCTAATTTGTAAACACAGTATGTTAACCCTATATCTGTTTTCATGAAAGCAGGAAGTAGACACACTGCACATTCATTGCAGGATTTGTATCAGCTGTAACAAAGAAATGTTTTTCTGTAAAGGTTATTTTGCTGAGAGGAGGTTTTGAGTTCAAGTCTGCTTTAACCACTTGACGACCAGGTGTGGTTTGCCGGATCTGTGCTGCGTGGACTCTCCAGCCCGCAGCACAGATCAGGATTATGCCAGGGCGATCAGACTTACCCCCTTTTTTCCCCACTAGGGGGATGTCCTGCTGGGGGGGGTCTGATCGCCGCCGGCTTGCTGCGCTTTGCGGGGGGGGGGCTCTTCAAAGCCCCCCTCCGCAGCATTTTCTGTGCTCTCTCCCTCTCCCTCCCTACCTCTTCCTCCCTGGGCTGCGCAGGACGGATATCCGTCCTGCGCATTGTAGGATAGGCTTCAGCCTATCATATGCCGGCGATCCCCGGCCAATCAGAGGCTGGGGATCGCCGATCTGCCTTATGGCGCTGCTGCGCAGCAGCTCCGTATGATGTAAACAGCGGGGATTTCTTCCCTGCGTGTTTACATTTTGCCGGCGAGCCGCGATTGGCGGCTCTCCGGCTGTTCACGGAGACACCCTCCGTGAACGGACATGGAAAGACCAGTTTGACCAGTTTACGCCAATCGGCGTTAGCTGGTCGTCAAGAGGTTAAGCACTTTTTCCAGCTGGCCATATCACTTATTTTAAAGGACGTCTGATTTAAGGCAAAGCTACCTAAGGTGAGCACAGAGGTATGTGCATGCTGGATCCACATACCTCCCTGTGCTGTCCATTCCTTTCTCCATTCCCCCAATCCCCATAATAGCTACTTAGGAAATTTGACATTTGACCAAAGTCACATTTTTAAACAGGAAGAGGCAGACTTGTTTGATGTTCCCTCCTATCACCCCCCCCCCCCTTCCCCCTCCATTCCATTTTCTTCCCCACTCCATTCACGTCCCTTGTATGTGTCTTGATTCATGCATCCTTGCTGAAGCACCTCAGATCATCGTTGTTCCCCCCCCCCCCATACTTTACAGTTTCTGGTTTGTAGGTCTCTCCAGGTCGTTTCTGACCATCAGATAGCCAGGTGTTGGGCAGCAAAGCTGAAAATTGGAGCGCTTTGAGTCAGACAGGAGAAAAGCGCTGTACAAATGTTCAGATATGCTATGGGGCCCTGGAGATGAGGGCCCAGGTGGTACTAGAGGTGTTCACTATTCACCTTCCTTTTTTTTCTGTACCCTCTGATTTTGGCTCAGTGCCCATGGACTATACACAGTGTACCGTGCATGGAAATGTAAGTTGCCCAATCAACTCATGTCCATAGGACAGGAGCAGGCGGCATTGCTCAATGGTACTTAGATCTAAAGGCTCAGGGCTGGATTTACCATTAGGCACTGTAGGCACGTGGCTACAGGCGCCTGATGATGGAAAGGCAGCTCACTATCCCTCCCCGAGTGCCTCCCTCCTGCCTTCCCTATGCAGATTCCTGATGAGAGTGTAAACCCAGCTCTTGCCATTCCACTGTTGAGATCTCCCTTCAGTGAGGGGCACATCTAGCTACTTAATACTAAGTTTCCTCTAACTACCTAATACTTGGGGGCACCTCTAGTTACTTAACCACCCTGGCGTTCTATTAAGATCGCTAGGGCGGCTGCAGGAGGGTTTTTTTTTAAATAAAAAAAAAACTATTTCATGCAGCCAACTGAAAGTTGGCTGCATGAAAGCCCACTAGAGGGCGCTCCGGAGGCGTTCTTCTGATCGCCTCCGGCGGCCAAAAGTAACACGGAAGGCCACAATGAGCGGCCTTCCGTGTTTTGCTTACTTCGTCGCCATGGCGACGAGCGGAGTGACGTCATGGACGTCAGCCGATGTCCTGACGTCAGCCGCCTCCGATCCAGCCCTTAGCGCTGGCCGGAACTGTTTGTTCCGGCTACGCTGGGCTCAGGCGGCTGGGGGGACCCTCTCTCGCCGCTGCTCGCAGCGGATCGCCGCAGAGCGGCGGCGATCGGGCAGCACACGCGGCTGGCAAAGTGCCGGCTGCGTGTGCTGCTCTTTATTTCATCAAAATCGGCCCAGCAGGGCCTGAGCGGCACCCTCTGGCGGTAATGGACGAGCTGAGCTCGTCCATACCGCTAAGGTGGTTAATACTGAGGGCACCTCTGGCTACCTATGATGGGCAAGGGAAATAAGGGAGAAGTAACAGCTGGGACAGCCAGCACACTTGCGGTGTAGTTTGGTGGAGATTTATAGGTTCATGCAGGCCAAAATCTAATGTGCCAAGACATCTGTGCCTATAGTCTCCTGTGATGTAAATCCGGGCCTGTAAGGACTCCATGAAAATGTTGCTATGGGGCCCTATAGTCTCTAGCTACGCCACTGACAGAAGGTGACCTTACTCCAATCTTCTACAGTCCCATCCATTGGCTTTTAGCAAACCTTAGGCTGATTCTTCTTTGCTTCTTTATAATAAAGGGGCTTTTTTTCCTGGCTTTGCGTGACTTCAGCCCGGCCTGTAGGAGGCTGTTTGCCACTTTGTTTGAAGGTCACCTGATGTCAGCCCATGGTTCGTTTGTGACGTTTGAATGAGTTCGCAGTCATCCCTCTCGGTGCTAATTTGCTTTCCCTCAGGTTGTAGCTTTGTTGTCCCCAGTGTCTGTTGCTTGACATTGGGGTTGATTCACTATAACAAATAGCGTGCCTTATCAGAGTTAACAGGCCTTATCAGAGTAGCATAGCGAACACTACGAATTTATGCCTGCTAATTGGCAATGACAATGCCCCTGCGGATCCAATCACTTTAAAGGACATTATCCCTGCACTTTGATTGGCCCAATAGGCTGCCTGTCACTTGACAGGAAACTTGACAGGCAGCCTATTGGGCCAATCAAAGTGCGGGGATAATGTCCTTTAAAGTGATTGGACCCGCAGGGGCTCAGGGCAGGACGAGTGGAGCTTTCCTCATTGCTAATTAGCAGGCATACAGTAGGTTTATAGCGCTCGCTATGCTACTCTGATAAGGCGTGTTAACTCTGATAGGGTGTGTTAGCTTTGATAAGGCACACTGGCCCATATGCAATTCATTTTTCCACCTGAGTTATCTTCTAGGAGATAATTTTCATCTTCTCTGTAAACTAAATTTTCAACATTTTACAATTGAAAAAGTGCCCAAAAGTTGGTGAACAGGTGCTATCAAATTTATTTTGAGTAGTTTCTTGCTTGCTGTTGTCTTAAAAGGCATTTGTAAAAATAGCAACTATGTGAAAACTCAGGTGAAAAAGTGAATTGCATATGGCCCACCATTTGTTATAGTGAATCCAACCTCATTGTTCTTGTGTACTCTGATGCATAAGGTGAAAAATCCCCGCAGGCTGAAATGGTTAAAACAGAGTGGGACGGGAGCAGAGTGTATGTTCCTGACTGGCAGGAGGTTTCCGGACATTGAAGGATGCCCCTGGAGCCGATGCCAGCCTATGAGAATGAGCAGTGTCTGTTAATGCAAGCCTATGAGAATGACAGTGTCTGTCAATGCAAGCCTATGAGAACGGGCAGTGTCTGCCAATTCAAGCCTATTATAATGACAGTGTCTGTTAATGCAAGCCTATGAGAATGACAGTGTCTGCCAATGCAAGCCAATGAGAATGACAGTGTCTGTTAATGCAAGCCTATGAGAATTGGCAGGGTCTGTCAATGCAAGCCTATGAGAATGAGCAGTGTCTGTTAATGCAAGCCTATGAGAATGACAGTGTCTGTTAATGCAAGCCTATGAGAATTGGCAGGGTCTGTCAATGCAAGCCTATGAAAATGAGCAGTGTCTGTTAATGCAAGCCTATGAGAATGACAGTGTCTGCCAATGCAAGCCTATGAGAATGACAGTGTCTGTTAATGCAAGCCTATGAGAATTGGCAGGGTCTGTCAATGCAAGCCTATAAGAATGACTGTAGGTAAGGGCTGGTTCACACTGGGCGTTTTTTTCAGCGCTTGTTTAAGTCACAACATAAAGCACCACTGCTTCTGCTCAAGACTGAATGAAGCAGTGAAACATATTTAATTAGAAAAACAATTATCTAGCAATTACCATGTATATAAAGTCATTTAGATAGAAAATACCTATTATAAACAAGTTGAATACCAATTATGGAATTCTCAATTAACAGGCGGTAATGTGTAATCATAGACTGTAGCAAGGGCATAGCTAGAAATCATGGGGCCTTACAGCAAAGTTTTGATTGACAAACTCCCCCCCTTCCCAAAAAAGAGAAGTTATGTATATTTGTATAAGTAGCCAGAGTATAGGTAGCTAGAGATCTCCCCCAGTATAGGTTGGTAGTCTAGCTCACCAGTATAGGTAGCCGCCCCAGTATAGGTAGGTAGAATAACCCACAAGTATTGGTAGCCAGACCAATCCCGGTGTTCTCCCCAGAATTTTTTTTCCAGCCAGGTGGCATGAAAAAGTAGCCGGGTGGTGAGCAACCAGGGGAATGCTGGGTACGTGCAACCCTGCTTACAGCATAGGAGAGGGATAAGGAGGTGAGCTGATTACAGCCGGGTGCTCACCAAAATTACAGCCTGGGGACAACACTGCAATCCGCCAGCATAGGTAGCCCCCTGGTCCCACGTGTGAAATAACTGACTGAACCAGAATCAAAATCACAGTTCACGTGATCATAACAGGTGTAGAGATCTGTCCAGTCATCTAGCAATCACTCCCAGTTGCAATCTTCCTCCGGTTAGACGTTTAGTGGTAAAGCGGCAGTTGCCGAGTCTGCTCAATTCCCGTCAGCTTTGGTCGGCAGCAAGGTGAAGAGAAACAAGACTGCATCACATGTGCTAGTGTGGAACATACACTATAATGGTCTGTAGACCGGCTTCTGATTGGGAGATACTAATGCAGATGATATCACCAGCAGCCTGACCTCTGCATTTCCAGAGGAATGCCTCTCTTCCTCAGGCCTAGCCTCAATATTTTCTTGGGTCTGTATTAAAAGCATGATCTGTTGGATCCAACCAGGGCTGGTTTATGGCTTAGGCAGAGCAGGCGATGGTCTAAGGAAACCAGGCTGTCAGAACTGGCATCTAGCTGTGTAGAGTTTTGGATGCACCTGCAATAAATAAATAAATACATAAATGATTGGGGGGAAGGGAAAGAACACATCTGTAGACATTTTATTGGAAGGTTCACAAAACAATTGGGATTTGTAGGTTTCTGAAAGACTGGTCATGTTTATGCCATCCTGTTTCACTTCAGCTTCCTGTTGTAGCCTATACAGGAAGCAGGACTGAGAGAGGATCACGTGACACGGACCATCCACTCAGAGACTTAAAATGAACAAGCTGATAGATTTGATAGAATGCATCTCCATGCATCGGCCTTGAGGTAATTTATGTACAATAGATTGATCTCTGCACATTCTCCATGTGTTGCCAGTTCAGCCAGTTCATTTATTGATTTGAAGTGTGGGCCAAGATTATTTCAGAGAGGGTCAGAGGGATATGGAGGCTGCCGTATTTGTTTCCTTTTGGACAATACCAGTTGCATGGCAGTGCTCCGGATCCTCTGCCTCTAATACTTTTTAGCCATAGACCCTGAACAAGCATGCAGCAGATCAGGTCCTTACAGTGGCATAGCTAAGGAGCTATGGGCCCCAATGTGAGTTTTACATGCCCCCCCCCCAAGCACATAACAAATAATATGGCTCACCAAGCCTGCCCAAGACTACCACTGTGTCAGAGGTGCAAGAAGGGGGTGGGGAACAGCTTGTTAATGATTATTATCATTCAAAGCATTTATAGAAGTGATCATTACAAGCACAGGACTAATAAGGAACTAATACTGCAGTTGAGGGAGGGCTCTATGGGGCCCCTCTGTCTAGAGAGCCCAGGTGCGGAGGCAACCTCTGCAACCCCTATTGCTACGCCACTGGGTACTTAGCTGACTCAGGTTTTCCTGTATTGGCCATATGCTTGTCCAGGGTTTTGACTCAGACATAGTGTTGGGCGAACAGTGTTCGCCACTGTTCGGGTTCTGCAGAACATCACCCTGTTCGGGTGATGTTCGCGTTCGGCCGAACACCTGATGGTGTTCGGCCTTTTAAGTTCGGGTTCGCCCCGAACTACTAAATGGCCGCCGAACAGGGCCCTGTTCGGCCAAACAGAGCCCTGTTCGGCCGAATACTGCCCCCCTATGGGGTCGCAGGCATAAGGGGGGAGCATGCCCCGATCGCCCACTGCCAGCCACCCACTACCACCGGACCGGTACTTCCTGAAACTTTTGTATGGGGAAGCGGGCAGAGGGGGGAGCGCTAGCGGAGGGGGTGGGGGGAATTTCCGACCCCCCCCCCCCCCCCGTGATCGGGGCATGCTCCCCCCTTATGCCTGCGACCCCATAGGGCCCCCAAAAGCGGGATGTTCGGGGAGTTCGGGGTTCGGCCCGAACATGCCGAACATTGCGGCCATGTTCGGCGAACTTTCCCGAACATCCAGGTGTTCGCTCAACACTACTCAGACACTACTTATGCCAGAAGATCAGCAGGGCTGCCAGGCAACTGGCATTGTTTTTATATGTTAAAAATGATGTTAGAGCACAACAGGGCTTAAATCAGATTGATAATACCATATGCAGATCTCCTAAATAGTATAAATCTATCAATAAACCGAACACATACACAAAGTTATAAAACCTTGAATTTTGAATGGCCTAGTGTACAGGACCCAAACTAAAACACCATCTCAGGGCTCCCTCCACTGCCTCTAGACTCTGTGAGGCATAAGTTTGTTCAAAAATAATAAAGTAGAGATAGAATATTCCACAATATTGATCCGGCAAAAGTCCAAGTTTAAAAGTCCTACATTTTAAAAAACTCTAAATCCGGAAACAAGTCCCAAATTGATGATTCTTAATACTTGATATACCATCAGATGTTATCCTTTTCTAGAAAAACGATTATGCTCACCAGATTTCAATGCCAATTGTAACAGTTGGTTTACAACACATGTGGCCCAGCCAGTAATCCTCATTGGATCCTCCTGTGTACCTCCAGTCGCGTCCAAATCATGTATGAAAGGAGAAAAAAGCCTCTATGGCGTAGTATGTTTGTTTTTCTCACCACAAAGTGCTCAACAAACACGATCTCACATACCGTGGCCCAACACCTTTGTTTCTTCCTCATACAGGCATTTCCAAGCTACAACATATAGCCTCTTACCAGACAGCGTGGCTGACCCAGCTAGACCAGCATACACGTTTTGTAGAAGCACCTTGAATCTGTTTCGCAGCTTAAGAATCTCCCCAATACCTTAAACTTAGACAAAGACTTGCATAGCGTAATACTGTTTTATTCCGGGTAAAAAGTAATTAAAAGTGCACTCACAAAACTCGTTTTAAAATGCGCATATCACATAAGAACATCCACATGGCTCAGCGTCTTCCTCTGTGGTTAAGCTCCGCCTGACTAGTTTCGTCAGTGATGACCCATCAGGGGCATGGCCAACCACCAGAGGAGACGCTAAATATACTCATCGCAGCCCAGCTTCCAGCATGTTAAGGTGCCGCCCACCAACTACGAGTGTCCTGCAGCCAGTATGATTGGCTGTTAGGACTTTTTCCTCATAGGTAAGCGCGGCTTAACCTAGTTACCAAGGCGACCATTTGCCGCCACCTTTGTCCAACCCGAGCTGCCTTCAGTCGGAGGCGGGGGCTTTCTGATTCCTTTCTCCACGCTTTTACATCACAGTCTACCCAACTTGGAGGCAGGGGCTCCCTGGTTCCCATGGTGACTACACGCCCGCCATCCCCTCTACAATACAGCGGGACGGCTCAGAGAGTCAGCGTACCCACTCCCTGTATTACCAGGGTAGGTAGAATGTGCCCATGCACACAGGAGCCATCATTGCCGTTTCTCCTCCTTGATAAATAAAGTGACATTAACCACATAATGTAACCCATACCACACTCCCCCCAGGTATCACCTCCCCCTCAATCATAATAGCAACCCTCTCCCTGTGGAGGGACACAGTGAGGAACGCTACCCTCCCATAATTATTGATACTATATTTACACACCTGTCCCCTTAAAGGGCAAGCTCCGCTTAAGGTGCAAACAACACTTAGCTAATCCTTGTATCTCAATGCATCAATTTATAAAGCAGTCCGTGTGCTCACCTTAACATGTTCCAAATTAATCCCAATATATAAACACCAATATGAATACATATACATCAATCTAATCATCAGAAATGAAACAATTAATATCCAATTCCACATTCAACCTCCCAGGTGTCAAAGTTTTTAACTCATAAATCCAACGGGTTTCCATTTTAGATATCTCTCTGATTTTATGGCACCCCCTCCATTTGGTAATCAATTTCTGCACCCCCTGGAAAGTCATCACACTGGGGTCCCTCCCATGGACTTCATCAAAATGTTTAGACACACTGTGTCCCTTAAACCCCTTTAAAATATTATTAATGTGTTCTCCCACCCGTGTTTTAAGTGTCCTCTTTGTTCTTCCCACATACTGCAGCCCACATGGGCACCCCAAAAGGTAAACCACATGTGTGCTGCTGCAGTGGATAAATTCACGTATCTTGTAGTTTCTTCCTGTCACTCTACTTATTGTAGTTTGGGTTCTAGTCCCCTGTGCCCTTTCACATGTGGTACACTGTCTACAGGGAAAAAAAACAGTTTGGCCCCATGCGTCAGTTTTATTAGTAACTCTCGGGCCCTCAATGTACGTTCTAACCAATTGCCTTTACAGATTATCTGCCCGTCTATAAATAAATCTAGGTTTAGTCGGTAGTGCAGCCCCCAAAATTGGATCATTCCTCAGCAGACCCCAATGTCTCCTGATTACATTTTCAACTTCCCTATACTGGGAGTTGTAATCCAGGAGTATAGCATGTCCAAAGTCAGTTTGTGTACGATCTTCTCTGTTTTTGTCAGTCAAATACAAATCTCTATCATTTTGCAAGATTTCCTCTGCTATTCTCTCTAATTTGCTCCGTTTGTACCCCTTCTCCACAAACTTGTCGATTAACATCCCTGTCTGCATAATATAATCAACATCTCTTGAGCAGTTCCTACGAATCCTGCAGAACTGCCCCTTCGGAATATTCTGCAGCCATAGAGGCTTTTTTCTCCTTTCATACATGATTTAAACTAGAGTGACCAGATTTTTGTGGGTCCAACCTGGGACGGGGAGGGGGGCGTGGGGGGGGGGGGCGGCGAGCGCAGCGCGCCGCGGCGAAAAGTGGGGAGGACTGAGGAGTGCGACGAAGACTGGGGGGGGGGGGGCGCGGCGAAAAATGGGCGTGGCCATGACATTGTATGGGCGGAGCTAACGTAATGATGTAACAGCGAGGCATAAGAAAGCAGTGTTTACGCCATGATGTGGACAAACGAGACTTTGCATCATGGGTGTGCAGAAACTATGTGATGCTAATAGTATACCGTAACCACAAAGCAGCAAACATAGCCATCTATGACCATTAAATAATAAATGCAGTAACGGTTACCCCGGACACCAGAAAATAAACGCAATAGGCAACATGTCAGCACAAAATAACCGCAATGCGGGCAACATGTCAGTATAAAATAAATGCAATGCGGGCAAACATGTCAGTACAAAGTAAACGCAATGCGGGCAAACATGTCAGTACAAAATAAACGCAATGCAGGCAAACATGGCAGTACAAAATAAACGCAATGCGGGCAAACATGTCAGTACAAAATAAACGCAATGCAGGCAACATGTCAGTACAAAAGAAACGCAATGCGGGCAAACATTTCACCAGAAAAGAAACGCAATGCGGGCAAACATTTCACCAGAAAAGAAACGCAATGCGGGCAAACATTTCACCAGAAAAGAAACGCAATGCGGGCAAACATTTCACCAGAAAAGAAACGCAATGCTGGCAAACATTTCACCAGAAAAGAAACGCACTGCGGGCAAACATTTCACCAGAAAAGAAACGCACTGCGGGCAAACATTTCACCGGAAAAGAAACAATGCGGGCAAACATTTCACCGGAAAAGAAACAATGCGGGCAAACATTTCACCGGAAAAGAAACAATGCGGGCACACATTTCACCTGGAAAAGAAACAATGCGGGCAAACATTTCACCTGTAAAAGAAACAATGCGGGCAAACATTTCACCTGTAAAAGAAACAATGCGGGCAAACATTTCACCTGTAAAAGAAACAATGCGGGCAAACATTTCACCTGTAAAAGAAACAATGCGGGCAAACATTTCACCTGGAAAAGAAAGCATTGATTTACTCACCTGGCAGAAGTCTCCGGCCTCTGGCGCGCTGCTCCTGGGACCGTCTTACTTCTCCTGCAGTCTCCCGCGCTGACAGGGCTACGGCAAGATGGCGCCCGAAGCCCTGTACTGGAGACACAAATAGGTCTCCAGTACAGGGCTTCGGCAGCCATCTTGCCGTAGCCCTGCTCTGCTCTGCCGGTGTTGGAACAGACACCGGAAGAGGAGGCTGGAGTGGGGCTGCAGGCAATGAACTGGCACGGTGTCTATAGACGCCGCTGCCAGTTCATTGAGGAGAGAGTGGCCAGAGTCCCGAGGCCGGGACGTCCCGCTGCTGAAAGCGGGACGTTTCCCGGGACCTCATTAAGCCTGGGACAGCGGACCCCGAATCCGGGACGCGTCCCGGGCAATCCGGGACGTCTGGTCAATCTATTTGAACGCAACTGGAGGTACACAGGAGGATCCATTGAGGATTACTGGCTGGGCCACATGTGTTGTAAGCCAACTGTTACAATTGGCATTGAAATCTGGTGAGCATAATCGTTTTTCTAGAAAAGGATAACATCTGATGGTATATCAAGTATTAAGAATCATCAATTTGGGACTTGTTTCCGGATTTAGATTTTTTTTTAAATTTAGGACTTTTAAACTTGGACTTTTGCCGGATCAATATTGTGGAATATTCTATCTCTACTTCATTATTTTTGAACAAACTTACGCCTCACACAGAGTCTAGAGGCAGTGGAGGGAGCCCTGAGATGGTGTTTTAGTTTGGGTCCTGTACACTAGGCCATTCAAAATTCAAGGTTTTATAACTTTGTGTATGTGTTCGGTTTATTGATAGATTTATACTATTTAGGAGATCTGCATATGGTATTATCAATCTGATTTAAGCCCTGTTGAGCGCTAACATCGTTTTTAACATATAAAATCTCATCTAGGGTATACACTCCCTGTTGATCACAGCGCACCAGGCGGAGAAGTTTTTACTGCTCCAGTAGTGCTAGTAACACCTACATTGTACCTGAGGAGCGCACTTTACCCTTTTTCATAATAACTGGCATTGTTTACAATGAAATAGATATGGCACCCTCTATATCCCTCTCACCTTAGGTTCCCTTTAAGCCACGCACCTGCCACACCTCTAATCACACCCTCTGCACACCCCTAGTCATACATACCATACAGATTCCATAAGAAAAATATGTCGTTTTATAATTCACACCAAACTGGTCCGTTCTAGCCTGCTTAACTTTCCTTCATGTTAACATTTGGAAATACCGGTAAGAAAAAATATTAATTTAAAAGATGGAAATAGAGTTTAAAGTCAATGAAACCTATAGAAATATACATATATTTACACAGATCTGTACATCAGTCTTGAAAGGGAGACAAATAAGGAAGAAAGGTGGACAGGGTTCAGAGATGGGTTAAGATGTAATGGGGCCCTAGGCAAGGGAGTAGATTTGGGGCCCCCTTGTGGTCCTTTTGGCAAGCTGAAGTGGGAAGACGTCAGAGAAGGTGGCTGGGGGGCCCCTTGACATCTACTAGGCCCCAAGCACCTGCCTAGGTTGCCTGGTGGATGATACAGCTCTGATTGAGTTCCCAAAGAGAACAAAAGGGAAAGGGAAAAAAGGGAGAGTTGGGAAGTATGGTAAACTTTGTTGACAGAAGGGGAAGATAGTATTTTGACACTGCACACTTACCAGACTCCGATATAGAAAACAAGAAAAACAAAATCAGGAACTCCCAATAATGCATTACTGATGATAGAGGATAAATTGTAGCAGCAAATTGAAATATACCCACAAGTGTGGGTTGCCAAAGTTCAGGCAACCACTATATGCACATGAGGGGATATTAGACCTGTCCCCACTCAGGTTAAGAAGTCGCTCTCCGTAGAAGGAAACAAGGGTGTGCGCACCCATCCACTAGGTGGATCACAATAGCATACAATAGTAACAGAGGCGCCAACAGGATACAATATCATACATTTAAACCAAAAAAAGATGGGTAAGGGTGGACTTACCTCCCCAGGACAAAAACGATGGTTCCATATGATCAAGAAAAGTTTTAATTTTTATTTCAAAAATATATGTCAATATGAAAAAAGGACACGGCCCTCAGAGGCTGAAAGCAACAACAAGCTGTATTGGAGCAGCAAGGTAGTACACACAACGTTTCTGTGTAGTTCCCTGTTTTGATATAATCATGTGATTCCGATATTGTTGATGTCACTTCCTGGGGGGTGGGTATTTATTACCTGTTTTGGATGGTGGGTGTTACACTTGAGGAAGGGGTCCCCCCGAAACGTTGTGTGTACTACCTTGCTGCTCCAATACAGCTTGTTGCTGCTTTCAGCCTCTGAGTGCCGTGTCCTTTTTTCATTGCTATATGTTGTTATAGGGGTGGTGTGCATGAGGATCCTGTGCATCGGCTGGCCAGAAATATACCGTTTTTTTTCCCCAAGGTTTCAAGTTCTTTTATCTTTTTGTATCCAAAAATCTATGCATATATTTTTATTATTATTTCCATTTGCATATATGCATTTGATCGATGCATTTGATCGATGTTGGACGGTTTATTGATAGAAAGTGTGATGGGACATGTTGGTCGACGATCGATAGAAGGATCATTTGTCATCAATCAGCACCATTAACAGCACCCAATTGATTGCACGGTTGATCATTAGGAATTGTACAGTTAATGAACACCTTAATCAAGTTGCAATCAGATTTGGACCAATCAGAATAGCCTATCGGTAGGGGTGTAACTGGAGGGATGCAGCGATCGCAGGGGGGCCCAGAGCTGGGGGGGGGGGGGGGGGCACCCAACTTCTAACCTTCATTTCCTCCCATACAGGGCACTATACTCCAGATCAGGTGTGTTTGTGGCTCCACTTGTTATGGGTGTGAAGAAGATCCTGATGGCCACACTTGTTTTATAACCCTTGTGAGATGGGCTCCCAGGCCGGGAAGGGCATCAAAGGGAAGCAAGGGAAGAGGTGTGAACATTCGGGTAAGCCATTAAAAGTTTTGCTGGGGGCCCATGAATTGTAGCTACGCCACTGCCTATCGGCCTTAATCGACCTGTGTATGACTAGCTAGATACCAATTCTAAAGATAAAGAAATTCTCCCTTAACCTCCATGGCGGTATCATTCTTTCTGGATTTTAGGTGGTACAGTTTATGTGCTTTTAGAAAAATCCCCTGCACTGGACTCACCTCCTTGGATCCAGCGCTGCAGTTCTTCCTCCTGTCCTCTGGGTGGTGCTCTACATCTGTGGTAAGCTCGCTATCTGTCATCATGTGACCACCTGCGGTCTCACCTGAGGGATTGAGAGCCTCGGAGGACCGGATGAAGACAGGTGGCAAACATCCGGATCCCAGGGGGAGGTGAGCTATACACGCCGCTCTGCTGTGCAGACTGCATATACCTCCAGGCTCTGGATTACTGCTCCTGGCATCTTTCTTCACCATGAGCCTGGGTCGGGAATACCGCCAAGGAGGTTAAAACAGATGACAAATGACATGCACATTTTTCCAACTTGGTGCAAATTTTGTGAATGCGGCTTAAAGAGACTCTAACAAAATTTTGAGCCTTATTTCTTATATCCTATAAGTTCCTATGCCTGTTCTAATGTGGTCTGTCTTACTGCAGCATTTTCTAGTTGCGCTGTCTCTGTAATCTTATCTTCTTTCCTCTGTCGGCTCTGTTGGGCTGAGGCTGGAATGTGTGGAATGTGCAACACTGCTTGTCATTGGCAGAAGCTTTACACACCCTCTCCAAGTTCTGCATGAGTCACACAGTAAGCTGTTGTAAACACTGCCTAAAACTGTTAATTACAAGCCAGGATTGCAGCAGGGAGTGGCAGAAACAGCACAGAGGGGCACAGGAGAACATAATGAAGAGAATTGTATGCTTTTTATTGTAAGAATTTTAGAGTACAGATTCTCTTTAAGACACCTGAAGTAAGAGGGATATGGAGGCTGCCATAATACTAGTTGCCTGGCAGTCCTGCTAATCCTCTGCCTCTAATGCTTTTAGCCATAGCTTCTGAACAAGCATGCTGGAGATCAGGTGTTTCTGGCATTATTGTCAGATCTGACTAGATTAGCTGCATGCTTGTTTCTGGTGTGATTCAGACACTACTGCAGCCAAATAGATCAGCAGGACTGCCAGGCAACTGGTATTGTTTAACAGGAAATAAATATGACAGCCTTTATATTCTTCTCACTTCGGCTGTCCTTCTTATTGAACCAATCAAATGCAGTTTCTGTTAACATTGCATTGGTGGAATTCCATGCTGCCTACAAACAGAATTTGCATTGTGGTAAAATGTAGCATGTTATCGCTCCTCTGTGCCCCCAAATGTGACAGATAAACAAATGCTTTGCACAACTCTCATGCAGAATAACTAAACACAGGGGTGAGCTCCTCTCCTCCGGATCTCTCTGCTGGACAGCACACAGTAATTGGACATAGTACAGGATCTGTTCCTGCAGTGGAAACGTTCAAATCCCAGATGCCATTATTAGTTTTCATGTAATGGAGTGCAGCGTCTGTGCTTGTTTGTATCCCATCAGAGCAGAACATTCTAATCAAATAACTGACAGGAGTAAAGACCAACCGAGGAGATCAATCACCAGCGATTCATGTGCTTCTAACTCCGAGGCAAGAGGACCAAATACTGTATTGTACAGCACAAGTGCAGCTTATACAACTCAGCAGTGCAGTGTTCTTCCCAGAAATTTTTTCCAGCCGGGTGGTATGAAAAAGCAGCCGGGTGGTGGAAGGTTAGGGTTGGGCGCCACTAGGTGGGGAATCGCGCGCACCCCCCCCCCCCCCCCCCAATAAATTGACATGCTAGGCTCTGTCTTTTGTACTGGAATCTCTTAAAGGGATACTAAACTGAAAAAAATTAGACTAGTTACTTACCTGGGGCTTCTTATAGCCCCCTAAAGTCCTCCTGCTCCATGATCGCCATTCCACACTGCTCTGTTCCTTAGCCCTGCAGCTACTCGATCATGCTCCTGTGACCAGGAGTGTTTTGCCCATGCGCAGTAGCAATTTTTAGTTACCGCGCAAGTGCAAAACGCTGCCGGTAACGGGAATGTGGTGGAGGAGGCAAGTGACATGTGGCTGTGCATGCAGCGTTCAGAGAGGAACACAGCGGTGCGGAATGACTGCAAGGGAGAACAACAACTAAAGGGGCTGGAAGAAGCCCCAGGTAATCACTCTGTGCCTCTGTCTGCCATTGCCCTGGGTGAGTCTGTGGCTATCTGTACTCTGGCTCACCCCCCCCCCCCCCCCCCCCCTCCAAACTGCAGCTCCCTAACACCTGTGACACTCACTTCTGGCATCAATCAGGGCTGTGGAAGGCAGTGGTAGAACTGGAGAATTGTGGAGTCAAAGGGTTAAGCATCCTAAGGTTCTTGAGGGGGGGGGGGGGGGGGGGGGGGTTAGTGTATAGTAGCCAGCGAGATTACACAGAGATTACATACACGCTGCTGCTGGGACAAGCACAGGGAGAGGAGGACAGCGTCTGGCTGGACATGCCACAAACATCAGAGTTGCACATTATTCTGAGTACAGGGAGAGGAGGAGGAGGACAGCGTCTGGCTGGACATTCCAGAGCCGCGCTTCCTAGCTCATGTAAGCTGCTCGTACAGAGAGAGGAGGACGACAGGACAGCGTCTGCAGGACCTTCCGAGAGCCCTGCTTTAGTGTTGTCCGGATCATGAACGATTCGGATCTTTGATCCGAATCTATTTTATGAGTCGATCATCCGAATCATCAAAATGAACGATTCGGATCGCAAAAGGGGCGGGGCCAGGAGCGACACGCCCCCTCTCAGCGGGCAGCGGGGTCCTGGAAGCAGGGATCGCTCTGTTGGATGGGAGCCAGCCTTGCAGGGAGACAGGTAGATGAGAGAGAGGGGACATGGGTGTTACTGCCAGATATGTGTAGAGCACACATACTGGCTGCAATGTGCTGCTCATTATAGGCTGTCTGTTCCGTAGTTGTGCACAGTGAACACATTGGAAGCTTTTGGCTCAGCACAGCTCAGTAACTTTGCAGACAGTGTGATTGAAAGGCAATATAATCCTCCTGCACTCGGCACTAAACAGCTGCACTTATCTTCTGGGAATGCTTTCTTTCACTGTGCGACCTTTTCTTTCAAAGTGTACAGATTAACATATAGGTGAAATATATGTAAAGCATATGACTTCAGCATGTGGGTATTACGTGCAAACATTTCTGCTCTCTGCTCGTCCCTCCTCCCTTCTCTGTCCACTCCCTGCCCTCTGTCCATCTTCTCCCCTTCTCTGTGTGTCCACTCCCTCCCCTTCTCCTGTCCACAGACCTGTCCTGCTGTTCATTTCACCCCGAATGCTTCCGGTAGTAAAATGATCCGAGATTCGGATCAAAGATCCGGATCTCTTCAATGATCCGATTCGAATCATCCGGATCATTGAAAAGATCCGAACTTCCCATCTCTACCCTGCTTCCTCTCTTCACTCAGAGCTCATGTGTGAGCTGCGTAACGTCTCCTGCATTCCCCGCCCCTCCACACAACTGCCGGGAGCTGAGGAGGTGGGCGGAGATAGTGTCTCTGAGTGACAGCGGCTGGCTGCAATGATACAGCCACCGCTGATCGCTGATGAGCCGCACAGAATGGGATAATTTTACCCGGGCGCTCGGGGGAGATCAGCCGGGCGCTCAGAAGAGACCAGCCGGGCGGCGCGCCCTGGTAAAAGGCTCTGGGGAGAACACTGCAGTGATGTCACTGGTCTCTAGTGAATGGATAGGCTTCATTCTCAGTGATGTCACTGGTCTCTAGCTAATGGATAGGCTGCATTCTCAGTGATATCACTGGCCTCTAGTGAATGGATAGGCTGCATTCTCAGTGATGTCACTGGGCTCTAGTGAATGGACAGGCTGCATTCTCAGTGATGTCACTGGGCTCTAGTGAATAGATAGGCTGCATTCTCAGTGATGTCACTGGGCTCTAGTGAATGGACAGGCTGCATTCTCAGTGATGTCACTGGGCTCTAGTGAATAGATAGGCTGCATTCTCAGTGATGTCACTGGGCTCTAGTGAATGGACAGGCTGCATTCTCAGTGATGTCACTGGGCTCTAGTGAATGGACAGGCTGCATTCTCAGTGATGTCACTGGTCTCTAGTGAATGGACAGGCTGCATTCTCAGTGATGTCACTGGCCTCTAGTGAATGGATAGGCTTCATTCTCAGTGATGTCGCTGGTCTCTAGTGAATAGACAGGCTGCATTCTCAGTGATGTCACTGGTCTCTAGTGAATGGATAGGCTGCATTCTCAGTGATGTCGCTGGTCTCTAGTGAATAGACAGGCTGCATTCTCAGTGATGTCGCTGGTCTCTAGTGAATGGACAGGCTGCATTCTCAGTGATGTCACTGGCCTCTAGTGAATGGACAGGCTGCATTCTCAGTGATGTCACTGGCCTCTAGTGAATGGATAGGCTTCATTCTCAGTGATGTCGCTGGTCTCTAGTGCATGGATAGGCTGCATTCTCAGCGATTTGCGATGAATGCAGTTAGTCTGGTTATACAGACACAAGGATCCTCTGATATAAGTGAAATTACAAGGAGTGAATTCAGCTATCACATCATCACAGAGGCTATATATCTATATGAGAGAGAGATGAGAAGCCGGCTGCAGACTTGCCCCATCTCTGCTGCTGCAATAATGAAATTTGAATCTTCAGCTCCAATAATTACTCTAAATAATGACATTAAGTCTCGCTGCATCTCCAAACTCTGGGAAGTAATTGATTGTGTGACTGATGACCGCTGAAATACATTGTATTATTTATCGAATTAACCCAACATTAGCAGCCAGACGGATGCCACACATTATAAATGTGTGCTGCAGGTGCTGCCATCCTCACTGCTGCTCACCGGAGCAAAGCAAGAGCCCCCTGACCCTGCAGAGCCCCCTGACTGCCACAGAGACCCCCCCCCCCCCCCCCCGACTGCCACTGAGACTCCCCAGCTTTTGTGTGCATGGAGCTACAGAGCCTCCCGACCCAGCAGAGCCCCTAGATTGCCACAGAGTTCCCCTGACTGCCGCAAACCCCCCCTCGGCTTTAGTGTACATGGAGCTACAGAGCCCCCCGGAAAACCACAGAGCTCCCCCCGGACTGCCACAGAGGCCCCTCGACTGCCACAGATCCCCCCTCGGCTTTAGTGTACATGGAGCTACAGAGCCCCCCGGACTGCCACAGAGACCCCTCGACTGCCGCACATCCCCCCTCGGCTTTAGTGTGCATGAAGCTAGCCCCCAGACCCGGCAGAGCCCCCCAGCTTTAGTGTGCATGGAGTTAGAGCCTCCGACCCCGCAGAGCCCCCATCAGCTTTAGTATGCATGGAGCTACAGAGATCCACCAACCCCACAGAGCCCCCCAACTGCTGCAGAGCCCCCCAGCTTTAGTGTGCATGGAGCTGCAGAGCCCCTGACCACCGCAGAGTCCCCCAACTGTAGTCTGCATGGAGCTGCAGAGCCCTCTGACCCGTCTGCTGTGGGACCCGTAGCCACTGGGGGCTCAGTGTATGTGGCAGAATGGGTATCTGTAGCGGGTATCATGGGTACCTCCCAATAAAATTGGCTACTTGGCTAGTTTGCAGGCATGTGTTCATCTTTATTTTCTGGCAAGCTGCTCCTGTGTGGAAAGATCACAGACAAATCATTCCAGCCCCCAGCCTGTGTCTGACATTCTACCGGCAAGGGGAGAGGTAAGAGGCAGGGGGGAGAGAAACACTGTGTGTGTAACTCCTTATGTTAGTAACTAAGAATTGCTGGAGACTAACCTCTAGTTTACTGGCTAATTTGAAAGGAAAACAGTAAGCTCTCAGCTAGTAAGCCTTCTTCAGACTCTATTCTTGCTGACTGACAAGTTAGAACATAGAAGGAGGTAGAGAGATGTATTCTGCAAATATAAGTGATTTAGATACATTAATTACAAGGAATCTTGCAAGGATTGTGATGTATTTATGGCAAATGGATAAGACCCTTGGTTTACTTAATGCCTAGATAGAGGCTGACATGGAGAGTTTTTATAGACCTTATCCTGTTCACTGTAAGCTGCTGGGGCCTGGAAACAGTTAACTGTATGTTACTGAGCAGAGGGGCACAGTGAGTCCCTGGGGGAGGGGGTCAGTGCCCCAGCATGCCCCAGTGTAGCGCCGCCCATGCTTCAAATGGCTAACTGGGCTGGGCACTACCTCTGGCTACCTATACTGGGCTCAACCTGGGGCTGTCCTAATACTGGGGGTAACCTCTAGCTATTGTTACTGGAAGCCTGATTAATACTGGCGGCCCCTCTGGCTACTTAAAAATTGCAGTGAATTCCAGTTCTGTATAGTTTGTATAGCGTGCACATTTAGGGCTGGGACCCACTAGGAGCGTTTTGCAATTTCTCTCCTGTAGGTACCAATAGCCTCTTTATTATTTGTAATAGCTATTCATGCTGCAGACCTCTCTTTTGCCATGCCATCTGACTCTGACTTGCAGCTGAAAGAGCAGGTCTGAAAACCCCTCCATCCACCTACCCTCTCTGCAAATGCCACTTATGCAGAGAGAGGAGCCTGAGCTGCTTTACCTGCCCCCATCCACCCTTAAAAGCCCCTATAGGCGGAGTAAAATAGCAGATTGGTCATTAAGCACACTCCCACAAAAAGGAGTTTTGGAAACAGGCAAACAGGCCACAGGACCAGACCTTTGTGGTCTGCAAAAGGGACTTGGGCATGATTTATCCCTGGAAATGCAGAGTATGTGGAGCAGATTTGCATACAACCGTGGAAACTGCATATGGATTTAAATTCCGACGCGATCAGAAGAAAAAGCACATCCTGATTTTCCTATATACGCCGCTCCCCCGTCAGGACCACGTCTGGGCCGCGCAGAAGTAACGGCAAGCCGTGAAACAAAGGCAATTTTAACACTTGACTACGTCTCTTATTCACACGCAGTAATATACGTAAGTCATGCAGAACGATTGCCGCCGAGTGATTTAACAGCGGCGGCGGTGGTGAGTTTACCATCCGCAGAGCCGAGCGTAAGAGAAGCACGCTCACTTATTCCATTTACTCTTTCTACATAAATATATATTTATATATATTCTCTGCCTTCACTTAACTAATGACATGAGGAGAGCGGTATGCGGCCTGGCGAGACTGCCGCGATAAAATAGATCCTTAATAAGACGTAGGCTTCGGTGTCTGCAGATAACCGCCATCATTAGGTCAAAGTGAAATACGTTCCCTTCTGCTCCGAAGAGGAGGGGGTGAAAAAATCATAATAATAATGCTCAAAGCTGCAAAACACAAGCGCTTTTTATAACTTTTCCTAATCCGCTGTGAATGTTCAGGGGAATCATCACACTAACTGGCTCCAAGTTTTTCGTTCTGCGGCGCTCAATCACGGCTCACGCTGGGAAGAATGAATTATACATGGCTCGATAGGTCATCATATTTATAAAGGGGGAGGGGGGTGGCTGTGAAGTTGTCTCTTTCATCCTTTTAGGGAATTGTTTTGTAGCTTTAGCCTCCTTCTCTCCCTTCATCTTGGCGGATGGTGTCGGTATTTAAAGGCATTTTTTTTTCTGTTAAACTTTATTTAAAATTTGATAGTTGACAAGGAAACTACTTAAAACTTTCAGTCAGACTCAGAATAGTGTATTTGTTCCGAAATAGTCTTAAATGTCCTAAGCTTTATAGACATGTGGGATGTCCTGCACTGTGGAATGGAGATGGAGAGGGGAGGGGGACGGCCTATTCTGCCCTATGGAAAAGGGAGGGGGACAGCCTATCCTGCCCTATGGAGAGGGGTGGGGGGTGAAGCCTATTCTGCCCTATGGAGAAGGGAGGGAGGCAGCCTATTGTGCCCTATGGAGAAGGGAGGGGGACAGCCTATTCTGCCCTATGGAGAGGAGCAGCCTATTCTGCCCTATGGAGAGGGGAGGGGAAACAACCTCTTTAGTCCTTAGAGCATGGCCAGTCCTTTCATGAAGCAACATGAATCATGTGCTTCAGGGCGGCAACAATTAGAGGGCTGCAAGAGGCGGCTCTCCTCCCCAAAAGTCCCCCTCCTTGCACTTCCCGTCTCCCCCTCCCTAGATGCATGACACTGCTTCACTCACCTACTCTCAGCGTTCCAGTGATGGGATCTCCATATGGCTGTCCAGCGTCTTGTATCCATGGGTATAGCGGTGCCTCATGTGACCTGTTACATGCTGCCGTGTCACATGAGGTGCCGCTGTAGTCAGAGAGGAAGCAGGACTTCAGGTGTGGCTGGTGATCCTATTGCTAAACTGCTGGGGGCGGGTGAGAGATGCAGCACATCCCCGGCATCCTGGGAAGCAGGTGTTGCAGGCCAGCAGGGAGGAGATGCTATCTTAGAGGAAGTAGAGGTAGGAAAGTGTAGTGCCACTGCCTGCAATGTGATGGAGCTGAGTGTTCTGTGCACGCAGGTAGGCACCCAGTATAACAAGATAGAACTGTAAACTAAGAAAAACATGCAAAGATAAAAAAAATATATACCACCCTCAGAAAATGCAGCTTACTTAGAACAAAAAGAGGAACACAGAAAGAATACAGGAAGTCACAATACCATAGAGCTCTTCACATCATTCTACAGACTGACATCTTGTGGTTGCTTTACTATACTGCAGTTTAAAGTAATTCTGTTGATACTGCCAACACAATGCACAACCCGATGTGTCTCTCCTCACAATGTATTGCTTCATGCAGCAAAAAGTCTAGAACCGGCCCTGATGGAGAGGGAAGGGAGAGGATGAGCAACCCGTTTTTTGCTATGGAAAGGGGAGAGAGGATGAGCAGCTACGTGCTACATCATGTCTGAGTCATACCATTGCCACAGTGTGTCTGGGCTATACCAATCTATACCAATGCTACAGCCTATATGGACTATACCATACCATACTATATCACAGCATGTCTGGACAGTGGCGTAGCTAAGGAGCTGTGGGCCCCGATGCAAGTCTTACAATGGGGCCCCTCAAGCACTCTATACATAACAATTGATACGGCGCACCAAAACCTGCCAATGGTAACTACAGTGTCAGAGGTGCAAGAAGGGGATGGGAAATAGTTTGTTAATGATTACCACTGTTCAAAGTATCTATAGAAGTGATTGTTATGAGCACAGGACCAATAGAGAGCTAATACTGTAGTTGAGGGAGGGCCCTTCGGGGGCCCCTCTGGCCCAAGGGCCCCGATGCGGTCGCTACCGCTGCACCCCCTATTGCTACGCCCCTGTGTCTGGACTATATTGATGCTACAGTGTGTCTGGGTTATACCAATGCTATGGCATATCTCGGCAATACAAATGCTACAGTGTGTCTGGGCTATAACAATGCTACAGCATGCCTGGGCTCGGACCATACCAGTTCTACAGCGTGTCTGGGCCATACCAATGTTACAGAGCATCCGGGCCTTACCAATGCTACGCTGTGTCTGTGCTGTAACAATGCTGCAGTGTATCTGGAACATACTGATGCTACAGCATATCCAGGCTGTGCCAATACTACAGAGTATCTGAGCCAAACCAATGCTACACTGTGTCCGGGCTAAACGAATGCAACAGTGTGTCCAGGCCGTACCAATGCTACAGCCTGTCCAAGCTATATCAATGCTAATGTTACAGTGAATCCAGGCTATCCCAGTGCTACAGCGTTTCTGGGCTATACCAGTACTACAGCATTTCTGGTGTATACTGACGCTACAGCATGCCCAGGCTATAGCAATGCTAAAGAGTATCGAGACCATACCAATGTTATAGCGTATCTGGATCATACGTAGGGCCTAACGTATCTGGATCATACGAAGGGCCTAGCGTATCTGGGCCATACCAATACTGCAGTGTATCTGGACCACACCAATGCTGCAGAGTATCTGGGCCACACCAATGCTGCAGAGTATCTGGGCCACACCAATGCTGCAGAGTATCTGGGCCACACAAATGCTGCAGAGTATCTGGGCCATAGCAATGCTGCAGAGTACCTGGGCCATAGCAATGCTGCAGAGTATCTGGGCCATAGCAATGCTGCAGAGTATCTGGGCCATAGCAATGCTGCAGAGTATCTGGGCCATAGCAATGCTGCAGAGAATCTGGGCCATACCAATGCTGCAGAGAATCTGGGCCATACCAATGCTGCAGAGAATCTGGGCCATACCAATGCTGCAGAGAATCTGGGCCATACCAATGCTGCAGAGTATCTGGACTACACACACACACACACACACACACACACCGCTGTGAAATAGACGGTAAGCCACCCACTGTCTCTTTAAAATAGTTTCAGAGCGGAAGCAAGAAGTCTGTTGAAAGAAAAGATCTAAAATAGCATCTATTTGATTTTGTTTCTGCAGGTTTTCAGAACAGAATGATAATATCCAGACTTTTCATGTTAGACATAAAGGACATTTCCATAATAAGCCTACTAGACTTTCAAAGAGGAAAATATTAAAAAGGAATAGAGGAGGATGTGGAGGGGAGCCGGGAGCTCATCTAGTCTTCTTGCTGCCTGAGGCAAGCTTTAAAATGAGCCCCCCCACCCCAAGCACTCCAACCCCTTCAATCAACCACAAACACTTACATACTGATATAGTACAGGTGGGCCCTGTGTTCTGCCAATAGTGACCGTCTCACACCAATCTAAAAACATTCATATTGAAATATTATATATTGATCACGTTGACAAGTTCATGTTTAGAATTGCTGCTTCCTGTGTGTGTGGTCACTTCAGTTTGTCTTGCATCTTGGCAGGTGTGCTACTCAAGGGTTATCTTACGGCAGGTGTGCTCCTCAGGCCTTCTCAAATGTCAGTTGCACTTTTCAGGGGTTGCCTCATGCCAGGTGAGCACCTCAGAGGTTGTCTCTGGGCTATTGTGCTCCTCAGGGGTTGTCTCAGGGATAATGTGCTCCTCAGGGGTTGCCTCATGCCAGGAGAGCACCTCAGGGGTTATCTTTAGGATATTGTGCTCCTCAGGGGTTGTCTCAGGGCTAATGTGCTCCTCAGGTTGTCTCAGGGCTAATGTGCTCCTCTGGGGTTGTCTCATGGCAGGTGTGATCCTTGGGTTGTCTCATAGCAGGTGTGATCCTCAGGGGCTGCCTCATGGCAGGTGTGATCCTCAGGGGCTGCCTCATGGCAGGTGTGCTCCTCAGGGGGTGCCTCATGGCAGGTGTGATTCTCAGGGGCTGCCTCATGGCAGGCGTGATCCTCGAGGGTTTCCTCATGGCAGGCGTGATCCTCGAGGGTTTCCTCATGGCAGGCGTGATCCTCAGGGGTTTCCTCATGGCAGGCATGCTCCTCAGGAGCTGCCTCATGACAGGTGCTCTCCTCAGGGGTTGCCTCATGGCAGGTGCTCTCCTCAGGGGTTGCCTCATGGCAGGTGCTCTCCTCAGGGGCTGCCTCATGGCAGGTAATCTCCTCAGGGGCTGCCTCATGGCAGACGTGATCCTCAGGGGCTGCCTCATGGCAGGCGTGATCCTCAGGGGCTGCCTCATGGCAGGCGTGATCCTCAGGGGCTGCCTCATGGCAGGCGTGATCCTCAGGGGCTGCCTCATGGCAGGTGTGCTCCTCAGGGGTTGCCTCAAGGCAGGTGTGATCCTCAGGGGTTGCCTCAAGGCAGGTGTGATCCTCAGGGGTTGCCTCAAGGCAGGTGTGATCCTCAGGGGTTGCCTCATGGCAGGTGTGATCCTCAGGGGTTGGCTCATAGCAGATGTGATCCTCAGGGGTTGGCTCATGGCAGGTTTGATCCTCACGGGTTGGCTCATGGCAGGTGTACATTGCTGCACATATTGGCTTAATAACGGGCGTTGCTGTCTGAGGGCTCAAACCCACTAGCAGCCATTTCTAAGCGCTAGTGATTTAAAAAAGCTCTTGCTAATGCAATGATACGGGGGGTTTTTTAGAAAATCACATTGCTCAATGGGGATCACACCCAAAAATAACTGTCAAAGTAGCTTTTACTTCATGCAGTAAATGTATTTATTAGCATTTATTATTGCATATTATTAGCATCTGTTGTTTATTATTGCATTAGCAAGAGCTTTTCCACTGACGAAGCAGGTAGTACCTACGAAACGTCTGTCAGGCCTACACTTTGCCACTTGTTGGGTCTATTGTGGATGCAATAAAGGTGCGATTTGACTGGATCTTTCTGTGGTTGATGCCCGGATTTTTTCCTCTCCATACTGTATCGATTGAAAACTACAATCTGGAGGCACAGCCGCTACACGTTACCCCCCATTATTTGCTACACGCTATCTTCATCTGTCCCTTCTTCATTCTTTATTTGGCTTTTCAAATCACAAAGTGCTCAGAAAAGCGCTCCTAGTGGGTTCCAGGCCTGAAACAGCTGGTGGCCGGTGACTTGCCGTGATCTGAAGGACACATGGATTGGACTTTGTAGATTTACGGACTCACTAGCAACCACCGTGTATCACTGGTCTATCCAGTGAGGTTGGCATATCGGTAATTGATGGACTTTGGTTACCGTGTTGGTTACTATCTTTTTGCCGTAGAACCTGCTGGATTATCACTACGGTATGTAAATTTACTGGATGAAGTACAAGGTACTTTGACAGTTATTTTTGAGTGTGCTGGTCTTTGCACAATAATATTATTAATCAGTGTAATCCCTTTTCTTTCCAATCTCAGACCGTTATATTGGTTGTTAATGATTGGTCTGAGACTTGTTTAACTACCGTATATACTTGCATATAAGCCGACCCGCATATAAGCCGACCCCCCAACTTTTCCCTGAAAAATGATTGACCCCCATATAAGCCGGGGGTAGGAAATGCTGGATTGGTACAGGCAGCGTGATCCCCCCAGTGTGTCCCAGTATAGCTAGTATAGTGCCCAGTTTAGCTAGTATAGTGCCCAGTACAGGGAGTGCAGAATTATTAGGCAAGTTATATTTTTGAGGAATAATTTTATTATTGAACAACAACCATGTTCTCAATGAACCCAAAAAACTCATTAATATCAAAGCTGAATATTTTTGAAAGTAGTTTTTAGTTTGTTTTTAGTTTTAGATATTTTAGGGGGATATCTGTGTGTGCAGGTGACTGTTACTGTGCATAATTATTAGGAAACTTAACAAAAAACAAATATATACCCATTTCAATTATTTATTTTTACCAGTGAAACCAATACAACATCTCAACATTCACAAATATACATTTCTGACATTCAAAAACAAAACAAACAAATCAGTGACCAATATAGCCACCTTTCTTTGCAAGGACACTCAAAAGCCTGCCATCCATGGATTCTGTCAGTGTTTTGATCTGTTCACCATAAACATTGCGTGCAGCAGCAACCACAGCCTCCCGGACACTGTTCAGAGAGGTGTACTGTTTTCCCTCCTTGTAAATCTCACATTTTATGATGGACCACAGGTTCTCAATGGGGTTCAGATCAGGTGAACAAGGAGGCCATGTCATTAGTTTTTCTTCTTTTATACCCTTTCTCGCCAGCCACGCTGTGGAGTACTTGGACGCATGTGATGGAGCATTGTCCTGCATGAAAATCATGTTTTTCTTGAAGGATGCAGACCTGTACCACTGCTTGAAGAAGGGGTCTTCCAGAAACTGGCAGTAGGACTGGGAGTTGAGCTTGACTCCATCCTCAACCCGAAAAGGCCCCACAAGCTCATCTTTGATGATACCAGCCCAAACCAGTACTCCACCTCCACCTTGCTGGCGTCTGAGTCGGACTGGAGCTCTCTGCCCTTTACCAATCCAAACACGGGCCCATCCATCGGGCCCATCCATCTGGCCCATCAAGACTCACTCTCATTTCAGTCCATAAAACCTTAGAAAGAACTCTCGAGATATTTCTTGGCCCAGTCTTGACGTTTCAGCTTGTGTGTCTTGTTCAGTGGTGGTCGTCTTTCAGCCTTTCTTACCTTGGCTATGCCTCTGAGTATTGCACACCTTGCGCTTTTGGGCACTCCAGTGATGTTGCAGCTCTGAAATATGGCCAAACTGGTGGCAAGTGGCATCTTGGCAGCTGCACGCTTGACTTTTCTCAGTTCATGGGCAGTTATTTTGCGCCTTGGTTTTTCCACACGCTTTTTGCGACCCTGTTGACTTTTCTGAGCCTGTCAAGTCCTTCTTTTGACCCATTTTGCCAAAGGAAAGGAAGTTGCCTAATAATTATGATGTGTTGATGTCATTAGACCACACCCCTTCTCATTACAGAGATGCACATCACCTAATATGCTTAATTGGTAGTAGGCTTTCGAGACAACATGCATAAAGAGGATGATGTGGTCAAAATACTCATTTGCCTAATAATTCTGCACTACCTGTATAGCTAGTATAGTGCCCAGTATAGCTAGTAAAGTGCCCAGTATTGGTAGGTAGTGCCCCAGTATAGCTAGTATAGTGCCCAGTATAGCTAGTATAGTCCCCAGTATAGCTAGCATACTGCCCAGTATAGCTAGCATAGTGTCCAGTATAGCTAGTATAGTCCCAGTATAGCTAGTATAGTCCCAGTATAGCTAGTATAGTGCCCCAGTATAGCTAGTATAGTGCCCCAGTATAGCTAGCATAGTGCCCAGTTTAGCTAGTATAGTGCCCAGTATAGGTAGGTAGTGTCCAGTATAGCTAGTATAGTGCTCAGTATAAACAAACAAACATACAAACACAGAACATTTATATTGCACTTTTCTCCTGGCGGACTCAAAGCGCCAGAGCTGCATAGCTAGTAAAGTGCCCAGTATTGGCAGGTAGTTCCCCAGTATAGCTAGTATAGTGCCCAGTATAGTGAGGTAGTGGCTTCCGTGGTGGTCGGTGGTCCTCGCCCCCCTCCCTCCCCGCCGCTGCTATTACCTGCTTTAGGCAGCGGCTTCCTCTAATCAAGGTTCCCCTCTCATGTTCCGTATAAGTGATCACAGCAGCGCGCCCGGCGCTGCTGCTGTGACGATGCAGGGGGCAGGAAAGAGCGCGGCTTCCTGTAACGGCGATGTGCATCGCCGTTACCAGGGGAACTGCTCTTTCCTGCCCCTTGCATCGTCACAGCAGCAGCGCCGGGCGCGCTGCTGTGATCATTTATACGGCACATGAGAGGGGAACCCTGATTAGGAAGCGGCCGCTGCCTAAAGCAGGTAATAGCAGCAGCGGCCGCGGGGGGAGGGGGGAGCGCGGACCACCGACCACCAGTAAAAAAGACTCGCATACAAGCCGACCCCCCAACTTTTGACCCCCTTTTTGGGGGTCAAAAATTCGGCTTGTATGCGAGTATACTTGCCGACTGCTCCACGCCAATTGGCGTGAGCAGTGCGGCAGCCCCAGGACCGCTCCACGCCGATTGGCGTGAAAGGTCTTCTATGGGGTTAGCAGGATCCTGCGCGCATCTTCTGCTTGGGGGGTGGAGCTCCACCCCGCTTTCAGTCTCCGGAGACTGTTAGACGGCGAAATTACTTTGTACAGCGCTGCGATCTGCAGCAGCGCTGTACTGTGGACAGCCGTGTAACATGGCTGTCTCCCTGGCCCACAGGAGAGCGATCGGCTCTCATGGGCTGAAGCCTATGATAGCTGATCGCGTGATTGGCGGGGGGGGGGGGGGGGGAGAATGTAAAAAGAAAAATAGTACATTTTATTTCAAAATAAATTACATAAATATTTATAAACAATGTGGGGGCGATCAGACCCCACCAACAGAGAGCTCTGTTGGTGGGGGGAAAAGGGGGGGGGGGATCACTTGTGTGCTGTGTTGTGCGGCCCTGCAGCTTGGCCTTAAAGCTGCAGTGGCCCAATTAACCACCTTAGCGGTATGGACGAGCTCAGCTCGTCCATTACCGCCAGAGGGTGCCGCTCAGGCCCTGCTGGGCCGATTTTGATCAAATAAAGAGCAGCACACGCAG
Organism: Hyperolius riggenbachi; assembly: GCF_040937935.1. Taxonomy (NCBI): domain Eukaryota; kingdom Metazoa; phylum Chordata; class Amphibia; order Anura; family Hyperoliidae; genus Hyperolius; species Hyperolius riggenbachi. The sequence continues at coordinate 180,914,221 of NC_090657.1, forward strand.
CCGGCACTTTGCCAGCCGCGTGTGCTGCCCGATCGCCGCCGCTCTGCGGCGATCCGCCGCGAGCAGCAGCGAAAGAGGGTCCCCCCAGCCGCCTGAGCCCTGCGCAGCCGGAACAAATAGTTCCGGCCAGCGCTAAGGGCTGGATCGGAGGCGGCAGACGTCAGGACGTCGGCTGACGTCCATGACGTCACTCCGCTCGTCGCCATGGCGACGTAGTAAACAAAACAAGGAAGGCCGCTCATTGCGGCCTTCCGTGTTACTTTTGGCCGCCGGAGGCGATCAGAAGAACGCCTCCGGAGCGCCATCTAGTGGGCTTTCATGCAGCCAACTTTCAGTTGGCTGCATGAAATAGTTTTTTTTAATTTAAAAAAAACCCTCATGCAGCTGCCCTGGCGATCTTAATAGAACGCCACTTAACTAACAATGGCCTGGTCACTAGGGAGTTTAACACCGCGGTCCTCAAGTGGTTAAACAGCCCAATTGTGGTTGGTTCATAAACAAATTTTTGTGTGTACTAGGCCTGAGTATTTATCAGACACAGGTGATGAGGTGCAAAGAAAATTGTTTGGATAATAAATGAGAGATTAGGACCTTGGAAATTGGGGTCAGACAGGAGGAGAGAGGATGCTTGTTGGCTAATCTCTGCATTCCTGTTTCAGGTGTGCGATTTAAGCACTCCCAAAGCCAAAAACATCAGCAAGGCAGCCAGGCAAAGGGTCGCATTAAAACGTCATTTTATAATGAATACAATTTGTACTAATAATGAATCGGCTGCCTGTTAGCTTCCAGCAGGACTATGTGGTGAGCAATACTGTCCTATTTCTGGAGGTACACTCATAATAAAAAAAAGAGAGCACACCTGTGGGCAGTATAACAGTTGTACAGCATTCCAGCGCACTGCATGCTTTGCATTACCGCAAAACGTGTCTTAGGGTGGCCATACATGGTACAATTTTTAATTTTTTTCGACTACATAATTTAGTTCGATTATTCCGTTAGATCGAATATAAAGATTTTTCCAGCATGTCCGATCTGATTTTTCTCGAAAAAACGGGATAATCGTTCGAATTTCCTGATTGAAAACAAAAATATATTTTCAATATATTTTCAACTTTCATTCGATTCGATCATTTAGATCGAATAAACGGGATAATCGAACGTTTTTATTGTACCGTGTATGGCCACCATTAGAAGCATACTTTGCTTTGACTGCAGGCTTCACTGTATATGATGCTATGCCTGGATAATGTGCGAAGCAACCATCCCATTGTGCTGTGTTCCTGATGTTACAGGGAATGCAACGCCCACTGTGAATGTAGCCTTGTACTATTTCATATTTCTACTTTCCCAGTCAAAATGTTTAACCACTAGCCGTGTTCGCGGCGTATATATACACGCCCTGCCGGAAGACTGTTCCCTTTTATTTCAATAAATAAATTATTAAGCGCCAACATATTGCGCAGAGCTGGACATTAGTTAAGACAATATTTAGGGGTGACATACAGCAATATGACAATACAGGAATACATACAAACCAGAACGCAGCACAGTATGAGTACAAGGTAATGCTTAGTCGCTGGATGGGAGCATGGAGATTAGGCAAATCGAGTTCACTCAGATCCATAGGATTGTGTATGGTGATGGAGGTGCGTGAACAGGTAGGAGACGCAAGGCGGAGGACCCTGTCCGAAGGGTTACAAGCTAGAGGGAGAGGTAGGGACACAGAAGGAAGATACTCGTCTTCTGATTCTTATGCGAGGAGCGCGGATGCGCACATATGAGACCGCCCTCCATGGTTGTTCTGTAGTACACTGACCAGCGAATGGAAGCACAGATCCCATTCACCGATCTAAGTGCCATGATCAATGACCACCGGCATCAATGATATGCCGTGATCATTGATCACAGGCACTTAGATCGGTGACATGTTTTGAACATTGTAATAACCGGGACAAGTGGGCAAATAAAACATGCGTGTTTTAAAATTAACCCAGAGACGAAGCACCCTCATGTATTTTACCATATACATCAGTGGGAACATTAGAGAAAACACCTACCCAGCTCTCTGTTTCATTCTTCACTGCTCAGCCTGCTTGTTATCAGCCCTGATAAAATCCCCCACCTAGCATTCAGTCTGGCTTTGCTCAGGAATGATTATAGCAAAGTCTGTCTTCTCTGAAGTCTTTAAAAGCTCAAGCCTGGCTCTGCTATAATGACTCAGCTATAATGATTGCTGAGCAAAGCATGTTTTATTTTAAAACCATAAAGGCCGAAAACTGCAAAATAATGATTTTTTTTTCCATGTGATACTTATTATTCCAATTATTATTTGTGTCTGCAAAATATATATTTTGATATAACCTACCTAATAAAAGGTTTGTACGTCCATCTGCATCTGTGTGCTGCCGCTATACCGCCAGCTAGCATCTACCATGCCCCTGGCCTCTCTCCAGGCCCTGGGCAACTGCCTAAGTTTGCCTTGTGGATGATCCAGCTCTGAGTCTAAACCCTCCCCCAGTCATTTCATTCCGCTTTGCCAATCCATCAATCCAGTCCATCCTTCAGTTCTCTCATCCTCCTCCAGTTTGTCCCTTCAATTCTTCATTGCAACTCACCAGAGCTACACTCCAGCCCACTCTGCCGGTCCTACCTTCTAGCCCACTCTGCCGGTCCTACCTTCTAGCCCACTCTGCCGGTCCTACCTTCTAGCCCACTCTGCCGGTCCTACCTTCCAGCCCACTCTGCCGGTCCTACCTTCTAGCCCACTCTGCCGGTCCTACCTTCCAGCCCACTCTGCCGGTCCTACCTTCCAGCCCACTCTGCCGGCCCTCCACTCCGGGCCCACTCTGCCGGCCCTCCACTCCGGGCCCACTCTGCCGGCCCTCCACTCCGGGCCCACTCTGCCGGCCCTCCACTCCGGGCCCACTCTGCCGGCCCTCCACTCCGGGCCCACTCTGCCGGCCCTCCACTCCGGACCACTCTGCCGGCCCTCCACTCCGGCCCATGCTGCCGGCCCTCCACTCCGGCCCACTCTGCCGGCCCTCCACTCCGGCCCACTCTGCCGGCCCTCCACTCCGGCCCACTCTGCCGGCCCTTTACTCCGGCCCACTCTGCCGGCGCTCCACTCCGGCCACCTCTGCCGGTCCTACACTCCAGACCACGCTGCCGACCCTCCAGTCCAGCCCACTCTGCCGGTCCTTTATTCCAGCCCACTCTGCTGGTCCTACATTCCAGCCCACTTTGCGAGTTCTTTACTTTCGGTCTAGCCTGCAAGTCCTTTCCTCCAATCCGTTCTGCCGGTCCTTTCTCCCATCATCCCTTGTGGGGTGCTCTGGTGAACCCCAACACCTGGGAGCGCCCACACCCATTCATCCACCATTAGCCTAATCTGCAAATATATATTAATGCCACACTGGCTTCAACCAGCGTCTGTTCTGCTTGCTTCGTTCCCTGGCAAAGTGTTGTTTAGGCGTTATCAAATAATCTTTATTGCTACTGCTTGTTGATACACACCTTACAGCGGTCTGATAAATCGCAGCATGAGGTGACAAGCAGGAGGGAGGCACCAGTGACATAACCGTTTGCCGCGTGTGCAGGTTTGTGTGCTGATTACTGGTAATCCTGTGTTAGCGCGCACAAGTGTCGTCTGGCTTCCAATTAACACCATTAAACAGATGTCAAACACGGTAATGACTCGCTGGGCCGCCATCCTCAGGTAGCGCCGATTAGCAGGCTAATTGGGCTTAATTAGCTGCAGAGGGCCACGCCTGATGACAGGTATGCCACTGACAAGCATCGCACCCGCAGGTCAGCGCTATCTCTGCCATCTTTGTTTAAAAGACCAGAAACGCATTATTTTATCTCTTCCTTTTCATTTAAAACTCAACATAAAGTACACCTGAAAATGGGATTGATTCAGTAAACTTAGCGCAGCGGAACAGCGTGAGTTACCTGCTGTTACGTGCGCTAGTGAAACAGAGGGCCTTAACCACTTGCCGACCGCCTTAAGCCGACGGGCGGCAGGAAGGGCTGGGCCCAAATGACCGCAATACGCCCATCGGCGGCAGCGGAAGCAGGCGTGGCTGTACAGCGATCGCGTCATCTGCTATGAACTCACCATACACCTATCGGAATACCTTGGGGTGTCTTCTTTCTAAAATGGGGTCACTTGTGGGGTTCCTATACTGCCTTGGCGTTTTAGGGGCCCTAAACCGTGAGGAGTAGTCTAGAAAACAAATGCCTCAAAATGACCTGTGAATAGGACGTTGGGCCCCTTAGCGCACCTAGGCTGCAAAAAAGTGTCACACATGTGGTATCGCCGTACTCAGGAGAAGTAGTATAATGTGTTTTGGGGTGTATTTTTACACATACCCATGCTGGGTGGGAGAAATCTCTCTGTAAATGGACAATTTTGTGTAAAAAAAAAATCAAAAATTTGTCATTTACAGAGATATTTCTCCCAACCAGCATGGTATATGTAAAAATACACCACAAAACACATTATACTACTTCTTCTGAGCACGGCAGTACCACATGTGTGGCACTTTTTTGCAGCCTAACTGCGCTAAGGGGCCCAAAGTCCAATGAGTACCTTTAGGCTTTACAGGGGTGCTTACAATTAGGCACCCCCCAAAATGCCAGGACAGTAAACACACCCCACAAATGACCCCATTTTGGAAAGTAGACACTTCAAGGTATTCAGAGAGGAACATAGTGAGTCCGTGGCAGATTTCATTTTTTTTTTTGTCGCAAGTTAGCAGAAATGGAAACTTTTTTTTTTTTTTTTTTTTGGTCACAAAGTAACTTGTCACAAAAAATAAAATCTTCTATGATCTCACCATGCCTCTCAGTGAATACTTTGGGAGGTCTTCTTTCCAAAATGGGGTCATTTGGGGGGTATTTATACTATCCTGGAATTTTAGCACCTCATGAAACATGACAGGTGCTCAGAGAAGTCAGAGATGCTTCAAAATGGGAAAATTCACTTTTGGCACCATAGTTTGTAAACGCTATAACTTTTACCCAAACCAATAAATATACACTGAATGTTTTTTTTTTAATCAAAGACATGTAGCACAATAAATTTGGACACAAATGTATACAGAAATTTTACTTTATTTGAAAAATGTCAGCACAGAAAGAAAAAAAAATCATTTTTTTTGACAAAATTCATGTCTTTTTTGCTGAATATAATAAAAACTAAAACTCCCAGCAGCAATCAAATAGCACCAAATGAAAGCTGTATTAGTGACAAAAAAGGAGGTAAAATTCATTGAGGTGGTAGGTTGTATGACCGAGCAATAAACCGTGAAAGCTGCAGTGGTCTGAATGGAAAAAAAGACTCTGATCCTTAAAGGGAACCAGAGAAGAATGCTTCGCTAAAATAGAAAAAAGATTTTATACATACCTGGGGCTTCTTCCAGCCCCATAAGCCTGGATCGCTCCCACGCCGCCATCCTCCGCTTCCTGGATCCGCCGGTACCGGGCCCGTCACTTCCGGCGGGCGCGGCCAATTGTCCGCATCACAGGGGCTCACTCCATACCCGTACGCATGCGGCTGCGCAGTAAGCAGCCACACGCGTACCTGTATGGAGGGAGCCCCCTGTGATGCGGAGAATTGGCCGCGTCCACCGGCCGACTGGCCGACTCGCGGCAATGACAAGACCCGGTACCGGCGGATCCAGTCAGCGGAGGACGGCGGCGTGGGAGCGAACCAGGCTTATGGGGCTGGAGGAAGCCCTAGGTATGTATAAAACATTTTCTTCATCCTCTCTGGTTCCCTTTAAGGGGCGAAAAGACTGTGGTCCTCAAGTGGTTAATTTAGCGACCCTGCACAGTATGCGCACTATTGGCAGTGTAGCATGCGTAATCGGGGAGCGCTCACTCAGCGAACGCTAACAACATGTGGCTCCACTCCTCCCGCCCTGAGCTCCAGCAGGTCCAATCACATAAACCTACTTAGTGGTAATCCCGAGTCAGACTCGGGCCGGAAATCCACAGCTCAGAGCGGTAATCCTAAATCTGAGTGAGTTATAAGCAGGGGCTGTTGCAGATCTCTCTGTAGTAATGTATTTTTTCTTGTTTTTAAGAGTCTAAATGCATGAAAAAAAATTGTACGGCTTTTAGACCCTAAATCCAGAAATTATCATAATGCCAGGGAGGTTAAAGTGGACCTGATCTCCGCACTCTGATTGGCCCAATAGGCTGTCTGTCAAGTGATGTCACGTGCGCTGAGTGCCCGCTCCTATGCTGCCAGTAGCACATGTAGCGTGAAGGGTGACTAAATTAAGAGCCTCTGATTCACTAGTGCGCACGTAATGGCTAACTCGCGCTGTTACGCTGTGCTAAGTTTACTGCATCAAGCCCAATGAGAGGGATAGGGAGGCGGCCATATTTATTTCCTTTTAAACAATGCAGATTGCGTAGCTGTCCTGCTGATTCCCTGCCTCTAAAGGCTCGTACACACATCCAGCAAAAGCGCACGACCCACCCAACTACATGCCCAACCGCACGACCAAGCGATTGCATGACATGTATTTTACGCTCATAACCGTCTGAAAGACCAACTCATTTGCATACTGCGCAAGCAAGCGGAACGACTGACTACGATATGGCTGAATTCAAGTACAATTCGTTCAAACGACTTGTGCACATGTGGCCCACTGCCAGGGCCGGATTTGTACTCTTTACCGCCCTAGGCCACTGTCACCAGCCGCCCCCCTTCAGTATAGGTAGCGAGATGACCCTTCCCTCCAGTATAGGTAGCCAGATGACTCCTCCCTCCAGTATAGGTAGCCAGGTGACTCCCTTAATACCTATTTTCCCACACCCCCACCTTTCAGTATAGGTAGCCAGCTCACCTTCACACCGCAACAGCCATCAGTGTCACTCGTTTCTCCACTCGTCTCCAGTGCAGAAGCTTCCTCTTCCTTTCCGTCTCCAATGCTGCCCAAGTCCATAGCCGCCGGCCACAATCCAAGCGTGCACTGAGAGCAAGGTGGCTGCTGCACAGGGGGCTGGTAGCAGACTTCCGCGGTCAGGTGCGCGTCTGATCTACCTGCATTGCAGCATTTGCAAGCTTGCTGCTTTGGTGCCCCTGCTCCTGTGGTGCCCTAGGCCATGGCCTAGGTGGCCTTTGCCTAAATCCGGCCCTGCCCACTGCACAATATCAGCCCAACAGTCGTGTGAGTTGATTTGCTTGTTGGATGGGGCAAACTTTCTATTATTAGTCGCTCATCTAGTCAGTTGTCACGCATACACATACATACATCGGTAGTTAGGCAAAAAAGTTGCACGTGTGTCCAAGCCTTAACACTTTTAGTCATAGGCCCTTGACAAGCATGCAGATCAGATGTTTCTGACGAGATTAGCTGCATGCTTGTTTCAGGTATGTGAGCTGGGTCCACACTAGACCCGGTTGCAGGACGGACACTGCAGTCCGGATCAGGGGAAGTACCCACCGTACTGCAAACTGATGAAAGTGCATCAGTTTTGCATCAGTTTTGTATCAGTTTCCGTTCAGGTTTTTCCCTGACAGAAAACGTCTCTATCATTAGGAAGGAGTGGGAGGATTTTTTGAGCCAATCATAAAGCTCAGGCTATCCGTTTTCACATCCGTTTTTTGCCTGTGGAGCTGGAGATGCGTTTTCTCATTGCTTTCACTACCCCTGCGTGTATCCGTGGTCCTGATCCGTTGCGTGAAAATGCAGCAGGTCCGGACCTTCCGTTCAGGTTTTGAAAACGGATCCCCGCAAACGCAGACGGATCCGTTCTTTACTTGGGTGAGGCTGGCTGCTATTTTAAACATTAGTATCCGGGACTCAGGTTTGAAAAACGCAGCCACGGATACGTTTCCGGACCTAGTGTGGACCAGCTCTAAGCAGGGCAGCCAAGCAACTGGTAATGTTTAAAAGGAAAAAAAAAATGGCAGCCTCCTTATCCCTCTCACTTCAGTTGCCCTTTACAGGGAACCTAAACTGAGAATGACAGCTGATCACAGGGATTGGCTGGCTGGGGGAGGAAGGGAGGGGGTGTATAATAGTTAAAAAAAAAATTACTAAGAAAACACACACAAACACATAAATAAACAAACAAAGATCTGGGGGGGGGGGGGGGGGCGACCAGACCCCCACCCACAGAGAGCTCTGTTGGTGTGGAGAAAAGGGGGGGGAGGGGGAATCACTTGTGTGCTGTGTCGTGTGGCCCTGCCACTTGGCCTTAAAGCTGCAGTGGCCAATTTAATGAAAAATGGCCTGGTCTTAACACTGCGGTCCTCAAGTGGTTAAAGAGACTATGAAGCGAAAACAAAATGATGATATAATGATTTGTATGTGTAGTACAGCTAAGAAATAAAACATTAGCAGCAGATACATACGTCTAATATTGTTTTCAGTACAGAAAGAGTTAAGAAACTCCAGTTGTTATCTATGCAAAAGAGCCATTTAGCTCCACGACTTTCAAAGTCATCTGAGTCTTCCGAAGCTTGTTATCTCAACTGTCAGTCACTGTATTTTCTTTTTCTCTCCACAGCACAGTTCAATAGTTCACTGGCCTGCTCTGCAAAATCATTTAGAATGCTGAGTAATGTGTAAACTGCAAATTTTAGAGAATGATGCAATGCTATAAAAAACACTATATAACTGGAAATAAAAATTTGAGAGTATTTTCTTTGCTACTAATATTCTAGTAATTATCCGTACTACACAGCCAATTCATTATATCATATATTTTTTTTCGCTTCAGTGTTTCTTTAACTAACAAGGGCTATAACGGAGCGGGCATTGACCAACCAGCTGGGTGAGCTCTCTCCCTCTGAGGTGACCGGTGGTGGATCCTGTTGTGCTATGGATTGTTCATGTTGGAAGGGTGATGAGCGCTTGATTCATACTTTAACTTTGTAGCCATCTTTGCACAGAGGAGTAGTTAGGGTTTTCAGCTCCCGGGGACAACGTTTTTGTGCCAACCCCCCCCCCCCCCCCCCCCCTGGACAAAATGGGTGGAGGCAGATGTACAAATGCTGTTTAGATAGCCACATGTGCTCCCTTCCCCTGTTTAGATAGCCATATGAGCACTCCTTTTAGATAACCAGACATGCCCCCTTTAGATAGTCAGATATGCCCCCCCTCCTCCTGTTTATATAGCCAGATGTGCCCTGTTTATATAGCTAGATATGTTCCTTTTTTCTGCTGCTGTTAATGTTTCTGCACTCCTCTGCAGAGAAAGGGAGAGAAGCAGGGGCACTTTGGGCAACCAGCAAGCCACCTCTCATGCAAATAGGGGTGCAGTGGCTGTGCTGAGTGCCCTCACAGTGCTGCCCCTGGGGACATATGTCCTTCTTGCCCACCCATAGCTACGCCTCTGTCTTTGCAGATAATACAAAATTATGCAGAATTCTCAACACTAAAGTTGGCCATACATAGTACAATTTTTTCATCCAATCTTACCATTTCTATGTAATATAAGGGAACTGCGTATAGTATCTATTCAATATATTCACTCAGTTTAAACTTCTACTACATAGAAATGCTAAGATTGTATGAAAAAATTGTACCATGTATGGCCACCATAAGACAGATAAATGTAAACTCATGCACCTTCGGTGTAACAATGGTAGATCATCATATAAAATAAATGGCATACAGCTGAGAACATTAGACTTGAAGAAGGACTTAGAAATACTGGTTAATAACACATTAGGTTATCATATACAATGCCAAGCTGCGGTAGCTAAAGCAAATACAATTCTGGGAAGCATTAAAAATTGGAAATAAAATCTCCAGATGCTAGTATACTACTTCATCTGTATAAACCACTTGTGAGGCCACATCTGGAGTATGGGATACAGTTTTGGGTACCACACTATAGAAAGGACATTGACCTTCTTGAACGGGTACAAAGACGGGAAACTAAATTATTCAGAGGGATGGAAGATCTCACTTGTCATAGACCACACGGGCCGGTCCTTGATCGGGTCAATTACTCAGTCAGAACTCGGTCTCGCTGTCGCTTTGCACATAGATGCCCATATGTGGATTCGCAGTCTATGAACCGACTAGCCAAGAGAAGCGTCTTGACACCAAAGGATTGACCACACACGTACAATTCAAATGCTTGCCACCACATGTGAGTCAGCACATGACTGTAAATATATTAGCACACTGCGAACACTGTAAGTTAACCCTTATCTGTATGCAGGGATCGGCGCCAGATCTGTCTATCTGTGCCCGATTCAAGCATGCGGGTTGTAAATACAAGATACTCTAGAACACAAGGTAATGTTTTCGGAGGAGTAAGTACAATTGTGTATGATCAGGAACAGGTCATAACCGTAAATCGATTTTTAACTGTTTTAACAAAAATGCATTACACACATTTACATACACTAATTAACATATAGACACAAAGCTAAAATAAAAGGGAATAATTGTGAAAGGTTTACTTAGCCGAAATGCAGTCTGTGTGGGAATATTTCCTTCTGGGAAAAGAAATGCAAAGTCCTTGGTTTCAGAGTCATAGGCCATTAGGTATATTTTGTAATCCATGCAGATGTTACAGTTCCAAGATGGCTGCTAACCACATGGTCCTCTGGTTAGCAGCAGCAGGCTCTCGTGAAGATGGGATTTGGAGGACTAAAGTCTGCCTGCTGGCAATGTGCTTTTGATGAAGCTGGTTTGGGGGTGTGGCAACACCGGCCCCTCTGAATTACCCACCAATGACAGTCCACCCCCTCCTAGGAGGATTTTGAGCTTAAATTGTAAAACACTGTAACTCATAAACTATACATGTCATATGTAGGTGGATAGCAGATTAATACTTGTCAGAATATACCGATTAATATGACATCTTGCATGAGTGCGTTAGGCTGTCCTGTCCCCGAGAAGGGTGGTACACCAACAACTGGACGGGTTAGGTTTATGATTTTTATATCCGCACATTGGGCAGATTTTAACGAATAAGACTATATTAATTCCATAGCTGTGCTATACACGGTTTTCATTTAACAGACCGAAATCATAAACCACATGCATTTAAATCTGACTCCCAAGCAGTGCCAGGGTGGCTAGCACTGAGAGGTGACCTGATTAACATGTAGAAATACACTAGAGGGCAATACAAAAGCTTGACAGATGAGCTTTTTGTCCCTAGGGTTGTACGATGGACAAGGGGACATGATCTGCGTATGGAGGAAAACATTTTTGCCATCTATTTAGAAAGAGGTCCTTCACAGTGAGAGCTGTTAAAGTCTTGGTCATCTTACCTCGGGAGTTGTTATGGCATACTCTATATCTGCATTTAAAGAGTAGCTGTTAGCCAAAAAAATCAAATTTAAATCTCTATTGTAATGTGTTAAATAGTTTGCAAGGGAGCCAAAAAGGCAATGCTGAAGTTAAAAATCAATCGAATTTTTTTGTTGTCTGAATATCATTCAGCCTTTTCCCCAAGCTCCTAAGGTGGACGCAAGGCCGCATAACAGATACTGCAGAGCATGCCCATGTCTGCCAGACCCCCTCTCCCCCCCCCCCCCCCCCCAGGACCAGGTGCCTATGTCTGCCCGACCCCCTCTCCCCCCCCCCCCCCAGGAACAGGTGCCAATGTCTGTCCCTTACCCCCCTTCCCCAAGAGCCGATGTCTGTCCGACCCCCCCAGGATCAGGTGCCGATATCTTCTCACCCCAAAAAGCTGACACAGAGAGAGAGCGGGAACAGAGTACATATACACACTTCCAGCGCCGCCACCGCAAGTTTGCCCTGTCGCCATGCATCTCTCTCTCTCCTGCTCGTGATTCTCTCACATGTGACTCGAAGGCTGAGCTGCGGTGGTGGCCCGGGGGTTTCTAGGGTCCTTGGAGATGGGGGGCACCTGTGGGCACCAGGCGAGGAGGGATATGCGACGCGCTGCGCGCCCCGTGGCAAAAAAACGGGCGTGGCCATGAGGTGAGTGGGCGTGGTCATGGGTGAGGCCAAATGTACATGAACTTAGCAGCGGTGTAAGCTACAGCTAATGGGCCTGCCCATCGAAATATTGGATGGAGCCCACTGTCCTTTATTTAGATAATTTACAATCAGTATAGGCATAGGTCAAAGATGTATACGCACATACAATTTTGATTGGTCAATCACTGACCCCCAATTTTACCACCCCCGTGCAGTAAGTGGGCCAACAGACAATGAATTTTATGAACAGAGCTAAAATTGGCTAATCAAAATTGTATGTGTGTACCAGGCTTTACAGCTAATACTGTAATACTGAAAGTAGCAGGGATCAGCATACAATATAGCTGGTTTACAATCAGTAAAGGCACAGAGTAACACCTTACACTGTACACACTGTAGGTAAATCAGCACACAGTGCAGGCACTAGAGAACAGCGTATACTGTACATACTGTAGGCAGCAGAATTCAGCACACTGCAGCTAGCGTGCCAAAAATATGAGGATCACGTTGTGCGGCGTGCTTATCGCGCCGCACCGAAAAATGGGTGGGTCATGGACCAGAATATAGGTGTGGTAACGGGTGGAGACAAATTTACATGAACCTAGCAATGGTGGGACATTAGATTATGACAGTGGTGGCGAACCTTTTGGAGGCCGAGTGCCCAAACTGCAACCCAAAAGTCACTTATCTATCGCAAAGTGGCAACAGCAATTTAAACTAAATACTGTACAAACGTTTTAACTCATACATGAACATTATGGAAAATCCAAGTTGAAAATAAACTGTGAAGATAAACAATTTCATCCATCCTACTCCTGAAAAATGTATTCAATTTTTTAGAACCTCCCAGTTTTATTTTCTGTTTTAAAAATCTAAAAAAGTAGGTTTAATGCTATTGGCCTCAATTCACTAAGCTTATCTCCTGTCTTTAATAACTCTTCTAGAGTTGTTACCATGGTGATAAGGCATGTAGTATTCAGGAAGCATTTTACCTCAGGCAAGCCTAAAGTTAACTCTCCAATCCTTAAAATAACTCTAGAGTTAAAGACAGGCTGTTAATTAACTGCGTGTGAAAATAACTACAGAGGAGGTAAATTAACTACAGAGGAGGTAACTTAAGGAATGAAGAGACAAGATATCTCTCTCACTGTGTGGAGGTAAGTTTTCTCTTGCCTTATTATCTCCAGCATGATCTTAGTGAATTGAGGCCAATGTCTCAGATAAGGATTCAGCTTTTCCCATAGTCTCGCAGTTAGTAATCATGTGACCCCCAACAAGACAAATTCAGCAATCATGAGGCCTCCAACAAATCATGAGGCCCCCAACAAGACAAATTCAGCAATCATGAGGCCCCCAACAAATCATGAGGCCCCCAACAAGACAAATTCAGCAATCTTGAGGCCCCCAACAAATCATGAGGCCCCCAACAAGACAAATTCAGCAATCTTGAGGCCCTCAACAAGACAAATTCAGCAGTCATGAGGCACATAAATAGACTACATTTCACATAAATAGGCAGAATACCCCCTTAATATGGTAGCCCCCCAAGTTAGGTAGTGAGTGACAGGGACCCCCAGGTTAGCTAGTGAGTGACAGGCGCCTCCAGTTAGGTAGTGAGTGACAGGGACCCCGATAGTGAGTGACAGGGAGCCCCTTTAGGTATTGAGTGAGTGCCAGGGAGCCCCTTTGGGCAGTGAGTGAGTGCCAGGGAGCCCCTTCAGGCAGTGAGTGAGTGCCAGGGAGCCCCTTCTGGCAGTGAGTGAGTGCCAGGGAGCCCCTTTAGGTAGTGAGTGAGTGCCAGGGAGGCTCTTTAGGTAGTGAGTGAGTGACAGGGAGGCCCTTTAGGTAGTGAGTGACAGGGAGGCCCTTTAGGTAGTGAGTGAGTGACAGGGAGCCCCTTTAGGTAGTGAGTGAGTGAGTGCCAGGGAGCCCCTTTAGGTAGTGAGTGAGTGACAGGGAGCCCCTTTAGGTAGTGAGTGAGTGACAGGGAGCCCCTTTAGGTAGTGAGTAAGTGACAGGGAGGCCCTTTAGGTAGCGAGTGAGCGACAGGGAGCACCATTAGGGAGTGAGTGAGTGCCAGGGAGCCCCTTTAGGTAGTGAGTGAGTGCCAGGGAGCCAATTTAGGCAGTGAGTGAGTGACAGGGAGCCCCATTAGGCAGTGAGTGAGTGACAGGGAGTCCCTTTAGGTAGTGAGTGACAGGGAGTCCCTTTAGGTAGTGAGTGAGTGACAGGGAGTTCCTTTAGGTAGTGAGTGAGTCACAGGGAGCCCCTTTAGGTAGTGAGTGAGTGACAGGGAGCCCCTTTAGGTAGTGAGTGAGTGACAGGAAGCCCCTTTAGGCAGTGAGTGAGTGACAGGGAGGCCCTTTAGGCAGTGAGTGAGTGACAGGGAGACCCTTTAGGCAGTGAGTGAGTGACAGGGAGGCCCTTTAGGCAGTGAGTGAGTGACAGGGAGCCCCTTTAGGCAGTGAGTGAGTGACAGGGAGCCCCTTTAGGCAGTGAGTGAGTGACAGGGAGGCCCTTTAGGCAGTGAGTGAGTGACAGGGAGGCCCTTTAGGCAGTGAGTGAGTGACAGGGAGCCCCTTTAGGTAGTGAGTGAGTGACAGGGAGCCCCTCTAGGTAGTGAGTGAGTGCCAGGGAGGCCCTTTAGGTAGTGAGTGAGTGACAGGGAGGCCCTTTAGGTAGTGAGTGAGTGACAGGGAGGCCCTTTAGGTAGTGAGTGAGTGACAGGGAGGCCCTTTAGGTAGTGAGTGAGTGAGTGACAGGGAGCCCCTTCAGGCAGTGAGTGAGTGCCAGGGAGCCCCTTCTGGCAGTGAGTGAGTGCCAGGGAGCCCCTTTAGGTAGTGAGTGAGTGACAGGGAGGCTCTTTAGGTAGTGAGTGAGTGACAGGGAGGCCCTTTAGGTAGTGAGTGACAGGGAGGCCCTTTAGGTAGTGAGTGAGTGACAGGGAGCCCCTTTAGGTAGTGAGTGAGTGAGTGCCAGGGAGCCCCTTTAGGTAGTGAGTGAGTGACAGGGAGCCCCTTTAGGTAGTGAGTGAGTGACAGGGAGCCCCTTTAGGTAGTGAGTGAGTGACAGGGAGGCCCTTTAGGTAGCGAGTGAGCGACAGGGAGCACCATTAGGGAGTGAGTGAGTGCCAGGGAGCCCCTTTAGGTAGTGAGTGAGTGCCAGGGAGCCAATTTAGGCAGTGAGTGAGTGACAGGGAGCCCCATTAGGCAGTGAGTGAGTGACAGGGAGTCCCTTTAGGTAGTGAGTGACAGGGAGTCCCTTTAGGTAGTGAGTGAGTGCCAGGGAGCCAATTTAGGCAGTGAGTGAGTGACAGGGAGCCCCATTAGGCAGTGAGTGAGTGACAGGGAGTCCCTTTAGGTAGTGAGTGACAGGGAGTCCCTTTAGGTAGTGAGTGAGTGACAGGGAGCCCCTTTAGGTAGTGAGTGAGTGACAGGGAGCCCCTTTAGGTAGTGAGTGAGTGACAGGAATCCCCTTTAGGCAGTGAGTGAGTGACAGGGAGGCCCTTTAGGCAGTGAGTGAGTGACAGGGAGACCCTTCTGGCAGTGAGTGAGTGACAGGGAGCCCCTTCTGGCAGTGAGTGAGTGCCAGGGAGCCCCTTTAGGTAGTGAGTGAGTGCCAGGGAGGCTCTTTAGGTAGTGAGTGAGTGACAGGGAGGCCCTTTAGGTAGTGAGTGACAGGGAGGCCCTTTAGGTAGTGAGTGAGTGACAGGGAGCCCCTTTAGGTAGTGAGTGAGTGACAGGGAGCCCCTTTAGGTAGTGAGTAAGTGACAGGGAGGCCCTTTAGGTAGCGAGTGAGCGACAGGGAGCACCATTAGGGAGTGAGTGAGTGCCAGGGAGCCCCTTTAGGTAGTGAGTGAGTGCCAGGGAGCCAATTTAGGCAGTGAGTGAGTGACAGGGAGCCCCATTAGGCAGTGAGTGAGTGACAGGGAGTCCCTTTAGGTAGTGAGTGACAGGGAGTCCCTTTAGGTAGTGAGTGAGTGACAGGGAGTTCCTTTAGGTAGTGAGTGAGTCACAGGGAGCCCCTTTAGGTAGTGAGTGAGTGACAGGGAGCCCCTTTAGGTAGTGAGTGAGTGACAGGAAGCCCCTTTAGGCAGTGAGTGAGTGACAGGGAGGCCCTTTAGGCAGTGAGTGAGTGACAGGGAGACCCTTTAGGCAGTGAGTGAGTGACAGGGAGGCCCTTTAGGCAGTGAGTGAGTGACAGGGAGGCCCTTTAGGCAGTGAGTGAGTGACAGGGAGCCCCTTTAGGCAGTGAGTGAGTGACAGGGAGCCCCTTTAGGCAGTGAGTGAGTGACAGGGAGGCCCTTTAGGTAGTGAGTGAGTGACAGAGAGGCCCTTTAGGTAGTGAGTGAGTGAGTGCCAGGGAGCCCCTTCAGGCAGTGAGTGAGTGCCAGGGAGCCCCTTCTGGCAGTGAGTGAGTGCCAGGGAGCCCCTTTAGGTAGTGAGTGAGTGCCAGGGAGGCTCTTTAGGTAGTGAGTGAGTGACAGGGAGGCCCTTTAGGTAGTGAGTGACAGGGAGGCCCTTTAGGTAGTGAGTGAGTGCCAGGGAGCCCCTTTAGGTAGTGAGTGAGTGAGTGCCAGGGAGCCCCTTTAGGTAGTGAGTGAGTGACAGGGAGCCCCTTTAGGTAGTGAGTGAGTGACAGGGAGCCCCTTTAGGTAGTGAGTGAGTGACAGGGAGGCCCTTTAGGTAGCGAGTGAGCGACAGGGAGCACCATTAGGGAGTGAGTGAGTGCCAGGGAGCCCCTTTAGGTAGTGAGTGAGTGCCAGGGAGCCAATTTAGGCAGTGAGTGAGTGACAGGGAGCCCCATTAGGCAGTGAGTGAGTGACAGGGACTCCCTTTAGGTAGTGAGTGACAGGGAGTCCCTTTAGGTAGTGAGTGAGTGACAGGGAGTCCCTTTAGGTAGTGAGTGAGTCACAGGGAGCCCCTTTAGGTAGTGAGTGAGTGACAGGGAGCCCCTTTAGGTAGTGAGTGAGTGACAGGAAGCCCCTTTAGGCAGTGAGTGAGTGACAGGGAGGCCCTTTAGGCAGTGAGTGAGTGACAGGGAGACCCTTTAGGCAGTGAGTGAGTGACAGGGAGCCCCTTTAGGCAGTGAGTGAGTGACAGGGAGGCCCTTTAGGTAGTGAGTGAGTGACAGGGAGCCCCTCTAGGTAGTGAGTGAGTGCCAGGGAGGCCCTTTAGGTAGTGAGTGAGTGCCAGGGAGGCCCTTTAGGTAGCGAGTGAGTGACAGGGAGGCCCTTTAGGTAGTGAGTGAGTGACAGGGAGGCCCTTTAGGTAGTGAGTGAGTGACAGGGAGGCCCTTTAGGTAGTGAGTGAGTGACAGGGAGGCCCTTTAGGTAGTGAGTGAGTGACAGGGAGCCCCTTTAGGTAGTGAGTGAGTGAGTGCCAGGAAGCCCCTTTAGGTAGTGAGTGAGTGACAGGGAGCCCCTTTAGGTAGTGAGTGAGTGACAGGGAGCCCCTTTAGGTAGTGAGTGAGTGACAGGGAGGCCCTTTAGGTAGCGAGTGAGCAACAGGGAGCACCATTAGGGAGTGAGTGAGTGAGTGCCAGGGAGCCCCTTTAGGTAGTGAGTGAGTGCCAGGGAGCCAATTTAGGCAGTGAGTGAGTGACAAGGAGCCCCATTAGGCAGTGAGTGAGTGACAGGGAGTCCCTTTAGGTAGTGAGTGACAGGGAGTCCCTTTAGGTAGTGAGTGAGTGACAGGGAGTCCCTTTAGGTAGTGAGTGAGTCACAGGGAGCCCCTTTAGGTAGTGAGTGAGTGACAGGGAGCCCCTTTAGGTAGTGAGTGAGTGACAGGGAGCCCCTCTAGGTAGTGAGTGAGTTCCAGGGAGGCCCTTTAGGTAGTGAGTGAGTGCCAGGGAGGCCCTTTAGGTAGTGAGTGAGTGACAGTGAGGCCCTTTAGGTAGTGAGTGAGTCACAGGGAGCCCCTTTAGGTAGTGAGTGAGTGACAGGGAGCCCCTTTAGGTAGTGAGTGAGTGACAGGGAGCCCCTTTAGGCAGTGAGTGAGTGACAGGGAGGCCCTTTAGGCAGTGAGTGAGTGACAGGGAGGCCCTTTAGGCAGTGAGTGAGTGACAGGGAGGCCCTTTAGGTAGTGAGTGAGTGACAGGGAGTCCCTTTAGGTAGTGAGTGAGTGACAGGGAGGCCCTTTAGGTAGCGAGTGAGTGACAGGGAGTCCCTTTAGGTAGCGAGTGAGTGCCAGGAAGGCCGTTTAGGTAGTGAGTGAGTGACAGGGAGGCCCTTTAGGTAGTGAGTGAGTGACAGGGAGGCCCTTTAGGTAGTGAGTGAGTGACAGTGAGGCCCTTTAGGTAGTGAGTGAGTGACAGAGAGCCCCTTTAGGCAGTGAGTGAGTGACAGAGAGGCCCTTTAGGCAGTGAGTGAGTGACAGGGAGGCCCTTTAGGCAGTGAGTGAGTGACAGGGAGCCCCTTTATGCAGTGAGTGAGTGACAGGGAGCCCCTTTAGGCAGTGAGTGAGTGACAGGGAGGCCCTTTAGGTAGTGAGTGAGTGACAGGGAGCCCCTCTAGGTAGTGAGTGAGTGCCAGGGAGGCCCTTTAGGTAGTGAGTGAGTGCCAGGGAGGCCCTTTAGGTAGTGAGTGAGTGACAGTGAGGCCCTTTAGGTAGTGAGTGAGTGCCAGGGAGGCCCTTTAGGTAGTGAGTGAGTGACAGGGAGGCTCTTTAGGTAGTGAGTGAGTGCCAGGGAGGCCCTTAAGGTAGTGAGTGAGTGCCAGGGAGGCCCTTTAGGTAGTGAGTGAGTGACAGGGAGGCCCTTTAGGTAGTGAGTGAGTGACAGGGAGGCCCTTTAGGCAGTGAGTGAGTGACAGGGAGACCCTTCTGGCAGTGAGTGAGTGACAGGGAGCCCCTTCTGGCAGTGAGTGAGTGCCAGGGAGCCCCTTTAGGTAGTGAGTGAGTGCCAGGGAGGCTCTTTAGGTAGTGAGTGAGTGACAGGGAGGCCCTTTAGGTAGTGAGTGACAGGGAGGCCCTTTAGGTAGTGAGTGAGTGACAGGGAGCCCCTTTAGGTAGTGAGTGAGTGCCAGGGAGCCCCTTTAGGTAGTGAGTGAGTGACAGGGAGCCCCTTTAGGTAGTGAGTGAGTGACAGGGAGCCCCTTTAGGTAGTGAGTAAGTGACAGGGAGGCCCTTTAGGTAGCGAGTGAGCGACAGGGAGCACCATTAGGGAGTGAGTGAGTGCCAGGGAGCCCCTTTAGGTAGTGAGTGAGTGCCAGGGAGCCAATTTAGGCAGTGAGTGAGTGACAGGGAGCCCCATTAGGCAGTGAGTGAGTGACAGGGAGTCCCTTTAGGTAGTGAGTGACAGGGAGTCCCTTTAGGTAGTGAGTGAGTGACAGGGAGTTCCTTTAGGTAGTGAGTGAGTCACAGGGAGCCCCTTTAGGTAGTGAGTGAGTGACAGGGAGCCCCTTTAGGTAGTGAGTGAGTGACAGGAAGCCCCTTTAGGCAGTGAGTGAGTGACAGGGAGGCCCTTTAGGCAGTGAGTGAGTGACAGGGAGACCCTTTAGGCAGTGAGTGAGTGACAGGGAGGCCCTTTAGGCAGTGAGTGAGTGACAGGGAGCCCCTTTAGGCAGTGAGTGAGTGACAGGGAGCCCCTTTAGGCAGTGAGTGAGTGACAGGGAGGCCCTTTAGGCAGTGAGTGAGTGACAGGGAGGCCCTTTAGGCAGTGAGTGAGTGACAGGGAGCCCCTTTAGGTAGTGAGTGAGTGACAGGGAGCCCCTCTAGGTAGTGAGTGAGTGCCAGGGAGGCCCTTTAGGTAGTGAGTGAGTGACAGGGAGGCCCTTTAGGTAGTGAGTGAGTGACAGGGAGGCCCTTTAGGTAGTGAGTGAGTGACAGGGAGGCCCTTTAGGTAGTGAGTGAGTGACAGAGAGGCCCTTTAGGTAGTGAGTGAGTGAGTGACAGGGAGCCCCTTCAGGCAGTGAGTGAGTGCCAGGGAGCCCCTTCTGGCAGTGAGTGAGTGCCAGGGAGCCCCTTTAGGTAGTGAGTGAGTGCCAGGGAGGCTCTTTAGGTAGTGAGTGAGTGACAGGGAGGCCCTTTAGGTAGTGAGTGACAGGGAGGCCCTTTAGGTAGTGAGTGAGTGACAGGGAGCCCCTTTAGGTAGTGAGTGAGTGAGTGCCAGGGAGCCCCTTTAGGTAGTGAGTGAGTGACAGGGAGCCCCTTTAGGTAGTGAGTGAGTGACAGGGAGCCCCTTTAGGTAGTGAGTGAGTGACAGGGAGGCCCTTTAGGTAGCGAGTGAGCGACAGGGAGCACCATTAGGGAGTGAGTGAGTGCCAGGGAGCCCCTTTAGGTAGTGAGTGAGTGCCAGGGAGCCAATTTAGGCAGTGAGTGAGTGACAGGGAGCCCCATTAGGCAGTGAGTGAGTGACAGGGACTCCCTTTAGGTAGTGAGTGACAGGGAGTCCCTTTAGGTAGTGAGTGAGTGACAGGGAGTCCCTTTAGGTAGTGAGTGAGTCACAGGGAGCCCCTTTAGGTAGTGAGTGAGTGACAGGGAGCCCCTTTAGGTAGTGAGTGAGTGACAGGAAGCCCCTTTAGGCAGTGAGTGAGTGACAGGGAGGCCCTTTAGGCAGTGAGTGAGTGACAGGGAGACCCTTTAGGCAGTGAGTGAGTGACAGGGAGCCCCTTTAGGCAGTGAGTGAGTGACAGGGAGGCCCTTTAGGTAGTGAGTGAGTGACAGGGAGCCCCTCTAGGTAGTGAGTGAGTGCCAGGGAGGCCCTTTAGGTAGTGAGTGAGTGCCAGGGAGGCCCTTTAGGTAGTGAGTGAGTGACAGGGAGGCCCTTTAGGTAGTGAGTGAGTGACAGGGAGGCCCTTTAGGTAGTGAGTGAGTGACAGGGAGGCCCTTTAGGTAGTGAGTGAGTGACAGGGAGGCCCTTTAGGTAGTGAGTGAGTGACAGGGAGCCCCTTTAGGTAGTGAGTGAGTGAGTGCCAGGAAGCCCCTTTAGGTAGTGAGTGAGTGACAGGGAGCCCCTTTAGGTAGTGAGTGAGTGACAGGGAGCCCCTTTAGGTAGTGAGTGAGTGACAGGGAGGCCCTTTAGGTAGCGAGTGAGCAACAGGGAGCACCATTAGGGAGTGAGTGAGTGCCAGGGAGCCCCTTTAGGTAGTGAGTGAGTGCCAGGGAGCCAATTTAGGCAGTGGGTGAGTGACAGGGAGCCCCATTAGGCAGTGAGTGAGTGACAGGGAGTCCCTTTAGGTAGTGAGTGACAGGGAGTCCCTTTAGGTAGTGAGTGAGTGACAGGGAGTCCCTTTAGGTAGTGAGTGAGTCACAGGGAGCCCCTTTAGGTAGTGAGTGAGTGACAGGGAGCCCCTTTAGGTAGTGAGTGAGTGACAGGGAGCCCCTCTAGGTAGTGAGTGAGTGCCAGGGAGGCCCTTTAGGTAGTGAGTGAGTGACAGTGAGGCCCTTTAGGTAGTGAGTGAGTCACAGGGAGCCCCTTTAGGTAGTGAGTGAGTGACAGGGAGCCCCTTTAGGTAGTGAGTGAGTGACAGGGAGCCCCTTTAGGCAGTGAGTGAGTGACAGGGAGGCCCTTTAGGCAGTGAGTGAGTGACAGGGAGACCCTTTAGGCAGTGAGTGAGTGACAGGGAGGCCCTTTAGGTAGTGAGTGAGTGACAGGGAGTCCCTTTAGGTAGTGAGTGAGTGACAGGGAGGCCCTTTAGGTAGTGAGTGAGTGACAGGGAGTCCCTTTAGGTAGTGAGTGAGTGCCAGGAAGGCCGTTTAGGTAGTGAGTGAGTGACAGGGAGGCCCTTTAGGTAGTGAGTGAGTGACAGGGAGGCCCTTTAGGTAGTGAGTGAGTGACAGTGAGGCCCTTTAGGTAGTGAGTGAGTGACAGAGAGCCCCTTTAGGCAGTGAGTGAGTGACAGAGAGGCCCTTTAGGCAGTGAGTGAGTGACAGGGAGGCCCTTTAGGCAGTGAGTGAGTGACAGGGAGCCCCTTTATGCAGTGAGTGAGTGACAGGGAGCCCCTTTAGGCAGTGAGTGAGTGACAGGGAGGCCCTTTAGGTAGTGAGTGAGTGACAGGGAGCCCCTCTAGGTAGTGAGTGAGTGCCAGGGAGGCCCTTTAGGTAGTGAGTGAGTGCCAGGGAGGCCCTTTAGGTAGTGAGTGAGTGACAGTGAGGCCCTTTAGGTAGTGAGTGAGTGCCAGGGAGGCCCTTTAGGTAGTGAGTGAGTGACAGGGAGGCTCTTTAGGTAGTGAGTGAGTGCCAGGGAGGCCCTTTAGGTAGTGAGTGAGTGACAGGGAGGCCCTTTAGGTAGTGAGTGAGTGACAGGGAGGCCCTTTAGGTAGTGAGTGAGTGACAGGGAGGGCCCCCCTCTAGCCGCCGCCGCTCCCCCCTCACCTGGCAGTGGTCACACCTCAGGATCAGCGGCGACCCGACCAGTACTTGCGGGCGCCAGACGCACCCGCTCGATATGCGGAAGTGATGTCACTTCCGCATATCAGTGCGGGCGCTGGGTCCTAGCGCCCGCACAATTGGTCGCCGGCTCGCCGCCTGATCCTGAGGTCTGAGTGACGCGGCGGCGGCTGGAGGGAGCCGCTGACAGAGGTGCGGCCCTGCAGAGATCCGTGGCACCCCAGGACAGATTGGGGGCATGTGCTCCCCCAAAATAGGGCTAGCGACGCCCCTGCTGGTGGCGCTGGAAGTGTGTAGATGTACTCTGCTCCCGCTCTCTCTCTGTGTCAGCTTTTTGGGGTGAGAAGATGTTGGCACCTGGTCCTGGGGGGGGAGGGGGGGTCGGACAGACATCGGCTCTTGAGGGGGACATTTCACCATCCCTTGGATCAACTGGGATATGTGCGGGTTCAGGATGATGTTTTGTTTTTTGTTTTCCCTGGTTGAACTTGATGGATGGATGTCTTATTTTTTCACCCAAATTAACTATATAACTACCAAAAAAGAAAAGGGAGGTCCTCAATGGGAGGCTTGAAGGTTGGATCATAGAGTGTAAAAGGCCAAGTGCTTGATTAAATCACCGCAGTAAACAATGGATTTAGGAAAGAATGATAAAGGCAACAAGTGCACACTGAGGGTTCAGGTAGAACATTGGTGGGACTAGCCCATATGGGTGTCCAGAGCAGAGCTTGTGTCCCTCTTGGGCCAGGGACCAGGCTGTGGTATTGTTGAGAGGTCACATCCCATGGAAGGAACAGCTCAGACAAGTGGGTCAGCTCTTGCAATGGAAGCAGTGCAGACAAGAGGATCAGCTGTGTATTGTTACCACAAGAGCCACCATATCATGCTGGTAGGCTGGATCTGTAGCTTTCAGACCTTGCAAAATACCAACATAGAGCCAATGGTAAAGTGTATGACAAACTTTATTGTACAGTGCAATGCATTTTGTAGGGGTAACACCACCGCTTGCTCAGGTTTACCTTCCCATAGCATCTTGCAGTGTCATATACCTAGGGTGAGTGCCCGTCTTAAAGAGACACTGAAGCGGAAAAAAAAATATGATATAATGATTTGTATGTGTAGTACAGCTAAAAAATAAAACATTAGGAGCAGAGTAATAAGTCTAATATTGTTTCCAGTACAGGGGGAGTTAAGAAACTACAGTTATCTATGTAAAAAAGCCATCGAGCTCCATGACTTTCAAAGCCACAGAGAGCCCTGTCTTCTGACGCTTGTTATCTCAACTGTCTGGCACTGTAATTTCTTTTCCTCTCCAGAGGAAAGGTCAATAATTCACAAGACTGCTCTGTAAAAACATTTAGAATGCTAAGTAGTGTGTAAACTGCAAATATTAGAGAATGAGGCAATGTTATAAAAAAACACTAACTGAAAATAAAAATATGAGAATATTTTCTTTGCAACCAATCTTATAGTAATTATCCATACTACACAACCAATTCATTATAATCATATATTTTTTTTCCGCTTTAATGTCTCTTTAAGTGGTGGTGGTCACTTACAGACAGGATCCTGTGCTGTCTTGGCCTGTCTTCTGTGCTCCGGTTGGACTGGAAGATCATCATCACTGTTGTAGTTGTCTAGATCACTGTCAACTGGAGTTTATAACTGAGCGCTAAGTATATATGTATCTTGTATACAGCTTACTGACTCCCCTTACTTCTTGTGTCCTCACATTATCCCCTTAGACTGTAATCTGGGATGGGCAGGGCTCTCTCTACTATTGTATACTATTTTTTGTACAGCGCCGTAGAAAATGTTAAGGCTATGGTAGATCAGTATTTTTATATTAATGCGACTTTAAAGGCTGCCCGAGGCGACATGATGAGATAAACATGTGTATGTACAGTGCAAACCATTAGCCCCCCTGGCAGTAAGCCCGACCTACGCTCAAGCTAGGTATTAGGAGCTAAGAGCGGGAAGCCCGAGATATGCTTCTTACCTGGCGTGTGATCGGCGCTGCCCAGCGGGACTCCAGGGCTCCTTTGCCAACCACCGGGATCCCCTTCTCCTCCGCTCTTCTTCTGGGACCCCGGCAGCCAATCCGTTTGGTGGTGCGGCGTGATGTCATTGGGGGGAGGTGCGTGAAATGTAAAACTTATACAATTGGCCCAATTATGCATTGTATTGAATACAGCTGTTGCAAGGGGATAAAAGAAATTGTATCCAATGCAATGTGGCCATTTGGTTCCTAGCTGCTTCTGAGCTTGTGCTTGAGATCTGTTGATCTGATTATTACTCCGCCTGCCTGCACTGATTTCTGCCTGGACTTTGACTGCCTTACTTTTGCCAATTTTTGCCTAAATTTTGACTACTCTCTGCCTGCCGCCTGTACCAAATTCTTCCTGGATTTCGACTTCTCTCTCTGTTTGCCACCTGCACCCACCTCTGCCTGAATTTAACTGCTCTCTGCCTGCCTATCATCTGCTTTGGCGTCAGCCTCCAGAAGGCGTCTCGCTGCGGAAGCGCTGATGGAGTTTCAGCACAGCGATTCTGATCTGCAGTCACTGCTGGTCTTGAGTGACAGCAACACACCTGGATAGCTGTCATCTGACTCAGGTACCGAGAGCGACAGTGCCAGCACGGGCAATTTATGTATTGATACATTGAATTATTTCAACAATTTTGTGTTCTAGTTTTCTATTTATACGCAGGTTGTCTACCAGGCCTTTATTCCGGCATATTTTGGTGAGTTATGACTTAAGAATTGGAGGCCTAAAATTCTTGAAAAAATGTACAGCTTTTAGACCCATAAATCCAGACAGAAATGAACTGCCAGGGAGGTTAATAACCAGGCTATTTTTTGTATTATTATTATTATTTTGCTTCCAGAAAGAGTTAATTTTTTAAGCCTCATCTACACGGGTAGATGAGGCTGCGATCCGGCGGCTCGATTAGCTGCCGGATCGCCTCTACCGTGTCCCCGCTCGCCGCACGTGCACCGGATTCGATTCCCCGCTCGTCCCTGCCGGCGCCGCTTATCTTCCGCTCGATTCCCTGCCATTGTCCCCTCGCGGGGAACGAGCAGGGAATCGGTGGTGGGGAGATCCGTCCTGTCGGATCTTATCAATCGAGCCGCATCTACGCGTGTAGATGCGGCTTTAGGCATGGAAGTGACAGCTGTTGGGAATATAGTAAACATCACTGATAAGCTAATTACAGCCATAAAAGTTTTCCTGGCAGAATACAACTTCTGAGGGCAGGGAGAGATAAAATACTGTACATGAACTATTGACCTTTTTCTAACCCTGGGACACTTAATAGGCTGCCATTGAGCAGAGGCAACAAAACATTTAACCTAGGTTTGTAAATTTTTTAAATGTAAAATAAAACCATGGGATATCTAAAAAAAGTAATTTTGAGGAGTAGGGAGCATAAATACAATTGTTTATCTAATCCGTTTATTATTTTCACCTCGGGTTCATTTTAAATTGAATATTGCTTTTGTGTTTTCTTGATCTACCTTTTTATCACCATCAGGTTTAGTAAAAGTATAACATTTATGGAGAGCAGAATAACCTTTTACATGGGAATATTTTATGTTTGGCAATTGTGGCCAGCAGGGGGCACTCAGGGAAGGCAAGAAGCTTTGCACGCAATCTTGGGCACACTATACACACAGTGAGTAACCAATGTGATCTGTTTATTTTAAAACAAAGTTTTTATATAAATGATTTCAGGAAATTGCACACAAAGTTCATGATCAAGTTTCACCAAAATATTTATTGCTTGCCTGTTTGAGGGACCTGACTCAGTGTATATACACAGTCTGCTGCAACTATTCCAGTGTTTATAGACGTTGTATACATCACACAGATCACGCAAATGGGGAATAACGCTGTTGGCCAAACAAGCCATTTTAGTTTGAATTACAGACGTTGGATAAAATAACATCAGTCATGCAGGAGAACTGAGGGTGCTGGAATGTTGGGGAAAATGAAATAATACAGAAGGGGCATAATGGTTCATAAATCTAAAATTCTTTAACCACTTGAGGACCCACCCTTTACCCCCCCTTAAGGACCAGCGCTGTTTTAGCTGATCTGTGCTGGGTGGGCTCTGCAGCCCCCAGCACAGATCAGCGTGCAGGCAGAGCGACCAGATCGCCCCCCTTTTTTCCCCACTAGGGGGATGATGTGCTGGGGGGGTCTGATCGCTCCTGCCTGCCGGGTGTTGCGGGGGGCACCTCAAAGCCCCCCTCCGCGGCGAAATCCTCCCCCTCCCTCTCCTACCTGCCCCCTCCTGGAGATCCGGGCTGCACAGGACGCTATCCGTCCTGTGCAGCCAGTGACAGGCTGTCTTCTGTCACATGGCGGCGATCCCCGGCCGCTGATTGGCCGGGGATCGCCGATCTGCCTTACGGCGCTGCTGCGCAGCAGCGCCGTACAATGTAAACAAAGCGGATTATTTCCGCTTGTGTTTACATTTAGCCTGCGAGCCGCCATCGGCGGCCCGCAGGCTATTCACGGAGCCCCCCGCCGTGAATTGACAGGAAGCAGCCGCTCGCACGAGCGGCTGCTTCCTGATTAATCAGCCTGCATGGTCCTGCAGCTGCCACTTTGCCGACGCACGGTATAAGCGTGCGGTCGGCAAGTGGTTAATCTACTTGTAAAGATTCACTGAGATTTGCTACTATGCTGAGAGTCGCACTCGACAGAGAATCACTGAGATTGGGTACCCTACAGAGCTTCACTGTGATTTGGTACTCAGCAGATATTCACTGATATGTGATACTCTGAGGTTCACTGATATTTGGTACGCTGTGGTTCACTGATATTTGGTACTCTACAGAGATTCACTGATATTTGGTACTCTACAGAGATTCACTGATATTTGGTACTCTACAGAGATTCCCTGATATTTGGTACTCTACAGAGATTCCTTGAAATTTGGTACTCTACAAAGATTCCCTGATATTTGGTACGCCATAGTTCACTGAGATTTGGTACTCCAGAAAAATTCACTGAGATTTGGCACACTGCAAAGATTCACTGAGATTTGGTACTCCACAGAGACACTGAGATTTGGTACTCCACAGAAATCCACTGAGATGTGGTACTATCCAGAGATTAACTGAGATATGGTACTCGACAGAGGTTCACTGAGTTTTGGTGATGTACAGAGAGTTAGGCGGGATCCACACTAGAAGCGCTTGTGATTGCTGAGCGCTTGCTGTGCGCTTTTTGCCATTCACTTTCATTAACCGCTTGCCACCCGCGCCACGCCAATTGGCGCGGCCGCGGCGGCAGCCCCAGGTCCAGCTAACGCCGATTGGGGTAAAGTCCTTGGGACTCGCAGTACAGGAGATCGCGCGCACGCTGCGCAGCAGAGCTCCGCCTGAGATTTTGTTTGCTACAGAGATTTACAGGGACCTCTAGAAAGGTTTAGTGAGATTTGGTACTGTACAGAGATTTGCTGGGGATTGTCTACACTCTACAGAGATTGAGGGCCCTTTTCCACCAGCGCGTTTGCGCTGGCTGAATCGCAAAACCGCAAACCGCTAGCGATTTTACAATCGCTACGGTTTGCTTTTTAACATAGGAATCGCGGTAGGTCATTTCCACTACCGCGATTCGCTTTTGTCGGGAACGCGAACGCGCGGCGGAGCGATAATTGCCGCGATTTTGCTATGCAGTGCATAGCATAGCAAAATCGCGGCCGCAAACGTCGGGGGAATCGCCGGTTTTGCGATTCAGCAATCGCTAGCGTTCAGCGTGAACGCTAGCGATTGCAGGTGGAAAAGGGCCCTTAAGGAGATTTGGTATCATACAGCAATTCACTGAGATTTAGTGCTCTGTAGGGTGATTTGTAGTTATTCCAAAACCAGTAAAAATAATGTCTGGTCTCCCAGAATGCGCTGGGAAAATTCTACATAGCTAAATAGCCTAGGGTAAACATTACTGAAAGGGCGGGGCTACACTGGCGTAACAATAGGGCCTGCAGCCCCTGCTCCCGCAGGGGGGCCCGGGCCCCCACCTCGGGGGCGTTTTGTGGGGGTTGGAGGGGACGCAGCATGAGGGGAAAGCCATGGCCACATTCGGCGGGGAGGGGGGAAGTCCCCTCTCGGGGCTTTCCCCTCTGCGCTCCCCTCCACTTTAAATTAGAGTCCGAGCAGCTGCGGGCAGCGGACAGATTCATACCTTCCATGCGCTCCAGCGTGCGTTCCTCTCTCTAGTCTCTGACGCGACTTCCTGTATAAACAGCACCCCCTCCAACCCCCACAAAACGGCCCCGAGCCCCAGGGGGAGGGGAGGGGGAGCCCGCTCAGAAATTCTGCAGGGGGGTCCGGTGGGGCCTAGTTACGCCCCTGCGAGGCTACATACAAATATACAACAATATATAGATACAAGAAGCATTTCTGATGCTGAAACCAGGATAATTGTCATAAAAGTGGTATCCTGAAAAATTTACTGCATTCTAAGACATGTCACTATGGTTCCTCTTTAAGTCCGTGTGTTAAGACGTTATGCAGCTCGCCGAGGGGGCCTGCCGGCTGCGGCGTGTCATTGGTTGACATGCAGCGGCGGTCAGGGAGGACGGGCCCCGGGGCCCTAGACTCATTACGGGGAGGTGGCTGCACGGGGGCCGGGGGAGAACGTCATTGTGCTCAGCAGCTTTTGGCTAGTCGGGATAAATAACAGATCTGCTGCTCTCAACCATCCCAACCCTTTGATCCTTAATCTTCACAGAGAAAATTATTCTGATGAAAAGAATGAAAAAAGAAAATATCAAAGGGGCTGGAATTAAAGATTATGAAAATTGGGAGAGGAGAGAGGGAGGCGGCTGTCAGAGCAGCAAACCGCAAAAAGAGCCGCCGGGAGGGGGTGGGGGGAAACTTGGGGTTGGAGAGGCTGACGCTGTCTCTCCGTATCACAATTATACCTTCTGTAAACACACAGCTGTCTAGCCTAATCAAAGAGGACCTGTCACTTCCCAATAATAAGAACCTGTCATCCTCACAGATAATACAGTGCATCGTGGTGCCGCTGCGCGCCCGCCATCATCCTGGATAAGAGGGGGGCTCCTATATCAGCTGGCGCATGGCGTGTTATACAAGAAGGGCCGTAATGCTTCCACAAAGAGGGGCTAAGGCTCCCCTCTTAGTGCTTGTAGCTTACAGGCATGATCCATGTTTTACACACAACTAGCAGTGCTTTCCCCAGATTTTTCTCCCAGCAGGGAGCAGATGGAGTGTCAGCTCTTTGGCCCAGCGTGCAATGGGGACCCTATAATGACCCGTGTGTTCCCTTGACTGGTTCTGTCATGGCGGCGGCAGTTTAGTTGTCCTGAACTAGTCAGACGGGTTACAGGGTTGTTGCTGTGGCTTTCAGGGACCAGGTCTGCCCTGCTGAGCAATTGGGACTGCAGCAAGCCTATGGGGCTTTTACAGTGTGGCAGCCAGTCAGAGGACCTCCTTGCTCCCACCCTTCTCCCTGTCCCTCCTCAGCTCCTGTTGCTGAAATGGTTGGAGCGCTTCAGAAGCCTCCTCAGATCATCTCCCACCATCCCAGAGACACTTCAAGCTGAGGAATGGCTGAAGCCTAAATTCCCCCAAAGCCCCCACAGCAAGTAAGGGAGAGTGTGAGATTATCTGCTTTTCCATTGTACAGCTCTGCCGCCCTATAGAGTTTGCTGCCTGAATTACCATGGCAAAAACCTGAATCAAGTAATTCATGCAGCAAACTCTAGGGACAGCAGCACTTTTTAACACTCTGCTGCTGACTCACAGGACTGGAGGTGCTGAGAGTGACTGTCCCGTCCCTGTTTATTAGTATTCACTGCTCTGCTGGCTGGCCCCGCCTCCTCTGCTTGTGCTGATTATAGGGGAGCCATGACAGCGGGGAGGTCACCATAATTAGCCTGGTAGAGCACCCTGCTAAAAAGGCTTGAAGAGAACACTTACTAGCCCTCTAGATAAATAGCCCATGTTTACAAAAAGAAATCATTTCTAACGTGACTTGTGTGCCTGTTTCCAAAACTTCTTCAGATCAATTCACTGACACTTAAGTCCTTGATTTGCACAGGGCCGCTCTTCCATAAAGGCAAATTGGGCAATTGTCCCAGGGCCCTAGAGCCTGTAGGGGCCCCTCAAGATACCCCCAGCTATAGTGACCCATGGGTGCAGGGCTGAATTGCAGTCGCATACATTACGGTACCTGCCTTCATCTTCCTCCTTCCATCAGGCGTCCCATTTCCATGGCTCCCCCTGCAGTGGCGTTGTTATCCCCATGATGCGCAGGTATGAAATGTTAGTGCATGCATGCCTGTCGGGAATAAGGAAGAGAGGAGTAAAGTGCAGTGAATTTGCTTGCAGGGTCTGATGTGGTGTCTGGGGGCCCCCAAGTTACTTTTGCCCCGCGGCCGCATTGTAGCTAGAACTGACCCTGGATGTTGATCTCCCCAGCCTTGTAGCCGGCTGTGTTATTCCCTCTATTTAAGTGTTTCAGCGCCAGTGAGGGAAGGTAAAGCCTGCTCAGTGTCACTATGATGCAATTTGGATATAGAAGTAGCCATTTTGAGTTGGGCCAGTCCAAAGAAGTGAAAAAAATTACTAATATTTTAACTGGCTCAAGAAGATATTTATATTTAGCCTCTATTGCTGGTTAGTTAGCACTGTCATTATCTTGCATTTATATAGCGTTGACATTTTCCACAGCACTTTATAAAGTACATATTCATGTCACTGACTTTCCTCAGTCATAGTCTAATGTCCTACCATATTATTATTATGTATTTGTATCACTGACATCTTCTGCAGCACTTTACAGAGTACATAGTCATGTCA
The DNA here is from genome assembly GCF_040937935.1 of Hyperolius riggenbachi. Taxonomy (NCBI): domain Eukaryota; kingdom Metazoa; phylum Chordata; class Amphibia; order Anura; family Hyperoliidae; genus Hyperolius; species Hyperolius riggenbachi. The sequence goes on from NC_090657.1 coordinate 180,945,324, forward strand.
CTGGCTGTCCTCAGAGGAGCTCACTATCAAATCCTATCATAGTGTAATGCAGTGCTGGGCCGAAATTACGCATTAGCGTAATTACGCATCGTAATTCACTACAAATGCACCGTAAGCGTTACGTGTAAGGTTACGGTATTACGCGTAATTAATTACGCGTAGACCGTAGGGTTACGTTTTACGCGTAACAAATTACGCGTAAGACAGTAAACTCCCATTGAAATTACACAGTCTGCCGTAATCGCGTAATATTACGCTCCCGTATAATATAAAAAAGCCGCCGACTTTAAGGGTTAATAGCAAAGCCCCCTTAAGTGCTAAGAGCCTCAAATTTGGAGAATATATTAAGGAGATCAGAAGGAATAAGAGGAAAATTTTTTTTTTCAAAAAGACCTTATAGTTTTTGAGAAAATCGATGTTAAAGTTTCAAAGGAAAAATATATACATTTAAAAACCCGCCGACTTTAACGGTTAATAGCAAAGCCTGCTTAAAATTTAGAAACACCAAATTCACAGGGTATATTAAGGGGATCAGTGGGAATAAGAGGAAAATTTTTTTTTTCAAAAAGACCTTATAGTTTTTGAGAAAATCGATTTTTAAGTTTTAAGGGCGAAAATGTCTTTTAAATGCAGAAAATGACAGTTTTTTTTGCACAGGTAACAATAGTGTTTTATTTTCATAGATTCCCCCAAGTGGGAAGAGTTTTACTTACTTCGTTCTGAGTGTGGGAAATATTAAAAAAAAACGACGTGGGGTCCCCCCTTCCAGACCTCTTTAACCCCTTGTCCCCCATGCAGACTGGGATAGCCAGAATGCGGAGCACCGGCCGCGTGGGGCTCCGCACCCTGACTATACCAGCCCGCATGGTCCATGGATTGGGGGGTCTCGGAAGGGGAGGGGCAGCCAAGCTTTCCCCTCCCCCTCCGAGCCCTTGTCCAATCCAAGGACAAGGGGCTCTTCTCCACCTCCGATGGGCGGTGGAGGTGGAGGCCGCGATTTCCTGGGGAGGGGTTCATGGTGGCATCTGGGAGTCCCCTTTAAAAAGGGGTCCCCCAGATGCCCACCCCCCTCCCAGGAGAAATGAGTATAGAGGTACTTGTAGAACCCCTTACCCATTTCCTTTAAGAGTTAAAAGTAAATAAACACACAAACACATAGAAAAAGTATTTTAATTGAACAAAAAACATAACCACGAAAAAAGTCCTTTAATATTCTTAATTAACCATTAATACTTACCTGTCCCTTTAAAAGCCAGTTCCCACGCAATATCCTTGGAAATATACTAATCAGTTACAATGTAACAAAGTTATTACAATGTAACAACTTTGTTACTTTGTAACACCACCGCACCCGACGTCACTCGCCGCCACCGCCGCACCCGCACGCACCCGACAGAGCTCTGAGCTATATAGCTCAGAGCTCTCTAAGCATCTTTGTATTTGGGCTCCAAGGAGCCCCATTGGTCCTTAGCAGACCAATGGGGTTCCTTTAAATCAGAAGGAACCCCATTGGTCTGCTAAGGACCAATGGGGCTCCTTGGAGCCCAAATACAAAGATGCTAAGAGAGCTCTGAGCTATATAGCTCAGAGCTCTGTCGGGTCCGTGCGGGACGCTAAGTCCCCGCCGCCTCCCGCTGTCCACCCCGCCTCTCCCACATGTCACCCACATGTCACCCACATGTGGGTGACATGTGGGTGACAGATGTGGGCGGGGCTGACAGCGGGAGGCGGCGGGGACTTAGCGTCCCGCACGGACCCGACAGAGCTCTGAGCTATATAGCTCAGAGCTCTCTTAGCATCTTTGTATTTGGGCTCCAAGGAGCCCCATTGGTCCTTAGCAGACCAATGGGGTTCCTTCTGATTTAAAGGAACCCCATTGGTCTGCTAAGGACCAATGGGGCTCCTTGGAGCCCAAATACAAAGATGCTTAGAGAGCTCTGAGCTATATAGCTCAGAGCTCTGTCGGGTGCGTGCGGGTGCGGCGGTGGCGGCGAGTGACGTCGGGTGCGGTGGTGTTACAAAGTAACAAAGTTGTTACATTGTAATAACTTTGTTACATTGTAACTGATTAGTATATTTCCGAGGATATTGCGTGGGAACTGGCTTTTAAAGGGACAGGTAAGTATTAATGGTTAATTAAGAATATTAAAGGACTTTTTTCGTGGTTATGTTTTTTGTTCAATTAAAATACTTTTTCTATGTGTTTGTGTGTTTATTTACTTTTAACTCTTAAAGGAAATGGGTAAGGGGTACTACAAGTACCTCTATACTCATTTCTCCTGGGAGGGGGGTGGGCATCTGGGGGACCCCTTTTTAAAGGGGACTCCCAGATGCCACCATGAACCCCTCCCCAGGAAATCGCGGCCTCCACCTCCACCGCCCATCGGAGGTGGAGAAGAGCCCCTTGTCCTTGGATTGGACAAGGGCTCGGAGGGGGAGGGGAAAGCTTGGCTGCCCCTCCCCTTCCGAGACCCCCCAATCCATGGACCATGCGGGCTGGTATAGTCAGGGTGCGGAGCCCCACGCGGCCGGTGCTCCGCATTCTGGCTATCCCAGTCTGCATGGGGGACAAGGGGTTAAAGAGGTCTGGGAGGGGGGACCCCACGTCGTTTTTTTTTTATATTTCCCACACTCAGAACGAAGTAAGTAAAACTCTTCCCACTTGGGGGAATCTATGAAAATAAAACACTATTGTTACCTGTGCAAAAAAAACTGTCATTTTCTGCATTTAAAAGACATTTTCGCCCTTGAAATTTAAAAATCGATTTTCTCAAAAACTATAAGGTCTTTTTGAAAAAAAAATTTTTCCTCTTATTCCCACTGATCCCCTTAATATACCCTGTGAATTTGGTGTTTCTAAATTTTAAGCAGGCTTTGCTATTAACCGTTAAAGTCGGCGGGTTTTTAAATGTATATATTTTTCCTTTGAAACTTTAACATCGATTTTCTCAAAAACTATAAGGTCTTTTTGAAAAAAAAAATTTTCCTCTTATTCCTTCTGATCTCCTTAATATATTCTCCAAATTTGAGGCTCTTAGCACTTAAGGGGGCTTTGCTATTAACCCTTAAAGTCGGCGGCTACCTAACATTGACCCATGCGTCAACTTTTCCGCTTGGCAGCATGACTTTACGCATTAATTGCCAGTAGGAATTTACGCGTAAGCCTATAACGTAACAACCTGAAATACGGTATTCTTACGCGTAATTGCGTAAGGGCAATGCGTAATTACAGACATGTACCGAAATTGAATGTCTATGCCGTAAGCGTAATTTCGTAATGCGTAATAGCGTAAAATTACGCGTAATGATCCGTAAGCGTAGCTTTTTCCATTACGACCAGCACTGGTGTAATGTCCTACCATATTATTATTATGTATTTATATAGCACTGACATCTTCTGCAGCACTTTATAGAGTGCATAATTATGTCACTGGCTGTCCTCAGAGGAGCTCACTATCAAATCCTACCATAGTCATAGTGTAATGTCCCACCATATTATGATTATGATATATATATATATATATATATATATATATATATATATATATATATATATATATACATATATACATATATATATATATATATATATATATATATATATATATATATATATATATATATAAAGCACTGACATCTTCTGCAGCAGTTTACAGAGTACATAGCCACGTCACTGACTGTCCTTAGAGGTGCTTACAATGTAATCTCTACAATAGTCATAGTGTAATGTCCTACCATATTATTATTATTATTATTATGTATTTATATAGCACTGATATCTTTTTCAGTACAAAGTCATGTCACTGACTGTCCTCAGAGGTGCTCACAATGTAACCCTGCCATAAGCAGCTTTGTGCACCGCCCTCCCTCCTGCCAAATCTTTAGCAGTACTTTTTACAGAGTACATAGTCATGTCATTGACTGACCACAGTGGAGCTCACAATCTAATCCCTACTATAGTCATAGTTTAATGTCCTACAGTATTATTATTATGCATTTATATAGCACTGACATTTTCTGCGGCAGTTTACAGAGCACATAGTCATGTCACTGACTGTCCTCAGTATCCAATCTTAATTATATTCATAGTCTAATACCCTATAATGTTCTATGGCCAATTTTGTTGGAACCAATACATTACGAGGATGTTTTGAGGATGTGGGTGAAAACCTGAGTGGCCACAGGAAATCTTGATGAAGACAGGGTCCTGGCTGAAATTCAAACCTGGTACCCTGTGCTGCTTGGCAGAAGTGCCCACTACCCCACTATGCCGTCTCAGTTAATTAACATCAGCCGCTGTGACGAGTTCTCTTCCTGAGCCGGAAGACGCTTGCAGGTTAGTAGAAGTTTTTGCTGATCGCTAATCCTGAATTCTCAAAGTTATGTTTATGTTGCACAGTGAGCTATTTTTAATGCCCTGCGATATGGCAATAAACAGTGTGGAGGTCGTGACATCTCTGCAGGCCTGTCCGTTCTCGGACACCAGTGACATCACTCACATACAGCAGTTCCGCCCACCGTCATCCTCTCGGTTACAAGGTGCCTGACCCCGTTTGAGATAGGACTTCATATTTGTTTTTGAAAATGCAATTATTACACCTGAAAACCCAGGAAAAGTCACCTTGACAGAGCATGATAAAATACCTGAACCCTCGCGTCAACATTTACATAGCAAATTGACATTTTAATGCGGAGAGTCGCATTTGCATACTAATTAAATTCTCCCTTTTTAAAACATTTCGACTTCTGACCTCCCCGCTTCCCGCCAGTGACAAAGATTAAAACATTTTTTTATTATTACGCTCTGTCACACCTAAACACAATTATGCTGGAGATCGCCGCCGTGCCGGTGGGCGAGAGACAGGCGGCGGGGTGCGGGCTTTCGTCTGTCTCGATGATAATCGGGGTATTTTTACCTTCTGTCAGGATGATAGGTGACCTCTGTGCGGGGGTTAAATGCGTCTGACTATTTATACGCAGGCTTTCGAAATCTGGTGTCACACAGAGGACTGGAAAGTGAAAGGCAAAATTAATAGCTTTTCAAGAGAGCGAGTGGAGAGCGCGGAGACGCCGGGGACTGGAATTAAAAAGTACAGACCGGTCACACAACAGAGACAGGCATCGGTGAAGACTGAGAACGTGGCGGATATTTATAGGGGGTGGAGGCTGTGGTATTAAAGGGTGGCTCTGCCCAGACAGCTAAACATGCAATGAAGCAGACCTGAACTCATAACTTCCTCTCTGCTCTAAAAGATAAGCAACAACCAAGGAGCAACTATACCCAGGCTATCTATAGCTGGCTACCTATACTAGGGGCACCTCTACCTGACTTCCTATACAGGGGGCACCTATACCTGGCTACCTATATTGGTTGCACCTATACTAGGGGAACTTATACCTGGCTACCTATACTGTGGGCGCCTATACTTGGCTACCTATACTGAGGGCGCCTATACTTGGCTACCTATACTGAGGGCACCTATACCTGGTTACCTATACTGGAGACACCTATACCTGGCTTCCTTTACAGGGGGCAACTATAACTGGCTACCTACCTACCTATGACAGTGTTTTTCTTTCTTGGTTGCACCGCAGGTATAACGCACAGTACAAATTGTCAGGTGCTCTGCGATCATTCCAAATCTGGGGGGGTGCATCCTCACATGTTTGCCTCAGGCAGCAAAAAGTCTAGAACCAGGCGAGGTCATGGAGACCACACTATTATGGAGGGGTCATGGAGGCCACACTAATATGGAAGGGGTATTGTGGCCATACTATTATAGAAGAAGCAATGTGGCCATACTGTTATAGAAGAGGCCTTGTGGCCACACTGTTATAGTAGGGGTCTTTGTGGCCACACTGTTATAGAAGGGGATTTGTGACCACACTGTTATGGAAGGGGCCTTGTGACCACACTGTTATGGAAGGGGCCTTGTGGCCGCACTGTTAGAGAAGGGGCCTTGTGACTACTTTTATAGAAGGGACCTTGTGACTGTACTGTTATAGAAGAGGCCTTGTGGCCACACTGTTAGAGAAGGGGCCTTGTGGCCACACTGTTAGAGAAGGGGCCTTGTGATAACACTGTTATTGGAGGGGCCTTGTGGCCACACTGTTAAAGGGGCCTTGTGGGCACATTGATCTGGAAGAGGCCTTGTGACCGCACTGTTAGAGAAGGGGCCTTGTGGGCACACTGTAAGAGAAGGGGCCTTGTGGGCACACTGTAAGAGATGGGGCCTTGTGGCCACACTGTTATGGAAGGGGGCATATTCCTGTGTAGAGGATTATGGCCATATTCGGTATATGACCTCTGGCAATGCACACATTGGGTCACAATGAAGGATGGTGCAGTGGAAACTTATTTATAGTTGTGCCGCTACTTACGACACTGGTTCCTCGGCCGGAGTGCACACTATCAGACATCGATCTCACAATCAAGGTTTTTGTGGACATTCCGTATACTATACATCACACACCTATTGCTTCCATTAGATGTAACCTTTTCTTAGTGCCACGGGGCCTCTGTATACAGTAATAATGTTTAACATATACTTGTGTTATTGCTAGAACTGCCCTATTGGTCACAGCGTGACCTGACTGTTGCCTCTGAAGGATTTTGTTGGATTCATGGACTTGGTCGGGATCTTCGTTGTGGATTCATGGACTTGGTCGGGATCTTCATTGTGGATTCATGGACTTGGTCGGGATCTTCGTTGTGAATTCATGGACTTAGTTAGGATCTTCTTTTTGTATGTACTAGTACAGATGCTTTATCATTACCTTCTGTAAACACTTAGATTTGCCCATTATATGTATATATTGCTGCTCCAGCTTTGTCTGGCAGTGTGGATTGTTTTTATTTTTTGGGATACATCCTTAATAAACAAATTTATTACTTTATTTGAATATTTGTGTGCAGTACTTTGCACAGTCATGAATTTCTTTTTTTAAGTTATGTGTTGGTCATGATCTTCGTTGTGGATTCATGGACTTGGTCAGGATCTTTGTCATGGATTCATGGACTTGGTCGGGATCTTCGTTGAGGATTCATGGACTTGGTCAGGATCTTTGTCATGGATTCATGGACTTGGTCAGGATCTTTGTCATGGATTCATGGACTTGGTCGGGATCTTCATCGTGGATTCATGGACTTGGTCGGGATCTTCGTCGTGGATTCATGGACTTGGTCAGGATCTTCATGGTGGATTCATGGACTTGGTCGGGATCTTCATCGTGGATTCATGGACTTGCTCAGGATCTTTGTCATCGATTCATGGACTTGGTCGGGATCTTCATCGTGGATTCATGGACTTGGTCGAGATCTTCGTCGTGGATTCATGGACTTGGTCGGGATCTTCGTCGTGGATTCATGGACTTGGTCGGGATCTTCGTCGTGGATTCATGGACTTGGTCGGGATCTTCGTCGTGGATTCATGGACTTGGTCGGGATCTTTGACGTGGATTCATGGACTTGGTCAGGATCTTCGTCATGTAATCATGGACTTGGTCAGGATCTTCGTCATGGATTCATGGACTTGGTTGGGATCTTCATCGTGGATTCATGGACTTGGTCGGGATCTTCATCGTGGATTCATGGACTTGGTCGAGATCTTCGTCGTGGATTCATGGACTTGGTCGGGATCTTCGTCGTGGATTCATGGACTTGGTCGGGATCTTCGTCGTGGATTCATGGACTTGGTCGGGATCTTTGACGTGGATTCATGGACTTGGTCAGGATCTTCGTCATGGATTCATGGACTTGGTTGGGATCTTCATCGTGGATTCATGGACTTGGTCAGGATTTTTGTCATGGATTCATGGACTTGGTCGGGATCTTCGTCGTGGATTCATGGACTTGGTCGGGATCTTCGACGTTGATTCATGGACTTGGTCAGGATCTTCGTCATGCATTCATGGACTTGGTCGGGATCTTCATCGTAAAATCGTGGATTCATGGACTTGGTCAGGATCTTCGTCGTGGATTCATGGACTTGGTCAGGATCTTCGTCATGGATTCATGGACTTGGTCGGGTTCTTCATCGTGGATTCATGGACTTGGTCGGGATCTTCGTCGTGGATTCATGGACTTGGTCAGGATTTTTGTCATGGATTCATGGACTTGATCGGGATCTGTATGTGTGCAGGTTATAACTACAGTAGCCAGTGGCATAGCAATAGGGGTTGCAGAGGTAGTGACCGCAGAGGGGCCCCATAGGGCTTTTCCTCAACCAAAGTATTAGCTATTTATTGGTCCTGTGCTGGTAATAATCAATTCTACAGATGCTCTGAATAGTGGTAATCGTTAACAAGGTGTTCCCCATCCCCTGCTTGCACCTCTAATACTGTAGATGACCATGGCAGGTTTTGTTGCGCCGCATCAAGTCCTCCTCCCACCCTTCTACCCTTCTATCTATTCCCTCCTCCCTCCTAACGGAGGGAGGAGGGTCTCATCTGCCAGGGAATTATACTATTTCAAAAACCAGTTTACATCATACCATGGCTGGGAATCGAACCCAGCTCTCACTGTGTGGTGGGCAAGTCACCCTAACTACTGTACCACTACAGTAGTAACTGAAGCTGGCCTAAAATTTACCATTTATGCTCAATGCAATAGAAACATTAGGGTGCTTAAAGGGAACCTTAACTGAGAGTGATATGGATGTTTCCTGTAAACAATACCAGTTGCCTGGCAGTCCAGCTGATCTTTGTGACTGCAATAGTGGCTGAATCACACCCTGAAACAAGCATGCAGCTAATCCAGTCTGACTTTAGTCAGAGCACCTGATCTGCATGCTTGTTCAGGGGCTGTGGCTAAAAGTATTAGAGACACAGGATCAGCAGGCGATTCAGGCAACTGGTATTATTTTAAAAGGAAAAATCCATATCCTTCTCCGTTTAGGTTCACTTTAACCACTTGACGACCAGTGGATATTCGTATGATCTGTGCTGCGTGGGCTCTCCAGCCCGCAGCACAGATCAGGATAGAGCCAGGGCAATCAGACTTACCCCCTTTTTTCCCCACTAGGGGGATGTCCTCCTGGGGGGGTCTGATCGCCGCCGGCTTGCTGCGCTTTGCGGGGGGCTCTTCAAAGCCCCCCTCCACAGCGTTTTCGGCGCTCTGTCCCTCTCCCTTCCCCTCTGAGCTGCGCAGGACGGCTTTGGCCTATCCTAAAAACTTCTATGAACTCACCATACCACTAACGGAATACCTTGTGGTGTCTTCTTTCTAAAATGGGGTCACTTATGGGGTTCCTACACTGCCCTGGCATTTTAGGGGCCCTAAACCGTGAGGAGTAGTCTAGAAAGCAAATGCCTCGGTGGTGGGAGAAATATCTCTGTAAATGGACAACTGTGTGTAAAAAAAAACAAATAATTGTCATTTACAGAGAGATTTCTCCCACCCAGCATGGGTATGTGTAAAAAATACACCCCAAAACACATTATACTACTTCTCCTGAGTACGGCGATACCACGTGTGACACTTTTTTGCAGCCTAGGTGCGCTAAGGGGCCCAACGTCCTATTCACGGGTCATTTTGAGGCATTTGGTTTCTAGACTACTCACGGTTTAGGGCCCCTAAAATGCCAGGGCAGTATAGGAACCTCACAAGTGACCCCATTTTAGAAAGAAGACACCCCAAGGTATTCCGTTAGGTGTATGGTGAGTTCATAGAAGATTTTATTTTTTGTCACAAGTTAGTGGAAAATGACACTTTGTGAAAAAACAATAAAAATCAATTTCCGCTAACTTTTGACAAAAAATATAATCTTCTATGAACTCGTCATACACCTAACGGAATACCTTGGGGTCTCTTTTTTTCTAAAATGGGGTCACTTGTGGGGTTCCTATACTGCCCTGGCATTTTACGGGCCCAAAACCGTGAGGAATAGTCTGGAAACCAAATGCCTCAAAATGACTGTTCAGGGGTATAAGCATCTGCAAATTTTGATGACAGGTGGTCTATGAGGGGGCGAATTTTGTGGAACCGGTCATAAGCAGGGTGGCCTCTTAGATGACAGGTTGTATTAGGCCTGATCTGATGGATAGGAGTGCTAGGGGGTTGACAGGAGGTGATTGATGGGTGTCTCAGGGGGTGATTAGAGGGGAAAATAGATGCAATCAATGCACTGCGGAGGTGATCGGAAGGGGGTCTGAGGGGGATCTGTGGGTTTAGCCGAGTGATTAGGAGCCCACACGGGGCAAATTAGGACCTGATCTGATGGGTAGGTGTGCTAGGGGGTGACAGGAGGTGATTGATGGGTGTCTCAAGGTGTGATTAGAGGGGGGAATAGATGCAAGCAATGCACTGGCGAGGTGATCAGGGCTGGGGTCTGAGGGCATTCTGAGGGTGTGGGCGGGTGATTGGGTGCCCTAGGGGCAATAGGGGTCTGATCTGATGGGTAGCAGTGACAGGTGGTGACTGATGGGTAATTAGTGGGTGTTTAGAGGAGAGAACAGATGTAAACAATGCACTTGAGAGGTGATCTGACGGCGGGTCTGCAGGCGATCTGATGGTGTGGGTGGGTGATCAGATTGCCCGCAAGGGGCAGGTTAGGGGCTGATTGATGGGTGGCAGTGACAGGGGGTGATTGATGGGTAATTGACAGGTGATCAGTGGGTTATTACAGGGAAGAACAGATGTAAATAATGCACTGGCGAATTGATAAGGGGGGGGTCTGAGGGCAATCTGAGCGTGTGGGCGGGTGATTGGGTGCCCGCAAGGGGCAGATTAGGGTCTGATCTGATGGGTAACAGTGACAGGTGGTGATAGGGGGTGATTGATGGGTAATTAGTGGGTGTTTAGAGGAGAGAACAGATGTAAACAATGCACTTGGGAGGTGATGTTATGGCGGGACTGCGGGCGATCTGATAGTGTGGGCGGGTGATCAGATTGCCCGCAAGGGGCAGGTTAGGGGCTGATTGATGGGTGGCAGTGACAGGGGGTGATTGACAGGTGGTCAGTGGGTTATTACAGGGGGGATAGATGCATACAGTACACGGGGGGGGGGGGGGTTCTGGGGAGAATCTGAGGGGTGCGGGGGTGATCAGGAGCCCCCAGGGGGGCAGTTAGGACCTAAACTAAAAAAATAGCGTTGACAGATAGTGACAGGGAGTGATTGATGGGTGATTAGGGGAGTGATTGGGTGTAAACAGGGGTCTGAGGGGTGGGCAGGGGGGGGGGGGTCTGAGGAGTGCTGTGGGCGATCAGAGGGAAGGGGGAGGGCAGGATCAGTGTGTTTGGTGCAGACTAGGGTGGCTGCAGCCTGCCCTGGTGGTCCCTCGGACACTGGGACCACCAGGGCAGGAGGCAGCCTGTATAATATACTTTGTATACATTACAAAGTGTCTTATACACTTTGTATGCGGCGATCGTGGGGTTAACAACCCGCCGGCGCTTCTGAACGGCCGGCGGGTTGTCGTCGCGGGTGAGCGGAGCCAGTTGCCGGGGGAAGCGCGCGTCACCAGTGACGGGATCGCTCCCCGGGCATGCGTCAACTTTGCCGCCGCCCATCGGCTGTGGGCAGTCGGCAAGTGGTTAATCATTGCTCCCAACTGTCCCTCTTTCAGGGGGTCCCTCTTTTCTCCTCATTTGTCCCTCTTTCAGGACTGGTGTACAGATCTGTGTAAATATATGTATTTATCTACTGAAAATGTGTTTAATATACTCTGAGGCTGGTGCACACTGAGCGGGTTTTCTTGCGTTTTTACAGCCGCTTGCGGCTGCGGATACGCTTGGTCAATGTATCTCAATGGGGTGGTTCACACCAGAGCGGGAGGCGTTTTGCAGAAACGCATACTCCCAGGGTGAGGCATTTTTTGGATTGCGGAGGCGCTTCTGCCTCCAATGTAAAGTATAGGAAAAACGCAAACCTCTCTGAAAAACGCCAGTTCAGAGCGGTTTTGCAGGTGTTTTTGTTACAGAAGCTGTTCAGTAACCATACTGTAACAATACATGAAATCTACTACACCAAAACGCTTCACAAAACCGCAAAATGCTAGGTGAAACGCTTCATAAAAATAAGAAGAAGGGTTTCAAAAACCGCTAGCGTTTTGAGGATCTGCTAGCGGGTTTTGGTGTGCACCAGGCCTAAATGTTATTTATATTATTTAAATTTATATATTTCTTATTTTCATTCATGTTTAAATGAAGGAGAACTAATGATGATAGAGAGGAGCCGTGTGGTTGGAATTATATAACTGTGTCTTTTGCTTCTGAATTTTTTCTGGTATCAGTGAGGGGTGTGGTGGGGGCGTGATTAGAGGTGTGGCAGGGGTGTGGCTGGGTTCCTCTTTCTCATCTCAAAAAGTTGGGTGGAAGGTTTTAATAAGAACAATTGTGTCGCTGTTTATGTGATTTATATACTGCATAGGAAATGGGGAGAGGGGTTGAACCATAAAGTTTAGGCGTATGTACTGCAGGCACACAACAGCCTCAGGGCACACAGAAACCAGAGCTCCCAGCTTTCCCTCTTTTGAAAGGACAGTCCCTCTTTGGGAACCCAGTCTCTCAGCCCCTATTTCTTACTCATTTGTCTCTCTTTCAGGACAGATGTACAAGTCTATGGAACTATGTGTTTTTCTACTGAAAATGTGTTTAAAGGGATCCTGAGCAGTCATTAAAAAAGTGTGACTTACCTGGGGCTTCCTCCATCCCACCGTAGGCCGCGAGTTCCCCCGGCGTCCTCCTGGCTCCTCCCCCGGTCCAGCTGGCGGCTCCATTATTGTACGACTTCTGCCTGAAGCCATCAGGGCTGCTTTGAGACCTACGGGAGAAAAGCACTTTACAAATGTTATTTGTTGTTGTTGTTGTCTACACCCGTCATCGTGAGAGTCCTGCGCTTGCACAGTTCTCTAATATTGAACCGCACATACGCAGGACTCTCATGGCGACTGGCATGATGACGCGTATAGGTAAATGTCGGAAGCAGCCCTGACGTCTTCATGCAGAAGTTGTACAATAATGGAGCCGCGACCCGGGACTGGGGGAAGAGCCAGGAGGACGCCGGGGGAACTCGTGGCCTAAGGTGGGCTGGAAGAAGCCCCAGGTAAGTCACAATTTCATTTTTAATGACTGCTCAGGGTCCCTTTAACTGACTCTAAACTTTATTCCCATCATTTAAATTGATATATTTCTTAATAGATATATTCCAAAAGAAAAGCTAATGATGGTTGAGAGGACTAGTGTGGTTTGAATGATAAAAATGCATCTTTTGATTCTGAATTCTTCGTGATATGCATGGTGAGGGGTGTGGTAGGGGCTTGGTTTGAGCTGTGGCAGGGGCATGTCTTAACCACTTGCCGACCTAACGCGGAGTGGCTCCGTTGTTCCTCCAAAGCGCCATATGGCTTCATCTCGCGAGGAGCGAGGTTAGACAGGAGCTTGCGTGAGCTCCCGACACTGTAAACAGCCAGCCCCAGTGATCAGCCTGCCAGCGGTTGTTCAGTGCTGGCATGCTGTTTTTCTTTTAAATAGAAGATTGTACAAACATACCATATAGGAGCTATTAAAAACTCTGATGGAAATATATTAACGGCAGCAGGAGACATCAATGATGAGTTTCTGTGCTACTATCGGGCTTTATATACCTCCGATACTAACTACACCAAATCACAGCTAGAGAACTTTTTGGGGGGGCTCCACTTCCCGGTGCTGTCTGCTGAGGACAGGGAATTCCTGGAGGCGGACATCACCGGAGAAGAAATCCGTGGAGTCATTAAAGATCTACCGAACGCCAAGGCACCTGGTGCTGACGGCCTGCCAGCAGAATTCTACAAAAAATATAGCAAGGATTTAGTCCCATATCTGCAGAAGACATTTAAGCATGCTCTCGAAAATAATAGCTTACCAAACTCCATGTGTGAGGCCCTGATTACTGTTCTCCCCAAGAAGGGAAAAGATCCCACCCTATGCAAATCTTACAGGCCAATTCCATTATTAAACCAAGATTATAAAATACTGGCCAAAATCTTATCCCTCCGGCTGAACTTGCTAATTACCAAGCTTCTTCACCCTGACCAATCGGGTTTCATCCCAGGGAAGGGGACGGACATCAATTTGAGGAGGCTCATGACCAATCTTGCTATTAACCCTAACCAACCGGGTGATCGTGTGGTGGTTTCGCTCGATGCGGAAAAGGCCTTCGACATGGTGGACTGGAACTTTCTCTGGGAAACACTACTTCACTTTGGGCTGGGCAGCAAATTCGTTGGCTGGCTCAGGACCCTGTACACCACGCCGAGGGCCCGAGTACGCACGGGCCTATCCATTTCAGCTCCCTTTTCCCTATTCAGAGGTACGCGTCAGGGATGTCCACTTTCGCCCACTTTGTTTGCTATGGCGGTGGAACCCCTTGCTATGCTTTTACGATCTAATAGGGCGGTCAGGGGCCTCACATATGGTGGCAGCGAAGAGAAGCTTTCTCTTTATGCAGATGACCTCCTTCTATACCTGTCTGACTCTGGTCCCTCACTCTCGAAACTATCAAGGAATATGGTAGATTTTCGGGGTTCAGGGTGAACTGGGACAAATTGACTATTCTGCCATTAGATGGGCAACTGCCGGTATCTCCTGCTCCCACTCCTCTACAGTGGGTTACAGAGTTTACATACTTGGGAATAAGGGTTACTAAAAATAGCAAAGATTACTACGCATTTAACTTAGACCCAATTCTATCCAAACTTAAACAAAAATGTAAAACGTGGCAGACTCTCCCATTGTCTCTGCTGGGCCGTGCCAACGCGATCAAAATGAATATGCTTCCGAAATTTTTATATTATTTCCGGAATAGCCCAGTATATATTCCTACTAAATACTTCCAGAGCATAAATAAAGCGATTACCTCCCTACTGTGGTATCCCAAGTGGAGGTATCAGATTGCCTGATTTTGAGCACTATTATTGGGCTTCAGTCGCTATCACTATACGGTGGTGGTTTGAACAGTCTCCAAATAATCCGGCAACTGCTCTTGAGGCAGAGATAATGGGATCCTTCCTAGCTCTTTCCAGCCTACCCTTTAGGGAAAGTAAGCAAATCCCCTGAGCAACACATAACATGCTAGTAACAGTAAAAATCTGGGAAAAAATAAATAAAACATTACAGAAGCCAGGACAAATATCCCCACATACCCTGTTATGGATGAACCCTGCTCTGCCTGAATTTCTAACTATACCAGAACCTAAAGTCTGGGCAGACCAAGGGATTTATAAATTAAAAGACATAACGAGCAGCCACCAAATTAAATCTTTTAGTACTTTGCAACAGGATAATAATTTGCGCCGTAATATGCATTTCAGATATTTACAACTGCACCACGCGTTTAGGGCCGAAATTCTGAGGGGTAATTGAGTGCTGCTTGTACAATCTCATACCACTGAGGAGGAAATAATGAAGAGAGATCTTGAACATGTCATTTCTGTAATATATAAAACGTTCCCCCCCAAAGGGGCAAACGAAAATGGATAAATTATTTTTGGCGTGGCAGACAGACATCCCAGATTTAACTCTGGAAACATGGAATACTATCCTGGGGTACTTTGTTACAGTGGGGGTTGCGGCACGGGATCGCCTCATCGCACTGAAATTTCTACACAGAAGCTATCTTTCACCTGCCAAATTGCTTAAAATCAATCCTGCGGCGTCGGGTAGGTGTGGTGTGCCAACAACCTGGGGCAGATTTTTTGCCATATGGTTTGGCTCTGCCCGCGTATTTGTTCCTACTGGTCCCAGATTCACTCGGAACTTCAAAAGGTATTCGGAACAGCGTTTGAACTAAACCCTGAACAAACCTTGCTGGGATGTCTGTCTGATAATACACTATCCGCTCATAAAATGCAAGCATACAGGTCTCTTACAGCCTATGCGAGGAAAATCATTATTCTTCGGTGGAATCAACCTCAGCCCCCTAATAAAAAAGACTGGACCTCTTATGTACACAAGGAACTGGCTATTATTAAACCTGTATACCTTAAGAGAAAGTGTCCTAAGAAATTTAAAAAAATATGGTCTTATTGGATATCACACTATAAGCTTAAATTTGATGATTAGCTGCTATACCTTGATAGGGGGTCTCTACTGAGAGTTCGCGGGAAGATACACTCGAGCCAATCCTATCCTGTTTTGTGTCTAAGCCATTCTTATGCCGTAGGCGACAGAAATATTACATTTTGATTTTGAGATATATAGGCCTGCGAGCTCAACCTTCAGCAAAATTAGCCATGTCAAGTGTTATCAAATGTTCTGGCGCTGCCATGGTTCGGCAGGCACCACGGTTTGTATTTTGTTAAAAAATGCTAATAAAAATTATACTTTCAAAAAAAATTAGAAGATTGTATTTATATACCGCTGACATCTAACGCAGCACTGAACAGAGTATTGCGTTGTAATTTAACTGTCCCTTGGAGGGGCTCACAATCTACTCCCTGTATGTATCGTGTAGTATATGGATCATAGTGTGGGGCCAATTGGGGGGGGGGGAATGGGGATAAAAAAACTTCCATACTCATTGATCAGTAAAAATAAACCGAAAACTATAAATTGCAGCAGCAATCAAATAGCACCAAAAGAGGGCTCTATTAGTGAGAAGAAAAGGAGGTAAAATTCATTTGGGTGCGAAGTTGAATAAAAGTGCCAGTGCAATGTTCCTCTATGGCCTGATGCACACCAGAGGAGTTTTTCTGAGCGTTTTGAGTTTTTAAATCTGCTGCTAATGTTATCCTATGTGTCTGTGCACACTGGAGCTATGAGGTTTTGTAAAAAAAACCCATAGCATTACATTGGGAAGAGCTTTTGAAACCTCTAGCGCCCAAACGCTAGAGGTTTCAAAAGCTCTTCCCAATGTAATGCTATGGCCTTTTTTTGCTCCAGTGTGCACAGACACATAGGATAACATTAGCAGCAGATTTAAAAACTGAAAACGCTCAGAAAAACTCCTCTGGTGTGCACCAGGCCTATGGGCTGGTGCACACCGAGTGGCTTTTTCAGCGTTTCTGCAGCCGCTTGCGGCTGCGGATACCCTTGGTCAATGTATCTCAATGGGGTGGGTCACACCAGAGCGGGAGGTGTTTTGCAGAAACGAATCCTCCCGGGGTGAGGCATTTTTTGGATTGTGGATACATTTCTGCCTCAATGTTAAGTATAGGAAAACCGCAAACCGCTCTGAAAAACGGCAGTTCAGAGCGGTTTTGCAGGCGTTTTTGTTACAGAAGTTGTTCAGTAACAGCTTTACTGTAACAATATCTGCAATCTACTACACCAAAAACGCTTCACAAAACCGCAAAATGCTAGCTGAAACGCTACAGAAAAATAACAAAAAGCGTTTCAAAATCTGCTAGCATTTTGCGGATCTGCTAGCGTTTTTTGGTGTGCACCGGGCCTAAGTGAGTATTCTCACATGAGCGATGAGCTTTCTATTCAATCGCAAACTCGGCTCCTGCACCATTTTCTGAGCTTTGCGATTCAATAGAAAGGGATAGGAAAATCCCAAAGCGCTTGAAAAAGTGCTTTGAAAAGTGATTTCCCGAGCACTTTAATGAATAAATGCATTGTATTTATTCATTTCCGGTGCAAAGAGTTCACTTCCTAACTGACGTCAGAAAGTGAAAAAAAACATCGCTACACAAAAGTGCTTAGAAGAGCACTTTCAAAATCTCTCAATAAATTGCTCAGCACTTGCGATAGCGCTGGTGATTTATAATGTGATCAAGGCCTAAAAGCAGGGAATTATGGATGAAAAGGCAAATATACAATCACATTAGAATTAAAGCGGACTTGAACTCAGAACTTCCTCTCTGTTCTAAAAGATAAGCAACAGCATAATAACCTTTACAGAAAAACATTTCTTTGCAGATTTATTGCAGGATTTGTATCAGCTGTGACAGTGTGTTTACATCCTGTGTTTACAAATTAGCTGCTCTGCTAAGGCAACCAACTGACACAGCTTAGAGGTCAAATTGCAAATTGTGATTAGTGACACATGAGGGGGGATTAAACAGGCTAAACTCTCTAAATACATACAGGGTGCATACGGGGGGTGTAATGGTATAATATATAAATTACAGTGCCAGCTATTTTTGTTAAAAAGCTACATGCCAGTGCCAGCTATGTTTGCACTGTGGTTATATTCTCCCCTTTAGGGCCCATTCACACTTAGGCCCGGTTCACATTAGCGTTCCCTGTCCGGATTTTCCTGATCTGATCCGGACCGTATACTGTACAAACGGAACGTACATTCCGCATAGCAATGCAAAGTCTATGCGGACGTTCACACGTGTCCGATCCGTACAGTACGGAGCCGGACCGGATCCGGACACTATTCCAACATGCGCTATTTTTTGGGTCCGGATCTCTGGCCCACGCACCCGGACCGGAGCCGGACCTGAGCCTGACAGCACCATCCGGAACACAGAAACCAATGGGGAACGGAAGGCACAGAACACACTGCCTACAAAAACCTGACGTTCTACCCCACTTCCTATGCGTATCCAAGCGGCCATTTCGGATGGGGACACATGGGCCAAGCATGTCTGGAGTGGAGCAGCAGTGACAGACGTGCTGGAGCTGTTTGGCAGAATGTCGGAGGTGGAGGTGAGGCCTACAGCGGAGGAACCTGATTCTACAGGTGCACCTTCTGCTGACCCCAACATTTTTTTATTTAAATTTCACTATTTTTTGCCCACGGATCCAGATGGCAGCCTGATGCATGCCTAAGGGTGCGTTTCCACTAACGCAAATTCGCATGCGTTCCCCGCATGCAAATTCGCATAACCAATAAAAGTGAATGAGCCTGTGTCCACTTGTCAGGAAAACGGAGCGTTTTCTTGTGCAGGAAAAATCTGCTCAGCAGAGCCATCCGAATTCGGACACCGCACACACGCATGCGATTCGCATACAATGTATTTAATAGGGAATTCGCATGGTGTTTTTTCATGCGAATTTTCATGCGAATTCGCATACGATTTCGCATGGAATCAATGAAAAAGCACACAGGCACTGACATGGTTAAATTCGCACACAGCGTCATCCATGCGAAATCGTATGCGAATTCGCGGTAAAATTCGCATACAACAGCATGCGATTTCGCTCCTGCATGCGAATTCGTCCGCGGAGAATCCGCAGTGATTTCTCACCGCACTAGTGGAATCGCACCCTGATACAAACAATCTGGATCGGATCGGAACCGTACGGTTCTGATCAGGATCAGGTCCTGATCCGATCAGGATCCGGTCCGTTTACTTGCCAAAACGCAAGTGTGAACGGGGCTTTAAGCATTTTGCCGGCGATTTCGGCAAAACGCTCAAACGCTGTCGCTTTTCAAAGCACTAGGGTAATAAGAGTCTATGGGCCCGTTTTTTCTTGACCGATTTGCGGTCATTGCCGCAAATAGCCCAAAAACAAACGCAAATGCGTAGCCTGCACCATTTTCAGGCGATCTCCCGGCGATCGCATTTTAGTGCTATAGAAGCGCAACATGCAATCGCTAAAAAATCGCCAGGTGTGAATGGTGATTATTTGGCGTTAATCGCCAAAAAATGCCAGAGCAAAACGCTACCAAAATCGCTAGCATTTTGCGATCAGCGAATGTGAATGGGCCCTTAGGCCCGGTGCACACCAAAAACCGCTAGCAGATCCGCAAAATGCTAGCAGATTTTGAAACGCTTTTTCTTTTTCTGTAGCGTTTCAGCTAGCATTTTGCGGTTTTGTGAAGCGTTTTTGGTGTAGTAGATTTCATGTATTGTTACAGTAAAGCTGTTACTGAACAGCTACTGTAACAAAAAACGCCTGGCAAACCGCTCTGAACTGCCGTTTTTCAGAGCGGTTTGCGTTTTTCCTTTACTTAACATTGAGGCAGAAACGCATCCGCAATCCAAAATCTGAAGCAGCCCGGGAGTATGCGTTTCTGCAAAACGCCTCCCGCTCTGGTGTGCACCACCCTATTGAAATACATTACCCAAGCATATCCGCAGCCGCAAGCGGATCGCAAACCACAGCAGAACCGCTCTGGTGTGCACTAGGCCTTAGTAGGCATTGTCACTGAGGTGTGAATACATTTGAGATTGAGAATTATGCTAATTATCATGGAACAGAATTCTGCTACTTGTTATGAAAATGTAAATGGACTAATCGCAATTTGCAGTGAAAGCATTTGATTGGTCCATTTTCAAGCTGCATAGATTTGCAGTAACATTTGCATATTTCTGCATCACCTTATAATTATTTGCATATTTCTAGTCAAGTACAAAGTCGACCCTGAGCCAAAACTTTGTACTAAACACCTTTAGACGTCCGTGGCACAGGTATAGGGGGGCATAAAACTGCCCATAGATAGGGATGGTCAATTACATGCAAATAATTGAGTTGATGCAGGATTATGCAAATTTTGTATTCAAATTTATGAAGATGAAAAAATGGACAAATGGATCAAATTTTACCTCAGCAGGAGTTTATTGCTTCATTTTTAAGCTGCATAAATTTGCATAATGCTGCATCAACTCAAAATTATTTGCATCTCTTGACCATTCCTGCCTATAGATGTCCACTGCTGGGGGAAGTAGTTTTGTACTAAAATGGCTTTAAAGGTCCATGGTATACGGATGCGAAACCGCAGAAATGCCTATGGATGCCCATGGCAATCTAAGGGTTAAAGTGAATGTAACCGCACGAACAACCCATCTAGCAGTTTATGGTAGAAAGCTGGCGCTTAATTTTATAATGGTGTTTTTTTTTATTTTAGCAGCTCTGATGGCCTCATTAATAATTGATCACCTCCATCCTGATTTTATTTGGTAATTTATCTATAAGCCGCAGTTCCATCGCTGGGCTCGCGGGACGGCAGGAATCGCTCCCTGGAATCGTATCATTTGTCAGATGTGTTTAACACTGACAAGAGTGACAGGTGCCCTAGCCTGTCATGTGACATCCCAGTCAGGTGAAAGTATTGTGTATGGCCTAGTGCACACCAAAAACCGCTAGCAGATCCGCAAAATGCTAGCAGATTTTGAAACGCTTTTTCTTATTTTTCTGCAGCGTTTCAGCTAGCGTTTTGCGGTTTTGTGAAGCGGTTTTGGTATAGTAGATTTCATGTATTGTTACAGTAAAGCTGTTACTGAACAGCTACTGTAACAAAAAACGCCTGCAAAACCGCTCTGAAGTGCCGTTTTTCAGAGCGGTTTGCGTTTTTCCTATACTTAACATTGAGGCAGAAACGCATCCGCAATCCAAAATCTGCAGCAGCCCGGGAGTATGCGTTTCTGCAAAACGCCTCCCGCTCTGGTGTGCACCAGCCCATTGAAATACATTAGCCTAGCAGATCCGCACCCGCAAGCGGATCGCAAACTGCAGCCGAACCGCTCTGGTGTGCACTAGGCCTATCAGACTGCTGGTGAAAGCGGGGAGGTTTACTTACCAGTTACCATGTCTGATGACATTTCCCCTCATATATCAGTCTTTCTGCATTTCCTTCCAAGTGTCATACTTCCGATGGCCACACACCATACAATTTGAGAATTATAATCAATTTTTCCGATTGATTGTAACATTTGAAAAATCTGACAAATGTATAATACAACTTTTCAATGTCCCCCCAGTTATGAAAACTCTGAAAAATCTGTTTGGGTCTAAAAATAGAGATATTGACTATTCTATCCTATTGTACAACATTCAAGTTTTATAAAAATTAAAAAATTTGATCAGAAAAATCAGCCACACCGGAATAACTTATAAAAAAAATGGGAAGTTCAATCCGATTTCTTGCTCCAATAGAAAAAAAAAGATTTTTCTGTACATCCAATGGTTTTTATTGAATTGGGGTCAAATCAGATTTTTTTTTTTTGTATGGTGTGTGGCTGCTTTGGAGGTGGCCCACACGATACAATAAAAAGATTCAATTTTCCAGTTTTTTTGGTTGTTTAATTTGTAAAAAATTTGTTTTTTCTTTTTTAATTAAAGTAAAAAATTTAATTTTCTGTTTTTTTTTTTTTTTTTTTTTTTCCAATATAGGTTGATTGTGAGTGTCGGATATTTCTATTCAACCTTTCAGAAAATTGAATGGTGTAAGATAGACTGTCCCTAAATGGTATCATCCTGATTCAAAACTTCTTGCTTTTACTCATGGCTAACACGGTACAACACTTTACTTCTTGATTTAGAGACACAGGTATTTTGTTTTGCGGGGGGATACATTTTTTTTTCATAATTGAGGAGAACTTGAACACCTGTGTGTGATATGTTAGTCAGATTTGCTTTTTCAAGTGTTACAATGAATCTGTAAAATTGATTTTAATTATCAAATTGAAAAAAAAAAAAAAAAAAAAATATTGTATAGTGTGTGGCTACCTTTAGGCTGGTTTCACAGTGGGATGTTAAAGTCCCACGTTACAACAGCCAGTAATGCAGCCTAACTCACAGCACTGTAAAATCAATGTGCTGTTCACAGTGCACACGTTGCGTTACATAGTAACGCAGCACGTTTAAACAAAGTGCTGCATGCTGTACGTTATACTGGGCTAAGCCTTGTTAGACTGCACATGCTCAGTAATGTTGGAGGAGGAGGTCTCCCCTCCTCCTCCTCCGCGGCCAGCCACATGGCTAATTAATATTCACTGCACTGTAGTGACTCCTGGTGGGACTCGTAGTGTTGTCCGGATCATGAACGAATCGTTCATTTGATCCTGATCTTTTTTGTGAGTTGAATCATCCGGATCATCACAATGAAAGATTCGGTTCACAGTGGATGTCTGTCTGGAAGAAACAGGAACATACAGAATGTACAGTGCAGGGAAAGTCCTGTCCTGCTAGTCATTTCACCCAGTCTGCTTCCCTAGTAAAATCATTCAAATGATTCGGTTCAAAGATCCGGATCTTTTCAATGATCCGATTCAAATGATCCGAATCCTTAAAAAGATCCGGACTTCCCATCACTATCCTGGAGCGGCTGCTTTGAGAGCCGCATAACACAGCTCAATTTGAGTCCAACTTCAACACCACCACGCGTTGCGTTAGGGGCACGTAATGCGATCATAACGTCCCCTAAAACGCAACGTCTTGGTGGGAAAGTAGCCTTACTCCTAGTGTGCTTAAAATGGCATAAAATAGGTCCTTGATCAATATTATGTATGCAATAAGCCATTCCGATACTCAGTAAATGTCACCTGAAATGATGGGTGATGCCAGGTTAAGGAACATTCACTGTCGCCTACTGCTATGTACTGTATTATGGAGAAGGGAAGGGGGAGAAGAGCGATCTGGCCACTAATAAGATCTACTTCAGGATCTTTGATGTTTGGCCAGGCAGCACGCAGTGCAGCAGCAAAGCCCTCTATAGTTCCAATCTTGGGTGATGGGAAGCGATAGCCGGGCACACGGTAGGATCACTGCTAAGTATGTGAATGAGCTGGAAAATGAGCAGAGCTGTAAGTACAGGGGAGCCGCCCCTGGAACATCAGGAGGGCCCAGAGCTGTAAGGAGAACCCAACTACTACTAGACTTCCTCTGATACGGGGCTCCATCCTCCATCAGGTGTGTTTGTGGCTACACTTGTTATGGGTGTGAAGAACCTGATGGCCACACTTGTTTTATGGCCCTTGTGAGATGGGCCTCCAGGCTGTGAGGGTCACAAGGGGAAGGGTGTGAACATTGGGGGGGGGGCATCAAAGTTTTGCTGAGGGGCCCCATGAATTGTAGTTACTCCCCTGAAAATGAATATTCTTTCTTGTAATCTAGGCTCCCCTGTATACCAGTGATTTGGGGGCCATACTGCCATATTATGTTTGGGCTGTTACATACTTGCCCATTCATGTGTTTGTGGGGGAGGGTACATACTGCTTAATTTTGTATGGGGGTACTCTACATAATTGTTATGGGCAATGGGGAGGTAGCATACTACCAAAATATGTTGTTTTGTTGGGGCGCTCCGCCTAATACGGATTTGAGAGTACAGCATGCTGCTTTATTATGCTTGAAGCAGGGGTGTAGCAATAGGAGGTGCAGAGGGAACGACCGCATCGGGGCCCTTGGGCTAGAGGGGCCCTCCCTCAGCTGCAGTATAAGCTCTATTGGTCCTGTGGTCATAATAATCACTTCTATAGATGCTTCGAATAGTGGTAATCATTAACAAAGTGCTCCCCATTCCCCTTTTGCACCTCTGACGCTGTGGCTGCCATTGGCAGATTTTGGTGCGTCGTAACAATTGCTATGTTGCAGTGCAGTGCTGGGGGGTCCCAATTTAAAACTTGCATCGTGGCCCACAGCTCCCTTTCTACGCCACTGTGACTGCGAGGGCACAGGATTGCTGCAGGGGGCCGGTAGAATCCCCAGGCAAGTAAAAATGATTTTTGTATTCCTGTCATGAGTGTCCCTTTAACTGAGATATGCCTGCGTAATTAAGATCTAAATATATAACTTTTTTGTACAGTACTTAGGGCTTTTTGTTCAAAGTTTTGCAGGGGTGGGTGTATACATCCCAACTTTGAGATATGATAGATGGACACACCTCCAACCACACCCCAACGCCCCTAGTCATGCCTATCACAAAGCATTTAGAAGCCAAAGATGCAGTTTTATCATTCAAACCACACTGGTCCCATCTATCATCACTAGTTTTCCTTAATTTTAACATTTAAAAATAAGAAATATAGCAATTTAAATGATGGAAACACAGTTTATAGTCAATTAAACACATTTACCAGTAGAAAAATACATATATTTACTTTAATGTGTATATGAGTTCTGAAAGAGGGACAAATGAGGAAGGTAGAGGGATTTGGTTTCCAAAGAGGGACTGTCCCTCTGAAAAGGGCACACTTGGGAGCTATTGGGTTGATGTGTAGAAGGATGCTGCTAATTGCAGTGACAACACTGCACACCCAGCTCCGGGCATCCCGCACCCCCCCTCCCTCCGGAGCTCCCTTCCATGCAGAACAGCAGTGGCAAGGCACTTATGTGATGTCCAGGTGCCATCGGTTCTCCCTTTGATGTGCCTGCAGGCACTGGGAGCTGTGATCTGCCCTCCATAGCTGCTGCTCGTCTACTTCCTGTTTCAGCTGCAGTAAATAGAAAAGCAGCGGCTATGGAGGACAGATCACATGCAGCCGCTGGCAGCTGCCAGCACATCAAAGGGGAGACATGCCAGCGGCTGCAGGCACATCAAAGGGGAGACCTGCAGGGGGCTAGACATAAGTGCTTTGCCGCCGCTGTTCTGCATGGAGGGGGAGGAGAGATCCGGAGGGGGACCCTAGGGGAGGGAGGAGAGAAATCGGGCCCCGCTCTGGCGAATAGCTGCTCACCCCTTTCCTCTGTCTAGAGCCCTGTACACACCTGTCGCTCCACTGGTACTGGTGCCTAGAGGTGCCCCAGATCTTCTGAGATCCTAGAGAATAGATCTGTACACAGATTGGGGAAAAATGGGTAACCAACTTCAAAAAGCAGTGGACCTTCACTGAAACCAATAGAAAAATGACAGTTAAATGTCAGAGGTTTTTGTAGACTATCGTACGGTTTAATTTCATTTTTTTTGTTTTCTGGCTATTTAGGGATAGTCATGACTGTTATATCTGGGCTTTCACCTTTAAAGTTTTTCAGCTTTTGAGTTTTTCAGGAACAGTAAGGTGCTTTTAGTGATATTTAAGTAATTAAACAGTTTTTGTTTCCAGTCTTCTTATTGAACTGTTTTAATCAACATGACATTTCCGCTCACAGAAGGAGGCTAAATAGAACCCAATGCGGTTTGTGGGGGGGGGGGGGGGTTGCAGATGGGATACAGAAACATGTTCTTTCCCTCATTACATGCCTCTGTGTCCCCCCACCACCACTCTCTGCCCCCCCTTCACTCCGCTGCGCTATGGACCCCTGAAATTATCAACATTATTTGTCGCTACCTCGGAGGTAAACACAGGGAGAGGGATTCCCTGCTCAAAACACCCGCTAGGGGCATTCCTGCAGGGTTTCCAGAGCTGCCATTGTGCAGCTCTCTCCCCTGGCCGAACCCCTGCCACTGTGAATGAGACACACAATCTCTCCTTCCAGCATCCTGACCCAGAGGTAACGAAAGTGGAAGTGAGCCAGTGTGGCAGTCTTGGCGGCTACCTGATCCGCCCAGCCCCGCTGATCAGGTAGCCTAGGTTTTTTTTTAATTATTATTATTTTATGAGCCCACCTCGGTCCCTCTTTAACTTGTTCCACGCCTCCCTTTTTTGTATGTAGTTTCACACATGTACTGTACCTTCCCTACTCCTTCATATCCCAAAAGTATCCTGATGAATAAGTCTCAGCTGAGAAGCAAAACGCAGCAGAGATGGGAAATGTAAAAATGAGATCAGACAGAAAAGGTTAGAGAAGAGGCAATCTGGGAAGCATGGCAGCCTCACAGTCTAAAGGGCCCTTACCCACAGGAAGCAATTGGCCTGCGATTGCCAAATGCTGGCAAACGGCAAATCGCTTGTGCAGTGTTTCGCTATGCAAGCATTCACACTGCAGAGTTTCGATCCCAAAAGTGCCGCACGTAGCATCTTGCTAAGCAATAGTCATTGCAAATTTTTTGTCGATTTTTGGTGTGAACAGCCTGTAATGTTGTCAAAAGTAGGGACGGACAATGAGATGCAAATCATTTCGAGTTGATGCAGGATTATGCAAATGTATGCAGCTTGAATTTGGACCAATCAATTTTTAACCTCAGCAGGACTTGATTGGCCCATTTTCAAGCTGCATAAATTTGCATACAAATTTGCATAAAGAGAATCTATAGTTTAAAAAAGTGCCCCTGGGGGTACTTACCTCTGGATCCTAATGAGGCTCCCCCCCCCTTCCTCCTGTGCAGCCCCGATCCAGCGTTGGGACCCCCCAATTGCAATATTTACCAAATCAGCACAGTTGCAGTATCATATTCCCCCCCAGGCTCCGGCGGAAATAGCAGATCCTGAATAGGTTCAGGCTACGGCCTGCACAGCAGAGCAGACCTGATTGGGCTCGGCTATGTCCTCCGGAGCCCGATGGGGAAGATGGTACTTAACCTGCGCTGTAACCTTAAAGTAAATATTGCCACGTGCAGCAGGCGCCTGCGCGCATCCGCCAACCAACTTGTCAATGGACTTTCAGGGGAAGCCAGCACTGGATCAGGGCTACGCAGGATGACCGGGAAGCCACAATAGGAGAGAGGCTTCCCGCTCCCAAAGTAAGTACCCTCCAGGGCCACTTTTTTCTTATTACATATTCTATATAATTGTGCAGGGGCATAACTAGAAATCACTGGACACCCCCCACAGCTCCCAGCCTTAGCTTATTACACTCACTCTGTCCATATCTGATGGAACAGAACTGGCTCTGCAGAATCTCCAGCATCACTGCAGTACAGAGAACTTGGGCAAGGGTAGATAGGTTGGGGGCTGGCCACTGTACACAAGAGCCTGCTGCACACTGAATATGGACTGCCTACAAATCTTTGTATGATTTTGATATCAGTGGCTGAGCAGCTGCAGTCATTAGAACAATTGTGCAGAGAATAGAAAGCTTTTTCTCTCTGTGCCCAGACTCCTCAAGCATCACTACAGTACTCAGCACTTGGGGAGGAGTAGGAAGGCTGGGGGTAGAACAGTGCTGTACACAAGACCCTGTTGAACACTGAATAGGGACTGTCTACAAAACTTTGAATGATCCTTATCAGTGGCTGAGCAGAGGCAGCCATTAGAACAATGGGCAGAGAGCAGAAAGTTGTTTTTTTCTCTCCGTGCCCTTAGTTGTCAGTCTCTCAGGAAAGGGAAAAAAAACTTCTCCCTGTGGCTGCATCCCTTGCAGGGTCTATAGTTTCGCCCCTGTAATGCTGCGTCAACTCAAAATTATTTGCATCTCATTGACCATCTCTAGTCAAAAGATATGACAGCCTGTGCAGCATACGCCCCAGGCTAGCTACGTCTCTGCACAGCATATTATTATTGATTTATTAAGCGCTGCACAAAGTAGGAAAACAAACAAGGGATACATAATGATACAGAAAATGATATACATCAGATATGGACACTGGTACAAAATACAGAACTGATGATTACCATGACAAATGTAACGTGATGAATAAAATGTATAACAGAGTGCAAGCTATGAAATGACTAACAAATTCCAAGACACCAAAGGGTGAGAGAGCCCTGCCCTTGCGAGCTTACAATCTAAAGGGCCCGAAGCATAGGGCCCAAACTGTAGCTAGGGCCGGTTCTAGCTACACTGGGGCCCTGGGGCAAAAGTAGCTTGGAGGCGCCCCCCCCCCCAGCAATTCCCCTCCAAACACCTTAATCCCCCCCTACCCGACTCCCAGGACCCATCCGATCCCAGACTCCCAAGACACAAGAGGCAGCACCATGCTCTACACTCCAGACTTCTCCCCATGGCGCTTCTCTTATTCATTCCCTGCAGGCATGCATAAGGTCACCATAGCTGAAGTGGAGGGGACACACACCTTGGCGGCCCCTACAGGCTCTGAGGCCCTGCGACAATTGCCCCCTTTGTCTCTATGCAAGCGCCAGCCCTGACTGCAGCCCAAGGAATGGAGTCCCACTTCCTGGTGGCTGCAGTAAAACTTCCATCAAAACTTCCTCTGCAGTGTGTGTCTGGGAAAGTTGTGTGGCGGAGTTTAGCGGTGTCAGCCGGGGACGCGGGCCGTGCTGTGCTGCTGGAAGTATGATATGTATCAATTTTTTTGCTTGTCTTATTCTCCCTTCTCTGGTTTTTCAGCTCCTCTTGTTGCTGGAGGAACGCATCTGCTGTGCTGTTCACATGCCTCTTTTAAATCCTGCCTATAAAGCCGCCTTTCACTAAATTCTCTGATGCTGAGAAAATTTAAGTCAAATAAATTACATTAGGCGGGTTTATGATAAGAAAAAGCTGCTTCTGAGAGACCAATGTCGCAGAAAATATTTCTCGCTGTGTCAGGGTGGGGGAGGGAGCGGCCAACGCGGGCTTGCGCCTGCCAGATTGCAAAGTGCCTTGTGCAACCAGCGTGGTTCTAGTATAGGATGAGGGCCTGAGATCCCCCACCAGCTGCTGCCCCCCCCCCCCCCTAGCCACCCGAACCCGGAAGTGTCACACTGGGGCGGCAACGGAGAGAAGGGGGGGGGGAAGTCTTCCCCCCCCCCTTCCCTCACCTTTGGGGCTCTCTCTCTCGCTCCCCCCTTTAGAATAAAGTGATGCGGGCAGCGATGGGACACTTACGCGATGAGCAGGCACGCGAGTGACTCTCTCTGTGCGCCACGGTGCACAGAGAGAGAGTCACTCGTGCGCCTGCTCATCACGTAAGTGTCCCGTCCTGCCACCGCCCGCATCACTTTATTCTAAAGGGGGGAGAGAGAGAGAGGGAGTCCCAAAGGTGAGGGAAGATGGGGGGGGGGGACTTTCCCCCCTTCTCCACCGCTGCCACACGCTCCCTTTTCTCTCTCCGCACTGGGGGGCACTTGTCACAACCTGAACTGGGGGGCACTGTCACAACCTTAACTGGGGGGCACTGTCACTACCTTAACTGGGGGGCACTGTCACTACCTTAACTGGGGGCTCCTGTCGCTACCTGAACTGGGGTGCACTGTCACTACCTTAACTGGGGGCTACTGTCACAACCTTAACTTAGGGGCTACTGTCACAACCTTAACTGGGGGGCACTGTCACAACCTTAACTGGGGAGCACTGTCACTACCTTTACTGGGGGGTGCACTGTCACTGCCTAAACTGAGGGGCGCACTGTCACTACCTAAACTGAGGGGCGCACTGTCACTACCTAAACTGGGGGGCGCTGTCACTACCTTAACTGGGGGCTCCTGTCACTACCTGAACTGGGGTGCACAATCACAACCTGAACTGGGGGGCTCCTGTCACTACTTTAACTGGGGGCTCCTGTCACTACTTTAACTGGGGGGGCACTGTCACTACTTAAACTGGGGGCTCCTGTCGCTACCTGAACTGGGGGCTCCTGTCGCTACCTGAACTGGGGGCTCCTGTCACTAACTTAACTGGGGGACACTGTCACTACCTAAACTGGGAGGCTCCTGTTGCTACCTAAACTGGGGGGCTCCTGGCGCTACCTAAACTGGGAGGCTCCTGGCGCTACCTAAACTAGGGGGCACCTGTCACTACCTAAACTATCTAGGCCAGCCAGCCCAGCATCACCACCAGACAACCAGCCCAAAATCACTGTGAAAAAGGCCACAGCATCACGCCAGTCAGCCGGGCCACAGCATCACTGCCAGGCCTTTCGGCTAGAGTTGAGCCGAAATTTTCGTAATTTCGCATTACTAAAATTACGCATGCGAAATTTGCGATTACGATGCGAAATTACGGTAGCGTAATTGCTATTAAAATCGTAATTGAAAATACCGTAAGCGTACTTTTCAACGCGTAATTTCGCGTTTCGTTCATGCCGTAATTTCGCATTAAACGCTACCGTAACTTCGCGTTAAACCGTAACGCTCCGTATAATATAAAAAAGCCGCCGACTTTAAGGGTTAATAGCAAAGCCCCCTTAAATGCTAAGAGCCTCAAATTGAGAATATATTAAGGAGATCAGGAGGAATAAGAGGAAATTTTTTTTTTCAAAAAGACCTTATAGTTTTTGAGAAAATCGATGTTAAAGTTTCAAAGGAAAAATGTAAACATTTAAAAACCCGCCGACTTTAACGGTTAATAGCAAAGTCTGCTTAAAGTTTAGGAACACCAAATTCCCAGGGTATATTAAGGGGATCAGTGGGAATAAGAGGAAATTTTTTTTTTTCAAAAAGACCTTATAGTTTTTGAGAAAATCGATTTTTAAGTTTCAAGGGCGAAAATGTCTTTTAAATGCAGAAAATGTCAGGTTTTTTTGCACAGGTAACAATAGTGTATTATTTTCATAGATTCCCCCAAGTGGGAAGAGTTTTACTTACTTCGTTCTGAGTGTGGGAAATATAAAAAAAAAAACTACGGGGGGTCCCCCCTCCCAGACCTCTTTAACCCCTTGTCCCCCATGCAGGCTGGGATAGCCAGAATGCGGAGCACTGGCCGCGTGGGGCTCCGCACCCTGACTATACCAGCCCGCATGGTCCATGGATTGGGGGGTCTCGGAAGGGGAGGGGCAGCCAAGCTTTCCCCTCCCCCTCCGAGCCCTTGTCCAATCCAAGGACAAGGGGCTCTTCTCCACCTCCGATGGGCGGTGGAGGTGGAGGCCGCGATTTCCTGGGGGGGGTTCATGGTGGAATCTGGGAGTCCCCTTTAAAAAGGGGTCCCCCAGATGCCCACCCCCCTCCCAGGAGAAATGAGTATAGAGGTACTTGTACCCCTTACCTATTTCCTTTAAGAGTTAAAAGTAAATAAACACACAAACACTTAGAAAAAGTATTTTAATTGAACAAAAAACATAACCACGAAAAAAGTCCTTTAATATTCTTAATTAACCATTAATACTTACCTGTCCCTTTAAATAAATGATCCCTCGAAATAGCCTCAGAAATGTTCTATCAGTTACAATGTAACAAAGTTATTACAATGTAACAACTTTGTTACATTGTAACTACGCCGCACCCGACGTCACTCGCCGCCGCCGCATACGCGTCCGTGCTGCACGGACCCGACAGAGCTCTGAGCTATATAGCTCAGAGCTCTCTAAAGCATCTTTGTATTTGGGCTCCAAGGAGCCCCATTGGTCCTTAGCAGACCAATGGGGTTCCTTCTGATTCCTTTCTGCGGACGCCCATGGTACCAGGGCTGCGAGAGCGGGTCTGAAAAATTAGGCCTGCACAGGCCTCTACCCCAGGCTGCAAGCTTAACCAGGGTAGGCAAGGAATGGGGTGTTAACATTGGGGGGACCATCAAAGTTTTGTAGTTATTTCCCTGTGCCCACCCCAATGTTCCAATTGTTGAGGAGGGGGAAGCAGTGGTGTAGCTAAGGAGCTATGGGCCCCAGTGCGAGTTTTACATTGAGCTCCCCAAGCACTCAGTACATAACAATTGATACAGCGCATCAAAACCTGCCAATGGCAACTACAGTGATAGATGTGTGACAAAAATAAAATATTCTATGAACTCATCATACACCTAACGGAATACCTTGGGGTGTCTTCTTTCTAAAATGGGGTCACTTGTGGGGTTCCTATACTGCCCTGGCATTTTAGGGGCCCAAAACCGTGATGAGTAGTCTGGAAACCAAATGCCTCAAAATGACTGTTCAGGGGTATAAGCATCTGCAAATTCTGATGACCGGTGGTCTGAGGGGCCGAATTTTGTGGAATCAGTCATAAGCAGGGTGGCCTCTTAGATGACAGGTTGTATTGGCACTGAAGTGCAGAAAGCGCAGGATGTTCTCAAATTGTGACCTGGACATGGCAGCAGAGAACATGGGCATGTGATGTATTGGGTGCGTAGACCAATAAGACCGCAATACATTCTTTTTGACTAGACCCATGTTAAGGAGAAGGCCCCAAAAAATGTTACGTTCGGAAACTTGGGAGTGGTTTCCACTGAAAAGGCTGGGCATGGTAGCTTCTTGGATTGACGGTTGCGTATTGTGTGGCATAGCGGTTGGTCTCAGCTACAATTAAGTCAGAGACCAGCAGGGATCAGAAAAAAAATATTCTGTCACTGCGGTGGGGCGGGTGAGGGTTTGGCCGGGTGATCAGAAGTCCGCAGGGGGCAGATTAGGGCCTGATCTGATGGATAGGAGTGCTAGGGGGTGACAGGAGGTGATTGATGGGTGTCTCAGGGGGTGATTAGATGGTAGAATAGATGCAATCAATGCACTGGGGAGATGATCGGAAGGGGGTTTGGGGGGGATCTGAGGGTTTGGCTGAGTGATCAGGAGCCCACACGGGGCAAATTAGGGCCTCATCTGATGGGTAGGTGTGCTAGGGGGTGACAGGAGGTGATTGATGGGTGTCTCAGCGTGTGATTAGAGGGGGGAATAGATGCAAGCAATGCCCTGGGGAGGTGTTCAGGCGGGGTCTGAGGGCGATCTGAGGGTGTGGGCGGGTAATTGGGTACCTGCAAGGGGCAGATTAGGGTCTGATCTGATGGGTAGCAGTGACAGGCGGTGATTGATGGGTGATTAGAGGGGAGAACAGATGTAAATAATGCACTGGGGAGGTGATCGGAAGGGGGGTCTGAGGGCGTGGGCGGGTGTTTGGGTGCCCGCAAGGGGCAGATTAGGGTCTGATCTGATGGGTAGCAGTGACAGGTGATGACAGGGGGTGACGGGGTGATTGATAGGTGATCAGGGTGTGATTGGAGGGGAGAATAGATGCAAGCAATGCACTGGCGAGGTGATGGGGGGGGGGGGGTCTGAGGGCAATTTGAGAGTGTGAGCGGGTGATTGGGTGCCCGCAAGGGGCATATGAGGGTCTGATCTGATGGGTATGATGGGTCGCAGTGACAGGGGGTGATTGATGGGTGATCAGTGGGTGATTAGAGGGAAGAACAGATGTAAATAATGCACTGGGGAGGTGATCAGGGGGGTCTGAGGGCGATCGGAGGGTGTGGGCGGGTAATTTGGTGCCCGCAAGGGGCAGATTAAGGTCTGATCTGATGGGTAGCAGTGACAGGGGGTGATTGATGGGTGATTAGAGGGGAAAACAGATGTAAACAATGCACTTGGGAGGTGATCTGAGGGCAGGTCTGCGGGCGATCTGAGGGTGTGGGCGGGTGAGCAGGTGCCCACAAGGGGCAGATTAGGGTCTGATCTGATGGTTGGCAGTGACAGGTGGTGACAAGGGGTGATTGACAGGCAATTGACAGGTGATCAGTGGGTGATTACAGGGGAGAATAGATGTATACAGTACAGGGTGGGGGGGGTGTCTGGGGAGGATCTGAGGGTGTGGGGGGTGATCAGAAGCCCCCAGGGGGCAGTTTAGGACATAATCTAAAAAATAGCATTGACAGATAGTGACAGAGGGTGATTGATGGGTGATTAGGGGGGTGATTGGGTGCAAACAGGGGTCTGAGGGGGTGATCAGGGGGGCGTCTGAGGGGTGCTGTGGGCGATCAGGGGGCAGGATCAGTGTGTGTGTGTGCTTACTAGGGGGGCTGCCTCCTGCCCTGGTGGTCCCTCGATCACTGGGGCCACCAGGGCAGGAGGCAGCCTGTATAATACGCTTTGTATACATTACAAAACATATTATACGCTAACTATGCGGCAGATCGGGGGTTAACAACCTGCCGGTGCTTCTAAATAGCCGGTGGGTTGACGTCGCGGGTGGGCAGAGCCTAATGCTGGCGGATGCGCACGCATCGCGCAATCCCCGGCTAATTAATCCCCCAGGTGCCACCAATCGGCGTTAGGCGGTCCTGGGGGTGCCACTTTGTGGACCCCCATTGGTAGTGGGCGGTCGTCAAGTGGTTAAAAGGACCAGCACAACTGCAAGGGTTTGTTTGTCTATTCATTGCTGGAGATACTATTTAGATGGCAGTATTGGTATTGCTTTAGGGCTCATTCACACTATGTGCGGTGAGTCATGACAGACAGCACCACACATAATGCCTGCAATGCAGGTAGCATGAAAGTCTATAGACTTTCATGTTACCATTCACACTACAGTTTGCGTTCCCGTGTGCTGCGTTGTAACTTAGCCGGGAACATCATCGCACACGACGTATGCATTGTCATGCATTTTTTTTAATCGAATGGAAGCTGCCGACCTATGCGATTTAGCACATTGCAATGCATGTATGAAATTGCGTTCATGCATGCGTTGCATAGTGTGAATGAGTCCTTTGTATCACTTTAAAAGTTTTGTAAAAACTGGGTACTAGCTGTTCCTTTTACAGAGGAACAGGTCTTTTGGTGCCAAATTCTTTTGTCCCTTTTCAAGCCTTGGAACTGATGTACTGATCTATATACTGACAATATATGTACCCTTTTTACTGGAATTGGTTTGTGAGACTTCAAATTTGTTTCTATCCTCTGAATTGATATGTAGCTTATTTACAGATGCTAATATTATTATTTCATATTTATATAACGCCATATTCCGCAGATGCATATATCCCTGCATCATATGGCTATCGCTTGCGCTATGTGACATAGTCCACTGAAACTAAGTCTATCTCCCGTTCCTCTCTCGGGGAGTTGTTCCAGCGCTGTCCCCTGTACAAATTTGCTGCATCCAGAAGCCCTCAGAAACGCTGGTGTCCTTGAGTACTTCCAAAGACAGGCAGCCCCGTAATACGCCAGCGCACTTTTGTGCATGGGCAGTATGGAGCCACCTGTCTTCGGAAGCACTCTGGGACATAAGTGCTTCTGGACCTTTCAGGAATCCCCCCCTTTAAAAATCCTGCGTTTGCTCCTGACTGAGGGGAAGGGAGTGGAAGCAGGCAGAAGGTCACTGGGAAGAGAGGAGCTAACCAACTTCATCTACCACAACATGTACTTTTTCCTTTTTTTCATTCTCAAATGCGAAAAAAATTTCAATTCCTTTTTTTCTCCGCATATATTTGTATAGTGGCATTTAAAAAAAAAATGGTGAAGTAGGGCAATAAATCAACAACCTCAAACTCCTCCAAGTTCCTACCGCTGTGGTTGGCATTTCTTCGCCTTTAACTTCAAACTCGCTCTTCTGAATTAGACATTTCTGCCTCTTGTTCAGGTAAGCTCAGCCACTTGTCAAAAAGGAGGGGGGCACAGCCAAGGATTGTGGGTAATCATCGCAGATGTCTCTACAATAGCACGGGCAGAAAGCTGTACGCTGCCTCCTAAGTGACTCAATTATGTAAAAATTTCTGATTGTCATCTCCAAAGTTCTTTTCATTTCCAACATAACTCTGAAAAAGAAAAAAAAAGTAGAAAGATTTTTTGTCACCTGAAGTTTAAGTACTTTCTGGTGCTGCCAATCAGTCTCTTCTCCTGACAGGCACAACTAAATACGGATGAAAACAGTCTGTCACCGTCGGCGATCAGGACGCCGTGTTTTTTGGGGAGAGGGAAGAAGCGCACAGAAGCGATTGCATTGGCAGGAATATGCTTTGGAAGAGATATTAACCTCTTCTGCGTCCAAAATGTAGTGACTTAAAGAGGAACTCCAGTGAAAATAATGTAATAAAAAAAGTGCTTCATTTTTACAATAATTATGTATAAATGATTTAGTTAGTGTTTGCCCATTGTAAAATATTTTAAATCCCTGATTTACATTCTGACATGTATCACATTGTGAGTATCTTGTGGGCGGGGGTATCAGCTACTGATTGGGATGAAGTTCAATTCTCGGTCACAGTTTCTCTTTAAGGTGTCCGAGCATTAAGGCGCCATACACTGGCAGATGGGGCAGCAGATCTCATCAGACTGGGATCTATTGCTGCTGCATATTTGCACGCAGATTTTTAATAGATTTCAACATGAAGTCTGTGCATCTGCCTTCATCTGCCGCACCCCCCACCACCACCACCACCACCACCACCACCACCACCCACCCCACCACCACTGTGTAATGTGTTCCTCAAAACTCTGGTAAGTGTGCAGTGTAGTTTCACATGTCCACCAAAATGCCTTTTTCTCTGTATCTTTCTTTATTGCCACCTCAGGTGCCTATCTCCTGTGACCGTATGTGACCTGAAGTGCGTCATGGCTGGGGGCAGCGCCAGGCAAACCCGGAAGTGGCTCCGCCACCCACCATTCGCCTGTTTGCCGTCGTCCGCCCACCCACCAACCTGGAGGAGGGAAGACAGGGACCCGTCGCCGGGAAAGCCACAGACACCCCTGACTGCCGCTGAGGACAGAAAGCTTGGAGGATGGTGAGTATGTCTACCTATAGTGGAGACACTTGTATCTGGCTACCTATACTGGGGCACCTATACCTAGCTTCCTAAACTGGGGGCACTTATACCTGGCTACTTACCTACCTATATACTGAGGGAGTTTTTTGTGGAAGGGGGGGGGGGGGTCACACCATGGCTATAAGGCACAGTGCAAATTGATGGGTGCTCTGCGATCGTTCCAAATCGAGGAGGTTCGCATTCTCACAAGTTTGCTTCAGGCACCAAAAAGTCTAGAACTAGCCATTGGTCAGTTGGCCGTCAGGAAATTTAACCCTGCTAACGCCTTGTACCTGACCAGTCGCTTTCTAGCCAGATCTTTTGCAGCGTGCCAGATTGTTTTGATCGATTTTAGCCGGAAATCAATCAAAAGGACGATTGGGTGACCATGATGCAGAATTGATCTCTGCCAGATTCGATCATTATAAAACAGAAGTGTATTTACATTGACTTCTGGCTTTTAGGCTTCTTTGGTCACTTCACAAAGTCCTGGTGCTTTTTGGTTCTCCATAGTTGAATATTATGAGATTTTATCTTAAATTCGACTAGTGAGTTCCTCTTTTTTTTCCCGTTATAATTACTGGAATTATTGGGGCATGAACTGGGACTTTGTAGGGGGCTAATCTAATCTGGAAGCTAATGACTGATTAAGGCCTCCTTTCCACGAACTGTTGATAGGCAGTGAAATGCCTCTCAAACTCTCTCAACTGCTCACTGCTGCCTGGTAACTGCTTGTTGCTGCATGATGACTGCTCACTGCTGCCTGGTAACTGCTTGTTGCTGCATGATAACTGCTCACTGCTGCCTGGTAACTGCTTGCTGAGCACACAGCTCAACAGTCCGTGGAAAGGAGGCCTCACTGACAGCTCACTTCATTCATCAAGCTATCTATTAATTTTTCGTTCTCTCCCAAATCTCATTAACTCCTGGACGGCATTTCATTGCAACTCCTCTCTAAAGCCTGGCACACAGTATCAATTATGATTGGCCAATCGCTGACTAATATAACAACCTCCATGTAGTATGAGAGTTTATCTACAGAATCTGCTCATAGTATTCAATATCTGTTGACTCTCACACTCCATGGAGGTGGTAAAATTGGTCAGCGACTGGCCAATCATAATTGAAAGTGTGTTCCAGAAGTGAGAGGTATATGGAGGCTGCCATATTTACTTCCTTTTAAGCAATACCAGTTGCCTGGTTATTCTGCTGATCCTCTGCCTCTAATATTTTTAGCCATAACCCTGAACAAGCATGCAGCCAGGGGCGTAGCAATAGGGGTTGCAGAGGTAGCGACCGCATCGGGGCCCTTGGGCCAGAGGGGCCCCATGGGGCCCTCCTAAACCAAAGTATAAGCTGTTTACTGGTCCTGTGCTTTGAATGGTAGTAATCATTAACAAGCTGTTCCCCATCCTCTTCTGGCACCTCTGACACTAGATACAGCGCAACAAACCCTGCCAAGATCATCAAGGGTTATGTATAGAGTGCTTGGGGGGGGGGGGCGTCAATGTAAAACTCGCTCCGGGGCCCCAAGCTCCATAGCTACGCCACTGCAAGCAGCAGATCAGGTGTTTCTGACATTTTTGCCAGATCTGATGAGATTAGCTGCATGCTTGTTTCTGGTGTTATTCAGACACCACTGCAACCAAATAGATCATCAGGGCTGTCAGGCAACTGGTATTGTTTAACAGGAAATAAATATGGCAGCCTTTAATTAACTCTAACTTCAGTTTTCCTTTCAGTTGTCCTTTAATTCTGGTTCCTGTAGATTGGACATCTGTGGGAAAAAGTGAAACGACGGGCCCATCTGCAATATTTCTCCCTCCTTCCCCATTAGTGACGTAGCCAGAGGCCCCAGCGAGTGTTTTACATGGGATCCCCAAGTATTTTATTGTTATGGAGCCTCAAAACCTCCCAATGACATCTTCAGTATAAGAGGTACAATCAGAGGAGGGAAACTATTTGTTAACCTCCCTGGCGGTAAGCCCGAGCTGGGCTATGCTGCGCAGGGGGAGATCTCAGCCCCTGGTGGGGCGATTTGTGTGCTGTAAATTGCTGTGCGCGCAGCCAGCACTTTGCTAGCCGCGCGCACAGCTTGATCGCCGACGCTCTGCGGCGATCGGCCGCACACAGCGGCTGAAGAGGGCCCCCCCGCCAGAGCCCTGCGCTGCCCGGATCAATGAGTTCCGGGCAGCGCTATGGGCTGGATCGGGTGTGCCTGACGTCAGGACGTCGGCTGACGTCCATGACGTCATCCCGATCGTCGCCATGGCGACAGGAGAAGCCAAACATGGGAACGCGTTATATACGCGTTCCCCTGTTTGCTATAGATGCCGGCGACGATCGGACTAGAGGGCCACATGCGCCCTCTAGTGGTGTTTCATGTAGCTACCACTCTGGTAGCTTTACATGAAACAAACAAAAAAATTTTAAAAAAAAAGGATTTTTTCAATTAGGAAAAAAAAAAATTAACCGCCAGGGAGGTTAACCTCTTTGGCGGTAACCCCGAGCAAGGGTCGGGGCGAAAAAACACAGCTCAGATGGGGTAGCCTCCGGAGGCTCTATGCAGAGCAATGTGCGCAGCGGGCGTTTCAACTCACCTCCCGGGGGATCCCGACATTGGCAGCCATTCTTCTTCCGCTCCTCCGAGGCTCTGCTACCCCCTGTTGTCATGACGACAGCCGGCAAGCTCACTTTAGGGTTGCACCGCCACCTGGAGGATGGGGGGAAAACTGCAGCACCGAAGCCCACGGAGGTGAGTGATTGCTGGGGCTGCTGCACATCTCCCTAGCAGCATGATTTTCTCCACGTTTTAAAGTCTGAAAGCATGCAAAAAAAATGCACCACTTTTAGACCCTAAAAGCCGGAAAGAATCATTCCGCCAAGGGGTTAATGAAAATCTAAAGGAATGGATGAAGGAAGGCCCCTAGTGGGCCCCTTTGGTCCATGGGCCCCCGTGCAGTCACGACCTCTGCACCTCCTATTGCTACGCCACTGCTCCCTTCCCTGTGAGGCTGCATGGTTCCCAGCAGCTTTGTCCCCGCTGTGCGGACACGGGAGGCCTCCCTGACGAGGCACATTTTTCAGAGCTGTAGAGTGACAACTCAGGGTGACAAAACAGGAGATTGTGGAGCTGCCATCCACTTTGTGAGTGAAATGAGATTTCTCAGCTGTCAGCTGAGCCGGGTCAATCAAGGCTCTCCAGCGTACCCAGAGGAAATCAGTGGCGTGCGCCTGGCAGCGCCGCTCACCTCCGGCGGCAAGGCGAAGCTCGCAGGGACGCGGATTTCGCCCGCTCCCAGGCATTAAGGGAAAGGCACTCTATTTGATATACGCTGAGCAGCGGAATTGACAATCAGCTCGCCTTATTACAATACACTCCAGCCGGTAATAGAAAGAGTAGCCTGTTTTATTTTGCTTTTAAAGTAAATGGATTCATTTTACCGAGTGGAGTGGAGCTGCTAACTGGAGAGTTTGCAGAGTTTTGGGAAGGGAACTCTAGTGGAAGGTGTCAGACAAGTTTTCTCGCTAATGGGCAGCGGCGGACAGTTCCAAACGCTCTCATTGGACGGTGCTTGGAACGCCTGCCAGTGATTCAGGCTACGAAAAGAACATTATATATCGGATTGGAGACTGAACAGGAATAAAGCCTGATACACACAGCCAATTTTGATTGGCCAATTTAAACATACATAAAAAAAAGGAGCCCGGAAAAAGACCTCAGGTGATTGCCACTACTTGAATTAGCGATATTCTACTGCTGGATTCCGTTAGTAAAAAATCGGTAATGTTTACCGATATTTTACTATGGCTAAATCTTACCCCACTCTCACACAGAACCCTCCCACTACCTATACCTGGCCCTAATCCCCCCTGGTGGTGCCTAACCCTATGACCCCCCTCCCCGGTGGTGCCTAACCACCCCCCTGGTGGTGCCTAACCCTGTGCCCCCCCCCTTTGGCGGTGCTTAACCCCCCCGCGATACGCAGTACAGAAGATAAATGTGTGGGTGTGATATGGGTGCTGATTAACGGCAAACAAGCTAAATTTCAGTCCCCGGAGGGGCCCTTTAGAATAGATGCTGGAGGCTTGTAGAAATGCAAATTGCAGCAGAACATATGCAAATTGCGCGGAACATATCGCAGCCATAATAAAAGCCACGATTTGCAGCACAAAAGTTACATTTTGGCGCCTGATAATGGGCACCGCCTTGCGCCCACATTTTAATTCTTTGCAGCAAATTGGGCTTTGTAATAGGTGCTATGGCGGCACCGTTTTTTCCATAAGGGCTCCTGCGCCCTTTTTTCCTGATTCAAATTTTACCATATTCGTATAGTAGGAGAGCTCTGTTGCCCGACATACTACATGAAGGTGGTAAAATTGGTCGGTCGTTGGCCAATCAAGATTGCATGTGTGTATGCACCTTTACTCTTGCAATTTTTCCTTTTTAACCATTCTACATCCAGGCCTTGCTTCCCAATTATGGACCAGAGCAGTTTTGACATTTCAGCTATGTCCGTATTTAATCCGCAATAACTTTATCCCTAATTATGACACCTAAGTGAAGTATATATTGTTTTTTTCAAGACAAACTAGGCTTTCACTGTAAAGTATTTTTTCCCTCGAAAAAAAAAATATCTATGCAATGTAGTGGGAAAAATAGGAAAAAAAAATTAAAAAAACATTTTCTCATTTTTTGCAATTCCAGTTTAAAGACAAAAAGCGCTACTGTAGATAAAAAACACAAACTCTGTTAAGCTATTTCTACTATTTATCACAAAACTAAAATTGTGTTCCTGTCACAATTTATGTTGAGGATATTTGATTCTGAAATAATGCTACAGTGTGCATTTTTCATTATGAATTGAGAAAGTATTTTTAATGGTAAAAATCAATCTTATTAGCCCAATCAAGCACAGCACTGCTTCTGCTACAAGACATATATCTACATCCTCGTGACTTAGATGAAGTCACAGAGGACATAGATATACTGTAGTGGTGGATGAGGTGGTTAAGTGTGTACTATTTATTATATAGCGCTGACATTTTTTTCAGAGCATTTCACAAAATGCATTGATTTTTTCATTCTTCAATTAGCCGTTTTGCGTTAGTAAATGCTAAGAATTTAACAAATCGAT
This sequence comes from Hyperolius riggenbachi, assembly GCF_040937935.1. NCBI lineage: Eukaryota > Metazoa > Chordata > Amphibia > Anura > Hyperoliidae > Hyperolius > Hyperolius riggenbachi. The sequence goes on from NC_090657.1 coordinate 180,987,189, forward strand.
AAAAATACAAGTCTCGCTTGATGGATATCTTTCTGATTTCAATCTGGAAAGGGAGTCATTTTTATGGATTATCACAGTGGACTATATTTGTAGAAGCTGCAGCAGTGAGGTAGCAAGGGACTGTACAGCCTCATAACAAAATGTTGGTGGGGCCCCCAGACCTTCAGGACTGGAGCAGTAGCATCATGTGGGCAGATAGATGGTGGGAAGTTTGGTCAACGGAGGCGCCGTGAATGTTAATTGCAGCTATGAGGGGACATTTGGCGCCTTATCCCCCAATAAAATGGTGGGCACCAAGGCTTGCCACTATACAAAGTGTGACTTCAAATAGCCTGCAGGGTGCCCAAACTGTTGCGGTGCTCAATATCTTATGGTTTTTGTGGCGAAGGCGGCATGGATATCAGCAGACTTGCAGCGCTGGTGGTGGGAGGTGTCCATTAGGGATAGGCATGGGTGTGGGGGGTTGGTTAGGCTTAGGCATGCGCATACAAGGCTGGTGAGAGTTGGGCATTGATAAGAGGATGGGGTTGGTTAGGTTTAGGCATCTGTGTATGTATGGGGCGGGGGGGAATGTGTTAGGGTTAGGAATCGGTTGAGGGTTAGTTAGGGTCAAGCATCGGTAGAGGCAGGGCTCATGTGAGAATTGGATTAGGTTTAGTGTTATATTGGTAAAATTTAATGCTGCCAAATAGTAGAATATTGGTCATTTTAGCAATAGTCTAGTAGCTATTTCCATTACCCAGATTTCCCTTTTTGCATGTACGCGGGCAGACATGGCAGAGTAAAATCCCATACATTGTACAGGGCATACAAAAAATGGGTACAGACAGTGATGTAAAGTCACAGAACGGGAACCCAGCAAATTGAAAAGGTTAGTAAACCGCTTACTTAACCCATTTGTCTATTGTGCAGCCCTGCGTAATATGTTGACGTTTTATAAATACAATAAAACTAGTGTCAGGGTACACCTATACAGAACAATTGTTTTGGGACTGTCTGTTCATAGCTTCAAATCACGAATATATCTGTGGTAAAGTTTTTACTAGGGGTAGAAATCATGTGACAAGTGGTTGCAGCCCTGCTAAGACAGTGAGTATGCTGGCTGCTATAGGCTGCATAACACTCGGGTCAAGGTACACCACACAGTGTGTAATCTAGCACTGTCTGTCTGTTGATTTGCACAGTGGCGAGACGGTCAGACAAGCAGCGGAAGGCCAGGTGGTGTTTGGAAAGTATGGGAGGTAACGGTGCAGCTTTTCTGCTGAGAAGATATGTAAACAGATCGTCTGGCCTGGTCAAATATTTATGTCTGGGACGCTATTGGCGGTGTTTATGTCTGGTGCGGGTGAAGGGCGGACGGGCACTGTGCTACGTGGTCCGTGAAGGGGCATAGCCAAGCCATGAGAATCTTCTGTCTGTTATGGTTCTGAGTGTTATCCCCTCTGTCTCTTCCGCCCTCGCATCTCAATGTGCCTCAAACATAAGAGATACCGCACTCAGCTTCCTGTAGGATTACACACCGCAGCTACTTTACAGCCAGCATTATAGAGTGTTACAATATAATAATAACACATAAATAACACAAAAATATGGTTAATAAGATAATTATGGCGTTGAGCTGATACAAATTGAATGTAATTTTATGCAACTTGGACTTGCATCAGTATAATAATAATTAAAAAAAAAGTATATGGAGGTTGCCATATTTATTTCCTGTTAAACACTACCAGTTGCCAGGCAGTCCTGCTGATCTTTTTGGGTGCAGTAGAGTCTGAATCACACACCTGAAACAAGCATGCAGCTAATCCAGTCAGACTTCCATCAGAACACCTGATATGCATGCTTGTTCGGGGTGTATGGCTGATGCTACGTACACACATGCGACAACGATCGTTCGTTAAGAACGACGAACGAACTTTTAATTGATGAAAGAACGACCTAAGTAAAGGTAGTTTTAAAATGTGTGTAACGATCTGATCGTTAGAACGAACGTTACATCACAGAAAGCAACTATTGCGCCTGCGCATAAAAATGAGAAGTTCCATGGAGAAATAGTGAAATGCGCATGTCAAGCCTAGTACGAACGATCGTTTCCAACGATGTACTACTTTTGCAAACGATCGTCGTTGGTTAAAATCCGCCGAGACAGAACTTTCTTTTGTAGCGATTTGGCTCGTTCGTCGTTTGCCTTAATAGTCGGTGGTTCGTTTTTTGTAACGATCGTCGTTGGTAAAGATCGGGGAACGATCGTTACAAACGACTATAGTCGCATGTGTGTACGCACCTTGAGAGTATAAAGGTGGCCATACACATAGATTTTCTCATTCGATTCCTTGCAGATTCGATTAATCTGCTGGAAATCAATTCAATAAAATGTCAGATCAGTCTATTTTTACAAAAAATTGATCGAAAGCAATCAAGCACAGGGCAAGAGCATTGCCAGATTGATAGCATCACACAGTGCAACTCTGCAGTTGGATCCTCATTATCTAGTTTGGAGGTTACATGCTGCCTAATTATCTAGTTTGGAGGGTACATGATGCCAAATTATCTAGTTTGGAGGTTACATGCTGCCTAATTATCTAGTTTGGAGGGTACATGCTGTCTAAATATCTGGTGCATTGTCTTCTGGTTATCTCCTGCTGAGTAGAACAATGCCTAATTGCTAGACAAATAGATGGTTGGATAATTTCCAGCATGTTGAAAATTATCTAGCTGGCAGATAACAGAAAACTGTATGGTGTGTACCTAGCATTAAAGGAGATAAATATGGCATCCACCATATCATTCTCACTTCAGTTCCCCTTTAAAACCCAATGCTGGGCATACACGGAGCGATCCGGCGGCTCGATTAGGTGGCGGATCAACTCCCGACGCGTCGCCGCTCATCTCCGCGGCCGCCCGGATAGATTCCCGCTCGTCCCCGCTCATCTCCGCGGCCGCCCGGATAGATTCCCGCTCGTCCCCGCAGGTGTTTCTTATCTTCCGCTCGATTCCCCACTATTGTCCGTCCGCGGGGATTGAGCGGGGAATCGATCCGCGCGGTGATCGGACCTGTCGGAAATTATCAATCGAGCCATCAGCGGCTCGATTGATTTAAAAAAAAAACCCGTGCCGTGTATGCCCGGCATAATACCTTCATTGAGGAAACTGGGCTTTGTCCAAAGTTATGCTGGAGGCATACGTTATATGGGCCGCCCACAAAATATAAACACACCCACAGAGATGATCCATATATTATGGGTTCCGGGGGGGTGGGGGTTAACATATTAGTGTTGAGACATGAGAAAATCTGCAAACATATTGCACTGTTGCTAAGAATAACAAACAGACATAGGGGCAATAAAGAATGCAAAAAATAAAAGGCTGATTCCTAGAGAATAGCTGCAAACTGTATTTTTAAAAGTGATTGTCAATTTAATGCAAACTGAAAATACACTTGTGAGATAATGAATTGTATGTGTACTACTTATAGTAAATAGGACTTTTCTGGGGTTTCATTTTCTTATTTTCAGTTTTAGGGCAGAGTTCCTAACAGGGGCGTTTCTAGGGTCCTTGGAGATCGGGGGCACCTGTGGGCACCAGGCGGGGAGGTATATGCAAAAATGGGCGTGGCCATGAGGTGAGTGGGCGTGGCCATGGGTGGGGCCAAATGTACATTGGCTGATGGTGTAATGGTTAAGGGCTCTGCCTCTGACACAGGAGACCAGGGTTCGAATCTCGGCTCTGCCTGTTCAGTAAGCCAGCACTAATTCAGTAGGAGACCTTTGGCAAGTCTCCCTTACACTGCTACTGCCAATAGAGCGCGCCCTAGTGGCTGCTGCTCTGCTCTGGCGCTTTGAGTCCGCAAGGAGAAAAGCGCAATATAAATGTTATTTGTCTTGTCTTGTCTACATGAACTTAGCAGCGGTGTAAGCTACAGATAACGGGCCTGCCCATCGAAATATTGGATGGAGCCCCCTGTCCTTTATTTGGATAATTTACAATCAGTATAGGCATAGATCAAAGATGTATACGCACATACAATTTTGATTGGTCAATTACTGACCCCCAATTTTACCACCCCCGTGCAGTAAGTGGGCCAACAGACAATGAATTTTATGAACAGAGCTAAAATTGGCTAATCAAAATTGTATGTGTGTACCAGGCTTTACAGCTAATACTGTACATACTGAAAGTAGCAGGGATCAGCATACAATATAGCTGGTTTACAATCAGTAAAGGCACAGAGTAACACCTTACACTGTACACACTGGAGGTAGATCAGCACACAGTGCAGGCACTAGAGAACAGCGTATACTGTACATACTATAGGCAGCAGAATTCAGCACACTGCAGCTAGCGTGCCAAAAATATGAGGATCACGTTGTGCGGCGTGCTTATCGCGCCGCACCGAAAAATGGGTGGGCCATGGACCAGAATATAGGTGTGGTAACGGCCGGGTGGAAACAAATTTACATGAACCTAGCAATGGTGGGACATTAGATTAGGACAGTGGTGGCGAACCTTTTGGAGGCCGAGTGCCCAAACTGCAACCCAAAAGTCACTTATCTATCGCAAAGTGGCAACAGCAATTTAAACTAAATACTGTACAAACGTTTTAACTCATACGTGAACATTATGGAAAATCCAAGTTGAAAATAAACTGTGAAGATAAACAATTTCATCCATCCTACTCCTGAAAAATGTATTCAATTTTTTAGAACCTCCCAGTTTTATTTTCTGTTTTAAAAAGCTAAAAAGGTAGGTTTAATGCTATTGTCTCATATGATAAGGATTCAGCTTTTCCCAAAGTCTCGCAGTTAGCAATCATGTGACCCCCAACAAGACAAATTCAGCAATCATGAGGCCCCCAACAAGACAAATTCAGCAATCATGAGGCCTCCAACAAATAATGAGGCCCCCAACAAGACAAATTCAGCAATCATGAGGCCCCCAACAAATCATGAGGCCCCCAACAAGACAAATTCAGCAATCTTGAGGCTCCCAACAAGACAAATTCAGCAGCCATGAGGCACATAAATAGACAGCATTTCACATAAATAGGCAGAATGCCCCCTTAATATGGTAGCCCCCCAAGTTAGGTAGTGAGTGACAGGGACCCCCATGTTCCTAGTGAGTGACAGGCGCCTCCAGCTAGGTAGTGAGTGACAGGGACCCCGATAGTGAGTGACAGGGAGCCCCTTTAGGTAGTGAGTGAGTGCCAGGGAGCCCCTTCAGGCAGTGAGTAAGTGTCAGGGAGCCCCTTCAGGCAGTGAGTGAGTGTCAGGGAGCCCCTTCAGGCAGTGAGTGAGTGCCAGGGAGCCCCTACAGGCAGTGAGTGAGTGCCAGGGAGCCCTTTCAGGCAGTGAGTGAGTGCCAGGGAGCCCCTTCAGGCAGTGAGTGAGTGCCAGGGAGCCCCTTCAGGCAGTGAGTGAGTGCCAGGGAGCCCCTTCAGGCAGTGAGTGAGTGCCAGGGAGCCCCTTCAGGCAGTGAGTGAGTGCCAGGGAGCCCCTTCAGGCAGTGAGTGAGTGCCAGGGAGCCCCTTCAGGCAGTGAGTGAGTGCCAGGGAGCCCCTTCAGGCAGTGAGTGAGTGACAGGGAGGCCCTTTAGGTACTGAGTGAGTGCCAGGGAGCCCCTTCAGGCAGTGAGTGAGTGACAGGGAGCCCTTTAGGCAGTGAGTGAGTGAGTTAGTGACAGGGTGGCCCCCTAGGGAGTGAGTGAGTGACAGGGAGGCCCCCCCTCCAGCCGCCGCCGCCGCCGCTCCCCCCCCTTACCTTGCAGCAGAGTCAGACCTTATGATCAGCGGCGACCCGACCAGTACCAGCGGGCGTCGGACGCACCCGCTCGATATGCGGAAGTGATGTCACTTCCGCATATCAGTGCGGGCGCTGGGTCCTAGCGCCCGCACGATTGGTCGCCAGCTCGCCGCCTGATTCTGAGGACGCGGCGGCGGCTGGAGGGTGCCGCTGACAGTGGGGGCGGCCGGGCGGAGATCCGTGGCACCCCAGGACAGATTGGGGGCACGTGCCCCCCCCCAAAATAGGGCTAGCGACGCCCCTGGTTCCTAATGGTGTGTACACATTTAAAAGATAAATGAAAGATATCAGACCAATTTTACCCCCTTCCACGTAGTATGAGAGCCATACTCTGCACAGTCTATTCTATGGAGCTGAACTCCCCATCAGATACAAACCTTTGCAAGATGCTGCACACAAAGATGCTGTACACATGCAACAGATCAGTATCTGCAAAAGATCTGTTCCTGCAAAAGATCCATCCCTGCAAAATGCATTCATAGTCTATGAGATCTGCAGATCATCATACACACCTTGTTTAACTGACATTCATCTGCATATCTGACAATCATCTGCAGATCTGAAAATCCATCCTGGTGGATCTGATCTGCAGATGTCAATTAAACAAGGTGTGTATGAGGATCTGCAGATATCATAGACTATGAATGCATTTTGCAGGAACAGATCTTTTGCAGATACTGGTCTGTTGCATGTGTACAGCATATTTGTGTGCAGCATCTTGCAAAGATTTCTGTCTGATGGGGAGTTCAGCTTCATAGAATAGACTGTGTAGAGTATGGCTCTCATACTACATGAAAGGGGGTAAAATTGGTCTGATATCTTCCATTTATCTTTCAAGTGTGTATGTAGCATAAGACTGGATCCTAAACAGCTTAGCGTGCGCTCTTAGCTTACATGCTATTCTTCCTACTGCTGCGCGATGTGCCTGTAGCGCGACCGCAATACTTCACTAGCGCGGCCGCTACTACATTCATTAAGTAATGTCATTACCTACTTGAATGAATTAAGGTAGTAATGGCCGTGCTAGTAAAGTATGGAGGGCATGCTACAGACACATCACGCAGCAGTAGGAAGAATCGTATGTAAGCTAAGAGCACACGTTACGTTGACAGGACCGCACGTAGCATGCTCTTGCTAATGATAACCCATGATGTTTGAGTACATTAGCTTTAGTAAATCAGCCTGTTATGCTGGGAATACACGGTTCGTTTTTGCCTTCGTTTAAACCTTCGATTCGTTCGGTAAACGAATCGAGTGTTGAAAACGTATGTGAAAATAGTCATAATCTCATTATAGTTTCGATTAATAGACCCCAAAAACGAACGACTAGTGATCGAACATGTTTGATATTATCTCTCTTTATCCATCTAATCGAGCCATTGGTAGGCTTGATGGCTGTTCAGATCGATTATATATTCGTTTATGCTAGTCCGTCCCTGTAAAAAGGGATTTTCGTTTCGTTTCTTTGCAGCCTTCGATCATTGGAAAAACGAAACCATCAGAATCGAAAAAAAAAACGAAACCGTGGGTGGTGATATTAACCGTATGACCGATTATTTCGGGATCGAAAAGGACAAAAGGCACAATCGAAACGAAGGTTTAAACGAAGGCAAAAACGAACTGTGTATTCCCAGCATTAGTCTTTTGTTGCTAACATACAGTGAAAATCACATTGTGATTTCCAGCGTAAAAGAGGGAGAGGGGCACTTATACACTTGGGGGACACCAGTTGGGGGTCTGTCAGTCATCCCGATATTGAACACTGTTACCGCTGCGCACCTGATCGAGCCCTTGCAACTGAGATTTTGCTTGTATTACCGATCAATCCTTTTGATCGATTGCAGCCAAAAAGATCGATCAGGTGGCCATGTTGCAGCACCGATTCCCTTCCGATTCAATAAAAGTATAGCAATATCGGGTGATGTATGACCACTTTTATAGTGCCCATACATGGTACAATTTTTTCATTTGTTCGATTAGATAATTTTGTTTTATTATTTAGTTAGATTGAATATAAAGATTTTTCCAAAATGTCCGATCAGATTTTTATTGAAAAAAACTTCGCAAAATCGCAAAGCGCTCAGAAAATCGATCCTAGTGGGTTTGTGGCCTAAATCTGATCAGCACTTCCTTAGTAATAGGCCACTTACATTTTAAAGGATACCTTATCGCTGGCACAAATGTAAAAATGATGGAGCTGGCAAGTGTAGGAGGCTCTCCTCATGCCCACCTCTCCATTCACGTTTTATTAGCCCTCTGAAGCTGCTTCTGGGTCAGGAGGGTCGGTGAGCAGTGCACAGGAGCTGCCCGGCGTCACGCATCCTTGATCATGAATGCTTTGCACACGACGCCACAACTTTGTAGTGCACATGTGCAGAGCGTTCCCGGCCAAGGGCGTGCGATCAAGACACGCGGTGCCGCACTGCCGGGCAGCTCCTGCACGCTGCTCACCGACCCTCCTGACCCAGAAGTAGCTTCGGAGTGCTCCTACCAGGGATGGGCTTTTAATGCTGGGTACACACGATGAGATTTCCCGTTCGATTCCCGGATCGATTCGATTAAATCAAACATGTTCGATTGGATTTCGATCGATTTTTTCATGATAGGTATGCAAAATCGACGGAAAAAACGATCGAAATCCAATCGAACATGTTTGATTTAATCGAATCGATCCGGGAATCGAACGGGAAATCTCATCGTGTGTACCCAGCATAAGTCCAGAAGGACTCTAATTCGGAATTCCAATCCTATATAGTAAAACCCCTGCCTCTGCGTCCTCCTGAGTCTGTGCTTCCAGACCTGACAGTTTGTGGTCTGTGACCCTCAATGCATTGTGGGAAATAACAGCTTTTTCCAACTGCCAAGCAAGCATCATCTCCTTGTGTGCATGCATATACTATATACTTTGGACAGCGATGGGGGACAGGCAATCGGGATGAGTCTGTGCACGCGTTGTAGTGGGAGGGGGGGGTGTTTGCGGCCGTGGCCGAGCGTCCGTTTAACGGGCGGCCCTTTTTACTAGTGAAGTATAATTACTTCAGCTGTGACCACAGGTAGCAGGTAGTTAACTTACCCAGAAGTCTTCGGGGACGTCTGCGTTCCATTACGTGTCATAGGTGTAATGAAAGCTGCGTTCCATGACTCACTAGGGCGCTTCCTTTTTCAAGCCGGAACGAGGAAGTGCGCTAGTGAGTCCTGGAATGCGGCTTTCATTACGGGTATGAGGCGTAATGGAAGCAGACATCACAAAGTCTTCTGGGTTAGTTAACTCCCTGCTGCCTGTGGTCACAGCTGAAGTCATTATACTTAATTTGAATTCCGAATTCGAGCCCTTCTGGACTCGAAAGCCCATCCCTGCCTCCTACACATTTCTGCCGAAGGTTTTTAAATTTGTATCAGCGGTATAAGGTATCCTTTAACATCTCCCGTAATGATGGGGGAAAGCGCCTGCAGTTTTTCTCTCAGGCAGAGTTATAGGCAGTAACACGACGCGGCGTGCAGTCCTCTCCCCACAGCACACACAGTCAGCGTATATTTATGTCTTGGCGGAGCTGCTGATATTCCCAGCGCGCCCGCGAGACGGCGAGCATTTAAAGAACCCGAGCTGGTGAGACTATGGGAATCCAAACATCCCGTGTCCAAGAGCAACATTTCCCACGCACGCATCCCAGGACTTCCCCGAAGAGCGAAAACATTTAATAAGCGGCTGTCCGCAGCTTCAATAACAGAGCGCTGTCTGCAGAGCCCCTCCCATCCCACATCCTCTGTTTTCATTACAGGCGCTGCGCAGGAAGCGGAGGGGCTCGGGGGAGCACTGCACGCCACGTTATTATTACAGCGCTGGATAAACAAGTCTCGGTGGGCTCTTTGCTTGTCGATCGACTAGGGCAGCCTGCAGAGTCATGCTTCCTGCCGCCCCCGGACTCACCTTTACACAAGCATAACAGGATGGGGCGTGGGAAAGGTGTCAGGGACTACAGCTCCCAGCATGCTCTGCTTTGGAGTTGTAATATTAAAACAGAACTCAATTCTACGGCAATCTTTTTTTTTTTTTAAGTATGGATTATGTGATGAAGGCTTAAAGTGAACCTTAACTGATGAGAGAGAAAAAAAGTTTTAATTATGGGGGCTTCTACTGGCCCCCTGTAGACGTCCTGTGCCTGCACCGGGACAAACCGATCCTCCGGTCCCCACAGGGAGTCAGTTTAGTTTCTGGCAACTGGCCAGAGGGTGGCCACTGTGCCTGCGTGGCCTGACTGCGCACGTCCTCGATCGCGCTCCTTTCACCGTCCTGTGCATGCGCAGTACGAGATTTCCCGTCCTCGAATGCGCTTCCATCATCGCCCTGCGCAGTACGGGAAATCTCGTACTGCGCATGCACAGGACGGTGAAAGGAGCGCGATCGAGGACGTGCGCAGCCAGGCCATGCAGGCACAGTGGCCACCCTCTGGCCAGTTGCCAGAAACTAAACTGGCTCGCTGTGGGGACCGGAGGATCGGTTTGTCCCGGTGCAGACACAGGACGGCTGCAGGGGGCCAGTTGAAGCCCCAGGTAAGTTTAACTTTTTTTCTTCTCAATTTAAAGTGTACCCGAGGCGACTCCCTGAAAGAGTTAATTTCTAGACATGGAAGTGACATCTTCTGTCTTGTTGGTACCTTGTTGGGAATATAGTAAACCTCACTGATAAGCTAATTGCAGCCATAAAAGTTTTCCTGGCAGAATACAACTTTTGAGGGCAGGGAGAGATAAAATACATGTGCTATTGACCTTTTTCTAACTCTGGGACACTTAATAGGCTGCCACTGATTAAAAAAGTAGGCTGAATGTTTTACTGTCTCTAATGTTTAAATATAAATGAAAACCCCGGGATACTTAAAGTCCCCATTCCGTGTTTGTTTCTTAAGGTGGCCACTAACGATCCAATTTCTAGCGAAAAATCATTCGAGCGATCAGAAATTCTAATCGGAAGTGAAATTGTTCACTACACCATCAACAAACCAATCTTTGCTTCCTGTCCATCACACCCAACAAGAAAATCCAAATTTTTGTTTGATGAAAATCCAATCGAACAATTACTTTTATATTCGTTCATAAAAGCTGCGAAATACAAACTGCAGAGAGCCATTACCGCCGCAAAAAAAGATTATTCTCAAAAACTTGAGGAACGCCAACTCATCCACAATATGGAAATCTCTACAGGAAATTACCAGCTACAGGAAGAAATCTCCTCCCCCCTCACTACATAACCTGCAGCTTGCAGATGAACTGAATACATTTTATTGCAGGTTTGACACTACCAACAAAAGCCAAACACAACAAGTCAATTTGCATCTCTGCCACAGGCAAACTGAACACTCTTCCTGCCAGCCAACGTCTCCACCCCCTCAGCAACTACACAACACAGGAGGCCAGACACAATCTATTGACCTGTCCCCAGATGTGCATGCTCTAACAATATGCCAATCAGATGTAAATGGACTCTTTAAAAAACAAAACGCCAGGAAAGCAATGGGACCAGACGCTGTGTCTGCGAAATGCTTGAATCTCTGTGCCGACCAATTAGCACCTGTATTTACAGACATATTCAAAGCATCTCTAGAACTCTCAATTGTTCCTGCCTGTTTTAAAAGCGCAACTATTGTACCAAAAAAAAAAAAAACCTACATGTTTAAATGATAAAGCATTTGAAAAACTGATAATGACTTATCTGAAATCCATCACAGATCCCCTGCTGCACTCTTCGCAATTTGCCTACAGGCCTAACAGATCCGCAGACGATGCCGTGAACTTGTGTATGCATTATGTACTACAGCATTTAGATATCCCAGGAACCTACACCAGGATTTTATTTATAGATTTCAGCTCTGCATTTAATACCATAATTCCATCACTGCTGCACAGCAAGCTCTCCCAGCTACACATACCTGAATCCCTCTGCAAATGGATAACCGACTTCTTAACCGACAGAAGACAGCGTGTTAGATTTGGTAAACTCACATCAAGCTCTCTGACAGTCAGTACTGGTGCACCCCAGGGCTGTGTGCTTTCCCCACTGCTGTACTCACTTTACACCAATGACTGCATCTCCACAGATCCATCTGTTAAGGTTCTGAAGTTTGCAGACGACACAACAGTTGTTGGTCTCATTCAAAACGGGGATGAGTCTGCATACAGGCATGTGGTGGGACAGCTTTCCTCCTGGTGCAGCAGCAACAACTTGGAACTAAATGCTCTCAAAACCATGGAGATGATAATAGACTTTAGGAGATCTCCCCCCCAGCACCTCCCCTTAACCATAAATGGATCCACAATAACCCAAGTAGAGTCATTCAAGTTCCTTGAGTCCACGATCTCAAACGACTTAAAATGGGACAACAACACCGCCACTACTGTCAAGAAAGCACAACGGAGAATGTACCATCTGCGGCAGCTGAAAAAGTTTGGCCTACCTCAAAATCTAATGGTGCAGTTCTACACTGCAATCATCGAATCCACCATAACATCATCCATGACTGTATGGTTCAGCTCCTACTCAGCATTAGAAAAGGGGAGGCTGCAGCGCATCATCCGATCAGCGGAAAGGATAATTGGCTGTAGCTTACCTTCCCTGCAGGATCTTTACACTAGCAGGTGCAGAAAGAGAGCATCCAAAATTGCCTCTGACCCCTCTCACCCAGCTCACTCCATCTTCCAGCGCATGCCTTCAGGAGTAAGATTCCGGTCAATCGCTACCAAAACCTCTAGACACAGGAACAGTTTTTTTTCCTCAAGCGGTAGCCATACTTAATGCTGAACCATGTTAGAGCTGCTAGGACTGAAAGTAATCAGCACAGAACTAAACATGAACAATTCTCACATTGCTTACTGCCACTATACTTATAATGTCCTTAACTTGTAATATTCACACTGTCTGTCCTTGTATTGTTTTTGTTTGTGTATGTTAAGCAACTGCCAAGACAAATTCCTTGTAGGTGCAAACTTACTTGGCGAAAATAAATTGATTCTGATTCTGATCAGTTGTGCTCATCAAGGGAAATTATTTACGGCCAATCCAATCAGAATTTCTGATCGCTCTAACGATTTTTCACTCGAAATTGGACCGTTAGTGGGCACCTTTACTCTGCACAATGCCACTGAATACGCTGCCGCTTTATAAATCAACTAGAAATCAGCACGAACGTTTAAATATGGGCGCTACGGCTGTGCCGCGACCCCCCTCAGCCTCTTCTCCCCCCACCCCCTGCAACGTCCGCACGATATGTGCACGCACGACCGCGCTCTTCGCGTGCACACCAGCCCCCCCCTTCTTGCATGTGCACACACGATCGACCACCCTCAACCCGTGTGCTGCAAGCGCACTAGGCTAAGCACAGGGACACACAGGAGGACGCAGGGACACAGGGGTTTTATTAAATAGGATGATAATAATAATCCCACAGTCGGCTAACTTTTATTTAACTGTAGTACCCAGTGTTCAGCACTAGGTGGATTCTTAAATGCTGCTAGTAATTATGCCAAGTGTGTTTCCTGTATACTTGTGGTTATGATGTTACTGTACATAAAGCTGTTGAAGTCCTTGTAGTGTCTTAATGGTGATTTTCCTTTATGTCACATGTCTCAGGAGGCTGTTTTACAAAGTGGATGGTGACATGATGCTGCTGGTAATCTTCACACTGACACAGTAAGTGGCCTCATCATTTGTAATCTAACTTCACATGTTCGTTATGAGCAAAAAAAACAAAAAACATTTATTTCCAGCAAGTCTAATACATAGATCTACCTTATGCACAAGGTGTGCATTATGGAACAACACGTCATTCTAGACTTGAGGTTCGTACACACATCAGATAGAAGTCGATGAAAGACTTGTGATCGACACATTGTCAGCGATGGCGCATGTAAACACGGCACTGTAAACTACTGATGAATCCTCCAATCTGAGCTCACCTTATTTTCATGCCGCCGCTCTTTGCGAATGCTTCGTCCATGATCTATCGATTCCTTCTTTTCATGCATGCTGCCGCTGTTCCCGAATGCTTCTTCCATGATCTACCGATTCCTTCTTTTTCACACCGCCGCTGTTCCCGAATGCTTCATCCATGATCGATCGATTCCTTCTTTTCATGCTGGCGCTCTCCCCAAATGCTTCATCCATGATCTATCGATTCCTTCTTTTCATGCTGGGGCTCTCCCCAAATTCTTCATCCATGATCTATCGATCTATCTTCACACCGCCGCTGTTCCCGAATGCTTCGTCCATGATCTACCGATTCCTCCTTCTCACGCCACCGCTGTTCCCAATTGCTTCATCCATGATCTACAGATTCCTTCTTTTCATACATGCTGCCGCTGTTCCCGAATGCTTCATCCATGATCTACCGATTCCTCCTTCTCACGCCACCGCTGTTCCCGAATGCTTCATCCATGATCTACCGATTCCTCCTTCTCACGCCGCCGCTGTTCCCGAATGCTTCATCCATGATCTACAGATTCCTTCTTTTCATGCATGCTGCTGCTGTTCCCAAATGCTTCGTTCATGATCTACCGATTCCTGTACACAGTCTTGATTATGAACGATTGTCGGATGAAGTGATCTGCCGGGCAGATTGACAAAGTGTCTGAAAACAGTTGTTTATTGACTTTTTCAGTCATTCATTTCCTTTAGCTTTTTGATAATTGGTCGATCAGTCATCTGTCATTCTTTTTGAACATTTTCCATCTCACATATGTATAAAGATTAAGATGTTGACATCACCAGATAAATTCTGTTTATACACGTGAGACATCACCGCTCTCCAGATATGTTGTATTATATAGTAGTGCCATCACCCTCTCCAGATAAGTTATATCGTACAGTAGTGACATCACTGCATCAGTGTCTGTGTCTTTTGATCGGAATAGATTCAGAGAGGAATCGATCCCTCCCACATACCAGTTATGTGCCATCAATCTACCTCCGCTCCTGCTCCGCCCCCAATCGCCCTATATTTTCCATCCTGTCTGGCACTTTTTATCAATTTTCGGACAAAATTGATGCGCGTATGGGCACCTTTACACTGCTGATACAGGCATAAGCTACATGCACGCTTTAGATCATTATCACACAAAATGAGTGTTTTCTATTATTTCCATTAACAGTTTTGGAATGATCGCTGTACAGACATGGGGTTGGATTCCTGGCCAAGCTGCTTATTCTGTAGAGAGGCCTAGGGTGGAGGACAATCGAGTAAAAGTCATCCCACTGCAGAAACCTTTAATAGAAGCCCAATGGCCCTGTAACGACATTGGGGTCACTACACACCAGATTTTCACCACGCAGATGAGGATAATATGCATGTAGCTTCACTTCTAGAAATGATTATGTCGGCGTGTTAACACTCCGCTCCCCACTTTAACCTCCCTGGTGGTATGATTACTTCTGGATTTTACGGTCTAAAAGCGGTACCATTTTTTCACAAGCTTATAGATCTTAAAAGCTGGGAAAAATCACTCCACAGAGAGATTTGCAGCAGCCCTGCATATAACTCACCTCCTTGGGATCCAGCAATGCAATTCTCCCTCCGTCCTCTGGGTGGCACCGTACCCCTATAGTGAAATCGCTATCTGTCGTCATGTGACAAACAGCAATTTCACCAGAGGGATCCAGTGCCTCTGAGGACCAAATGAAGAATGGCTGCCAGCGTATGGAACCCTGGGGAGGTGAGTTACAGACGCCCGCCGCGAGCAAGCTTTACATTCACCTCCTTGTGGCTACCATGAGTCAGGGTCCATGCTATGGCGTATGTGTAAGCAACCTGCGCACCACCACGGACCCGATCAGACTCTGAACCCG
This sequence comes from Hyperolius riggenbachi, assembly GCF_040937935.1. Classification (NCBI taxonomy): domain Eukaryota; kingdom Metazoa; phylum Chordata; class Amphibia; order Anura; family Hyperoliidae; genus Hyperolius; species Hyperolius riggenbachi. Next base: position 181,002,819 of record NC_090657.1, read on the forward strand.
CTGAAGCCCATGCAGGGCGTGCTGATGCGTATGCGCAGGGAGGCCACTCTTCATGGGTCCCAGTGCTGGAACCAGCTGACATACAAGGAGGGGGAGAGGCCTCTTTACAATTCAGAGGCCCTCCCGAGGTAAGTATCTAAATGTGCGCATAATAAACCTCATAGCTTTCATTAACCTCTTTAGGACCAAGGACGTTAGAGTTACGTCCTATCAGCCACAGACGACGTAACTCTAACGTCCTTGAAGCCCCCCCCCACTCCTGATGCGAACATGCGCACCCAGTGGGGAGACATCTCAGTGATCAGAATGGCGATTGGCTCCTGATCACTACGATTGCTGCCGATCGTAGTGATTACTGAAGTGGCAGTGGCGGCTGAAGGAAGTAGAGGATCCACTCACCTTCCTGACGCTTCCCCAGCGATATTCGCTCCCCATCCGCTCTGCCCAGCATCCACCCTCGCTCTGTCACTGAGTTTTGGGTCCTGGCTTGATGACGTCATCAGAACCCAGAACTTAGCGGCAGTGGGAGGCTGCATGTTGGGGGGGGGGGGGTATGGAGGAGGCGGGAAGAGCTGCTCATCGCAGGACCCAGGGAGGTAAGTAATGGCCACTGGCTGCACTGGGTGACCTGGCTGGCGGGGACACCGATGGCTAGCTATCTATACTGGGGATACAGCTGCCTGGCTATCTAAACTGGGGACATCTAAACCAGGCAGACTAATCTGGTCCCCAAGGTGGATGAAGTTGCCGATCCCCAAATGGTTAAACACTTTTTATTTGCTTTGCTTGGACCTTGTCGATTTTTTTTTCGGATCTCTCCACTTCTGTCGATCGTCTGTTATGTAACTGAGCAGGTAGCCGTTTTGCAGCCGCATCGCCAGCAGAGATATTCCGCAGCCAGCCGGCACCGCCGTGCGAGGAACACATGTCAGTCAAGTGACCTAGATTTGCAAAAAAAGAAGTTGCTCTTCGGGGGCTCTGGGTGCACAATTTCAGGGTAATTAGCAGCCACGCGGCTCTGTGAGACGGCACGCAGAGGGAGGCGGCGAGGGAGGGGGTGCCGCCGCGCTCTATCTGAGCTCTGTCTAGACACAACTGCTGAATTGTTTCCGAAAAAGCAATTGACAGGCCAGATTTCCTCCCGCTATCTGCTGGATGGGGATTTGTCGGAGACATTTAAAAAAAAAAAAAAAAACAGAACAAAGAAAGCGTCGCTAACCCTTTCACCTCCATATCGCGCAGCGCTCACCTGCGCCCTGGTGGGGGGATTAGCCTGTCAGCTCTTTGCAAATTGCAGACGGCGGGATAATTACGGATGCACTATGCGGCAAAATCCTTTGATAGGAGCCATCGGAGGTAGAGAGATAGCGCAAGGTTCTCGCCGCCATGGGCGACCGGAGTAGCGTGATTGGGGGGGGGGGCTGAAAAACCAAAAGGATGAGTTTACTGCAAAGAAGGAGTTTTGTTGCGGTTTAGGAAAAAAGGAGAACGACGCCATCTTGTTCACCTCGACTGACCCACTGAATAGAAAGCCGGATTCGTCTGTGACGGGGGGCTGTGGATTTTACGGACAAGCAGAGACTGACCCCAATCCAACCACAATGCCGTGAAATGAATGTTTTACGATATTTTTTTTTTTGCTTTCTTATTTTAAGCGACGGCGAGGAAAGGTCAGAACACCACCACTTTTTAGATGTCCGCCGAGTTCTTTTTAGTGGTCGGGTTTTGTTTTTGGGGTTTTTGTTTTAACGTGATATGATATGCAAATGCGGAGGTGTGGTATAATGGACAACTGACCTAAGAGGTATATGGAGGCTGCCATTTTTATTTCCTTTTAAACAATACCAGTTGCCTGGCAATCCTGCTGATCTTTTATGCATCAGCAGCGTCTGGATCACACAGCTGAAACAAGCATGAAGCAAATCCCATCAAACGTTTGATCTGCCTGCTTGTTCAGGGTGTATGGCTAAAAGTATTTGGCTGAGTTCACACTCAGGCGCTTTTTGGCCACGATCTGTGCTTTGCTGACGATCTGCAAAGTGCAACAGCACATGTAATCCTATGGGATTACCAACACTGCGGTAATTGAGTCGCGTTTGGATTTCTGACGATCACAAATGGGCTGCATGTAGCAATTTCCCAGTGACTGCATCAGAATTCTCATTCACTAGAATGAGAATCGCAATGCATAATCGTGATTGCAAATACGTTGCTGAGTGCAGACTTAGCAGAGGATTAGCAGAGGATCAGCAGGACAGCCAGGCAGTGCGCATAGTTAAAAAGGAAATAAATATGGCAGCCTCCATATCCCCCTCACTTCACTTGAGCTTCAAAAGATGTATTCATCAATCAATACTCTTTGTTCACAGTTATTTTATCACTGTCTTCACAGGAAACAACTGAAGTGAAACACTGGTGTCTGACCAGAAGTGCTGACAATGGTCTGCACAAGGATGATAAGGTGTTCATGTTGTCAGTCTTCGTGGTAAAGAGCGTCATTTTACAAAAAGGAAATTGGGTAAAATGGCATCATTCTGCATGTAGTGGACAGTTAGGGGGGCATTTGAAGTTAGGGGGGTAGTTTGCCCCATTCAGATGCACTGCAGAGGTTTCCTAGAGGTTGGAGTTCACTGAAACTGCCTTTTAGACACCTGGAAAAACGCTATATGCAGCTTTTTGGAGTCTTATAGAACCGCCCGCCTATAGATGTGTACAGAAGGAATGTATTCAAACAGGGAGGTGGGTATGTCTACATTCATACCATTGCAGTACAGCTTGTTCCCTGTCCTCTCTGGGTTCAGCAGGTAGGCAAGTCAGTCCAGTGTGACCATGTGACATCTAAAATACATAGAACGATAAATGCCAGATTACACTTCCCAGCATCCCTGCATTGCATTACAATATAAATTGTCCTTGTAAGGAGTCCAACATTATAGTTCTCAGGATGTAAGTAGTGTACAGTTTTAAAGTGGATCAGAGATGAAAAACTAACTAGTTACTTGTCTATATTTCTTATCGAACGTTTAGATAGTTTATACAACAAATCTAGCTGCAAACAGCTTCAAACAGTTTCATGTTTATTTATTCCTGAGATACGACAGCAGCCATGTTTTGTTTGTCACATTACACACAGCCAAGCTGCAACTGCATCTCCAGCTCTCAGCTCACTTCCCTCTCCTCCTCCCCTCTGCCTCTGAAATCTCTGGCCAGTAACCTACTCCTCCTCCTGCCCAGACTAAGCTCCCATAAGCCCTTGCTACATGGAATGGAGTGCCAAGGCACTTTAAGCAGTGGGCGACGCTTGTTTAGTTTATAAAGAATTAGAGTATTAAAGCAAAACAAAAAATAAGTATTTGGCTTGAGGAATGCCCTATAAACTATATGTAAGGAACACAATTATGTAATGAGTAAAAGTTTATCTCGGATCCAGTTTAAGACTATGTCAGACCTCATGTGTGGTATAATGCCCTCCCCCCGTTGCTGTATTAACCACTTGCCGACCGCACGCTTATACCGTGCGTCGGCAAAGTGGCAGCTGCAGGACCAGCGACGCAGTACTGCGTCGCTAGCTGCAGGCTGATTAATCAGGAAGCATCCGCTCGCGCGAGCGGCTGCTTCCTGTCAATTCACGGCGGGGGGCTCCGTGAATGTAAACACAAGCGGAAATAATAAGGCAGATCGGCGATCCCTGGCCAATCAGCGGCCGGGGATCGCCGCCATGTGACAGGGGACGTCCTGTCACTGGCTGCACAGGACGGATAGCGTCCTGTGCAGCCCCGATCACCGGGGGGACAGGTAGGAGAGGGAGGGGGGTGAATGTCGCCGTGGAGGGGGGCTTTGAGGTGCCCCCCCGCAACTAGCCTGCCCACCAGAGCGATCAGACCCCCCCCTGCACACCATCCCCATAGGGGGGAAAAAGGGGGCGATCTGATCGCTCTGCATGAAACCTGATCTGTGCTGGGGGCTGCAGAACCCACCAAGCACAGATCACAAAAAATAACGCTGGTCCTTAAGCCCCCGTAAAGGGTGGGTCCTCAAGTGGTTAGACCACACATGTGTGGTACCATTTCCTATGTCAGGTGCTGCATCAGACCACCTCTGCGGTATAATTGCCTTCCCCCGGCTGCTGTATAATTCCCTCCCCCCGGCTGCTGTGTAAAACCTCCTGCGCAGTATCATTTTCTCCCCTAGCTGCTGCGCCAGACCTCCCTCCCTCGGCTGCTGTATCAGATCCCCTGTGTGGTATAATTTCTTCTACCAGCTGCTGTCAGACCTCCGGATTCAGAATGCACTGCATGGTGTATGTCTAGCTTTGTTTTGTATGCTCCATGTGTTAATACATATATATGTATAGCCTCTTTGTTCTTGCTATATAGGTTTCCTTTAGGCCCCTTTTACACTTGCAGGTGAATCGTTGCCTTGCATTACCGAATTTTACCTGAATGGGCTGCAAAAACAATGAAAGTCTATGGAAAGTCTTACAATTACTGCAGTCCCTTGCGTTGCACCATAAGTGTCTGATCTGACGCAAGAGCAACAGCGCGTTACAGCAAGCATCTCGCTTACTGCAAGCATCTCGCTTACTGCACTGTGCTTGGGCTAATGATAGTCTATGGGTGACGCCCATAGTATAATCAGAGTGCGGCGCGCATGCGCAGACTGACGGGAATACCAGTGACATACTTCATGCCCAGCAAGAAATATGTCGCTTCCTGCAGCAGGAGCATCGTCGCTTCCTGCAGCAGGAGCATAGTCACTTCCTGCAGCAGCAGCATAGTCGCTTCCTGCAGCAGGAGCATCGTCGCTTCCTGCAGCAGAAGCATAGTCACTTCCTGCAGCAGCAGCATTGTCACTTCCTGCAGCAGCAGCATCGTCACTTCCTGTAGCAGCAGCATAGTCACTTCCTGCAGCAGCAGCATCACTTCCTGTAGCAGGAGCATCACATCCCCACCGGCCTAGAGAAGAATCCAGCAATGGCGACTTTGTGACCTCACAGTTACTCTGTATGCTGCCCATACGTGACCTAACTAGCTGGCTGTGTGTACGAGTCGCTGGCGGGCCACAGATGCGGGAGAACACAATATAGCATATTTTAGAGTCGTGGAGCGGCACTGGACCGTACAAGGGATCAGTTATATGAGGAATAAGTTTGTGCCGGATAGATGTATGGCAAGTATGATTCTCTCGCTGAATCGGCAGCCGGGGACAAGCGCACAACACAAGCTGTCCACTCACGCTCAGCCACCAGAGGGTTAAACAATACTACGACCTGCCTTATTATCGCTGTCTGCTCAGAAATGTCAGCTGTACGTCTGCTCGTTTGTCTAATAAAGCCGCGCTTGAGAGAGAGAGGACAGCGCTTAGAAGGATGCGGCGGCCGTGTGACACGCTTAATGAGAGCGACCGGCATCTGAGTCTGGGCTCATTACCAGCGCTCCCAGCAACGGGGAGAAGATTCACACTCCGTGTATGCAGATCCCGACACAGACAGACAGATCAGGCTTCTAAGAGGCCCTGGCAGACTTTATCCGTCTCAAGATAATGCATGCAGGATGCTGATTGGTTAACAAGTAACATATCCATTGACATTTACTTTTACCTCCTTTTGAGGATTTCACAGAAATGTGACTTTGTACATTCCCTACACTCAGATTAAGTAAAATCCTGCAGCGTCAAAGAGAGAAGAACCAATGGCTCAGATATGATGACTTGATGTGTGTATACGTTCTGTGCATGTATATCAAGATGATGCTTCTTTATCAAGTCACCAGGCCAAGGCAGAGGCGAGAGAGGCTCCAGTCTCAGGGCGCAATATAGGAGGGGACGCACAACAGAGCAGAGAGAAATAAGAAAAGGGGATACATGGAGGTGATTGCAAGCCAGATAACTAGAGATTAAAGGTGTTTGGCTCCCTGGGGCACTTCTTAGTCTAATACCAATCAGTGTGTGACAGCTGGGGTGGGAGGGAGGGAGGGAGGGGCGCACTTTGGTGTCTCAGCCTTGGGTGCTGGAGGACCTTGTCCCGGCTCTGCAAGTCACAATTTTTTGTTTCCTCTTAACCCCCAGCCGAGCGCTCCACACCAATTGGTGTGAACGCGGCGGCAGCCCCAGGACAACTCCACACCTGAAATCCTGGGGCAGGGTTTTGCAGCAGATTGTGCACGATCGCTGCTAGAAGACTGTTACATGGTACAGTGCTGAGATCTACGGCAGCACTGTACCGGGGACAGCCGTGTGACACGGCTGTCCCCCCTGGGCGGCAGGGAGGTGAGAAGCTTCGGACTATGACAGCCGATCACGCTTATTGGCTGGCAGGGGGAGGGAGGGTGGTATGAATATTTATTATAAAAATAAAGAAATAAATATTTATAAAAAAAAACAAATAAACATCCTGGTAGCAATCATAAAAGAAAAGGGGGGGGGGGGGGGGGGGGGGGGGTGGGCGAAAATCACTTGTGTGCTGAGTTGTACGTCCCTGCAGCGAGCCCTTAAGGGCTGGTTGACACAGGCGTCTGCCCCGCGTTTACCGCTGGCGTTCAGAACTCTGCGTTAAACGATCCCATTCCAATGAATGGGAGTGTTTGTACTGGGCTTTTACCGGTGTTTGCGTGAACGCGGCGTTCAGATCCTGATTTTCCCTGCCGTTCAAGGCGACCCTGGACACTACATGTAGCGTCCTGGGACAGTTAACCGCTGCAGCTAATGTCCCCCTGTGGGGGAGATAAACGCTGACTGCAACTGAACACCACGGAAAGCCACTGAAAGCTTGAACGCGACGCTGCCGCAACGCCGCCGAATGCAACACCTCAGAGAGCCAGGCAGACACCCGGGTGAACCAGCCCTAAAGCTGCAATGGCCTATTTTGTAAAAATAGCTTGGTCACTAGCAGGTTTAAGACCATGGTCCTCAAGTGGTTAAAATACTTGCTCGTCTTGCATAGCATTTGCTAACAAAGTCTCTATCCTAGGTTTTACTGTATTCAGATGAAACTTTAGATGAAAAATTAGAATATCGTGCAAAAAGCCATTTATTTCAGTAGTCTAACTAAAAAGATCAAATTAATATATGAAATAGACTCATTGCATGTAAAGCGAGATATTCCAAGCCTTTATTGGTTATAATTTTGATGACTATGGCTTATAGCTTATGAGAACCCTAAAATCAAAATCTCAGCCCATTAGAATATTGTGAAAATGTTCCATATCCTAGGCTCAAAGTGACACTATAATCATCTAATGAAGCCAAAACACCTGCAAAGGGTTCCTATTTATATGTTAGTTTCACCTTTTCAGTTAAAATGCTGAAATAAATTGACTTTTTCACGATATTCTAATTTTTAAAATTTTCCCCGTATCTAGTGGGTGACGAAGAAATAGGATTGCAGGAGTTGCGACTGCTTAGGGCCCCTGGGCCTCAGGAATGCAAATGGGCCCTCCTCAGAGCGGTTCTAGCGTGGGGCAAGAGGGGGAAGGCCCCCTCAAATCTTATGCCCCCTCAAGCATGGGGTGTCAGCAGAGAGAGAAGAGGTGAGAGCGGTGGGCACAGCGGGGAAGAGGGGACGTCTCCCCCACCTTCGGGCTCCCCCACTCTCTCGCTCCCCCCTCCAGAAATCAGCGGCGGGACGGCGGCAGAAGACTTACTCTCTTCCCAGCGCAGGAGAGAGGGATCGATCTGTGCACCACGCCACTACTCTGGTCTAGACTAGACCAGATTAGTGGCGTGGCGCACAGATCGATATCTCTCTCCCGCGCTGGGAAGAGAGTAAGTCTTCTGCCGCAGGCCCACAGCTGATTTCTGGAGGGGGGAGCGAGAGAGTGGGGAGCCGTAAGGGAAGGGGGAGATGTCCCCCCTTCCCGACCCCACCGCTGTGCCCAATCCTCCTTCTTCTCTCTCTGCTGACACCCACCTGGGGACATCTATACACCTGCTATACTGGGCCCTGGGGACACGGTAAGTCCCACTTGCATACACTGAGGACAGCTATATACATGACTACATATACAGGGGACATCTATACCCCTGGCTACATATACTGTGTACACCTAAACGCCTGGCTTACATATACTGGGGGGACACACCTATACACCTGGCTACATATACTGGGGACAGCTATATGCCTAGCTACATATACTTGGGACAGCTATACACCTGGCTACCTATACTGGGGACACTGGCTGTCTGTTGTTATGTGCGTTTACTGGTGAAAGGCTGTCTCTCATTACATGCATTTACTGGTGAAAAGCTGTCTCTTATTATGCGCATTTACTGGTGAAAGGCTGAACCTTTGCACTAGCAGAGTTATCACCACTTTGTGCTGCTGATCGAGCAAAACTTTGCGCTCAGGAGCTTTGCGCGAGTTACTTGTGATCACGCCTAAACTAAGTTTAGGCGTGATAAAGGGCTTTTCACAGGCATGCAAAGTGTTTGCACCGCTTTGTGAATCAGGCACATAATGTGCATTTACTGGTGAAAATGCAATCTAGAAAAAACAGAAGCGCTCCATAGTGTATTACCAAGGAAAGCAGTTTATTCTTATTCAAGGTTCTACTTACATAAAAACTATTTAAAATTCGCCTGTAAGCGGTAGGGCACATCCGCTGAAAGCCCGGGGGGATGGATCCACACGCGCTGTGGCCTGCAGCACAGTCTACGGTGGCCTGGGAGTTCCGTCTCTTGGGGCGGTGGGCGGAGTGTATGCCTGGCGTGCTGATAGCGTCATTACGCGTTTCGGCGCTCTGCGCCTTTGTCAGATCTGTCTGTGGATCCATCCCTCCGGGCTTTCAGCGGATGTTCCTTACCGTTTACAGGCGAATCTTGAACAGCCTGCGAGCCTCCAATTGCGGCTCGCAGGCGAAATGTAAACATGCGGGGAAGAAATCCCTTGTGTTAACATCCTACGGCGCTGCTGTCGCAGCAGCACAGTAAAGGAGATCGGCGATCCCCGGCCTCTGATTGGCCGTGGATCGCCGCCGTCTGATAGGCTGAAGCCGTCCTGTACCGCCCATAGAGAGGACAGGAGCGAGGGAAGGAGAGGGAGGGGAGAATAGCGCTGTGGAGGGGCCTTTGTGGAGCCCCCCCCCGCTACCCTCAAACAGCCGGCGGGGAAGTCTGGTCGCCCTGGCTGAAATCTGATCTGTGCTGCGGGCTGAAGAGTAGTGATGATCGAACACCTAGGTGTTCGGGTTCGGTTAGGTTCGGCTGACGTCATCTAGCCCGCCTGCCCCCTCCCGCCACAAGGGGGCGCCGGTCCTCCCGAGAGCCGGCCTGCCCCCCCCCCCCCCTGCGAGGGGGGGGGGAGGAGGGGGGGCAGGCCAGGTCTCTCGGGAGGACCGGCGCCCCCCTGGTGGCCAGAGGGGGCAAGCGGGCTGGAAGAATCCAGCCGAACCTACCCGAACAACTAGGTGTTCGATCATCACTACTGAAGAGCCCGCAGCACAGATCATAAGAAAACCATGTGGTTCTCAAGTGGTTAAATGATAGAAATAAAGTTTAGAGTCAAACATTTTTTGTAGAGAAATATATATTTTTACATAGAAAGAGGGACAAAGTCCTGAAAGAGGGACAAAGTCCTGAAAGAGGGACAAAGTCCTGAAAGAGGGACAGGGCTCCCAAAGAGGGACTATCCCTCCAAAAGAGGGACAGTTGGGAGCTATGTAGTGGTAATGATAACCTTTGAATAGTGGTGATTAACAACATACTGTTACTTTTCCTCTGCTTACACTTCTCCCACAGTGACTGGCTATGGGAGGCTGTTTGTATCATGTGATTATTATACTGTACATACAGTGCTGTGTGGGGCCCAGTGTCTGCACTATATTGGGTCAGCTATGCAACACTGGTGTGGCCTTTATTAAAGGGTGCTTCTTTCGTATGAAGTTTTACTCCGTTTAAATTGATAGTATATTTTTGTCTTGTAGGCATTGTAAGTATGTTGATTTTTATAGGGGAAGTGACTGAGTTATCTCGCCTAATGTTCAAGTCATCTAGAAACGGCCCTGGATTATGCCACGGAAGTAGCAGCAGAGTTCCGGACAGAGTTAAAGTGGATCTGAGATAAACTTTTACTTATTGCATAATTGTGTTCCTTTCATATACTGTAGTTTATAGGGCATTCCTCAAGCCAAATACTTTTTTTGTTTTGTTTTAATACTCTAATTCCCTATAAACTACACAAGCCTCGCCCACAGCCTTTCACAGTGCCTTGGCACCGTAGCAAGGGCTTATGGGAGCTCAGTCTGGGCAGGAGGAGGAGGTTACTAGCCATTGATTTCAGAGGCAAAGAGGAGGAGAGGGGACTGAATTTACACACAGGCAAGCTGATAGCATCTCCAGCCCATCAGCCCATCACAGGAATAAATAATCAAACTGTTGAAGCTGTTTGCAGCTAGATATACTGTGTAAACTATCTAAACTTTAGATAAGATATATAGACAAGTTACTTGTTATATTTAGTTTTTTATCTTGCATCCGCTTTAAAGGGAAGGTTCAGGGAACTCTTGAAAAAAATAAAAATCCCTATCCACTTACCTGGGGCTTCCTCCAGCCCGTGGCAGGCAGGAGGTGCCCTCGCCACCGCTCCAGAGGCTTCCGGTCGTCTTCGGTGGCCGACCTGGCCAGGCCGGCTGCCAGGTCGGGCTCTTCTGCGCTCCATGGCCGGGCTCTTCTGCGTCCCACGCGGGCGCGCTGACGTCATCGGACGTCCTCCGGGCTGTACTGCGCAGGCGCAGAACTACTGCGCCTGCGCAGTACAGCCCGGAGGACGTCCGATGACGTCAGCGCGCCCGCGTGGGACGCAGAAGAGCCCGGCCATGGAGCGCAGAAGAGCCCGACCTGGCAGCCGGCCTGGCCAGGTCGGGTCGGCCACCGAAGACGACCGGAAGCCTCTGGAGCGGCGGCGAGGGCACCTCCTGCCTGCCACGGGCTGGAGGAAGCCCCAGGTAAGTGGATAGGGATTTTTATTTTTTTCAAGAGTTCCCTGAACCTTCCCTTTAAGTAATGCTTTGAGCCAAGTCCCCGATCTTCCATGCTTCCTGCCTACATCAGAATTCATAAACACGATACAATACAAAGATTCCATTTCATGGCAACTGGACATGAATGACAGGTTGTATAGAAAGACTGAAAGGTCTTTTTTTTTTATTTAACCACTTCAGGACAAGGGCAATTTTCACATATCAGCTCTGCGCCCATTCATTCGCCAATAACTTTATTACTACTTATCACACCTAAGTAAACTCCTAATTTGTCCAGAAAAAAACAATATATAGATCAGTGTGTGAGATAATTTTGTTTAGTACCGTAATTACCTTATTTTCCTTATCCCATATAGGGAAAATAAGGGGGAAAAAATAGAAAAAACACACTATTTCTCCATTCATATGTGTTATAGTTAGCACTGTTTATTGTAAAGCTATAAGTTAAACCTATCCTGGTTATTACAACATTTAGATTATGTTCCTAGTACAATGTATGATGACAATATTACACTATCGATGATAACAAGACCTTATTTGCAAAAATAATAATATACCCTTATGGAATACATATTTAACCCATTCGCGTTCCGTCATTTTCACTTGAGAAATGTTCACCTCCCATTCATTAGCCTATAACTTTATCATTACTTATCACAATGAACTGATCTATATCTTGTTTTTTCCGCCACCAATTAGGCTTTCTTTGGGGTGTACATTTTGCTAAGAGCTACTTTGCTGTAAATGCATTTTAACAGGAAGAATAAGAAAAAAATGGAAAAAATATTTTTTTCTCAG